>NC_089759.1:10711656-10749156 GCF_040412425.1 Macrobrachium rosenbergii | reverse complement strand
GCTTAGTCTGCCGGGAATGAGAAAAGGAAGAATTTAAACATATATACATAAATCCACGTGCATGGCGGCGCATACCCTCATCTGTCTATCTGTCTTATACACACACACACACACACACACACACACACACTTGCTCATGTGTTCATTGTATATATACACACATATATATAGTGTATATATATATTATATATAATGTAGACATA
The DNA here is from genome assembly GCF_040412425.1 of Macrobrachium rosenbergii. NCBI lineage: Eukaryota > Metazoa > Arthropoda > Malacostraca > Decapoda > Palaemonidae > Macrobrachium > Macrobrachium rosenbergii. The sequence continues at coordinate 10,748,953 of NC_089759.1, read as the reverse complement.
TATGTGTATATGTACACCCTACAGTATATGCGGTAGTACGTGTGGATAACATTCCAGAAGAATGAACAGAACGATATGTACCAGACCATTTTACTAAGGTACGAGAAAATTAAGAAAAGTTTGAAATGTTTACACACAGTCCACACACTAGGGGCAAATGACTTCTCAGAATTGCGATGCGGTATTTTTATTATTATTATTATTATTATTATTATTATTATTATTATTATTATTATTATTATTATTATTCGTAAAAGAACGTGCATTCTCAGTAAATGGACGGGAAGGTCACGAGTGTTCATGGCCGCGTTTCACAGCATAGAATCACCGTATGTACACAAAAAAGGAAAACCTTAGAACTGTAAGTTATGTAGTAGTACATACAAAAAAATTAAACTGTGTATGTATAGTTAATAACATAACGATTAACAAAACTATTACTTATCAGACAACAGTGAAATGTTATATTGATAAATATTTGATGTTTATACACACACACATATATATATGTGTGTGTGTATGAACTTATTTGGTTGAAGTCTCTCTCTCTCTCTCTCTCTCTCTCTCTCTCTCTCTCTCTCTCTCTCTCTCTCTCTCTCTCTCAACCCTGTAAGGAAGCACAGATTAAGAGAACTCGATACAAATATCCTGGATAATGATCTTTGCTAGTTTTGAAATTTTTAAAATTTATTAATGTGAACACTTTCTGATAGTGAAACCTAAAAAATCACTTTCTCTTCTTTAACGTCTTTGATTTCTCCTCAGTATAAGAGCTTCTACATATGTTTGTGTGTGTGTGAGAGAGAGAGAGAGAGAGAGAGAGAGAGAGAGAGAGAGAGAGAGAGAGAGAGCACGCCGCGCGTGCGCTGTTGCATACGTTTCGTTCAAGGGGCGTGAAGCTCCAAAATCCTCCCGGGAAAGATGAAATATGAGCAAAATGAAACTTTGATATATGCGAGCTTTCATATTATCACTTGGACTCATGTTACAGCATGCGAGGCAGACAGCGAGACACTTATCGCAAAATGAATTTAGAAATCGAATAAATGTATTTTAAAATTGACATAGTCTTTGTATTCGTATTGTTACTTTTATGTAATTTGATTTTACTACATTAAAAATGTTGCTGTTTTTCCATCCTACGAATCTCCCAAATAGCTCGAGAAATCTTCCAGAAATCTCGCCATTTCCGCCTGCTGGGGTAGCAATAGCAGCCCTTTCCTCCCGTTTCACAGGCATTCTGAATATTTATTCCACGAACCGTCCCTGTTGCGATGGTCACTCGCAACGCATTCTCGGAGTCTGGCGGTGGTACGTTTTCTTTATTGTCTGTTTTTGCTCCTCTTTCTTTCTTTCCCTGAAAACTTGTAAAGCTTAGAGAGTTTGCTGGTCACTTTTTTGGTTTAATCTCGGTGGGTTCGAATCCTGAATGTGAGAAAGAATCTTTTCTTCCATTCTCTTTTCGGGTTCCAAGGTTTTCAGCGGAGAGCTTCTCCAAACATAGGAAGCAGAGTGTAAGCCGTCAGTGCAATCATTACATTTATCAAGTGTGTTTGCCGTTTATCAAGTATTTTTGCCGGTTCATCAAATGTACTGGCATGTTCATCGTGTGTACCTATTCTTGTGCCTGTTTATCAAATATCCTTGCCTGTTTATCAAATATCCTTGCCTGTTTATCCGGTATTCTTTCCGGTGGCAGACTCCATTCCAGACTGCTAATTCTGATTCCGCAGCTCAGAACGTTAAGCTTGTTTCTTATTTTCGTAACCAGATGGAGTAGCAGGATTTGGATGATTGTTGTGTTGCTGTAGTGTAGTATCTGAGGTAGGTTGCCAGTGACAGCTGTAAATAATGGATTCTTTCAAGCCTAGTTTATACGCTTATTCATTTCATATTTATTTTATTTATTTTTGGTGGTTTGCGTTCAGAATTAAGCCTATTTGTTTTGCTACTCTTCACTGTTCAAGGATATTTCTTGTGCACTGCGATTGGAGATGTATTGAAGGGAACGTAAAGGTACTTATGTTGTGTACGTAACCATTCTGGACTTGTTTGATGCTGTGTGTTTGCGTCACTAAATATATAAAGGGAAGGATGGAAATATACCTTTCGTGTGTAAATTTTGGGAGGAATTTTTATGAGGAATGTTTTGGAAGGCCATCTGTGAGCTCCCTTTTTCCTGGACGTTGTTAACATGACGATGGTATAAAAGAAAATCACATATGAATGTCTGTGTAATAATGTCTGAGAAGGTCAGCCAAACGCAGGCAGCCGCCTGATTAAATTTTTGGAAATTCGAATCAAACCCTGACATGAATGATGAGGATTTCACAGTAAAATTGTAGAATAAATTTTTTTTTTTTTTTTTTTTTTTAGAATACTGTGAGTCGACCCTCTCTTAGTCCGTCAGGCGAGGTCTTTTTCATTTGTCAGTTAAAGCTTACAGTTTCCATGAATGCCTCTTTCTTTCTTTATGACTTTTTATTGAAAGTCTCCAAGTTTCCATATCTTTTCAGTTCTCAGGGGAGCTTATCAAAAGTTCTTTCTTTGCGTTATCTTTGTTGTATTTTGATTTTAGTAATATAATATATATTCATCGATACTTCTATTGTCCTTTAGATGTACATTTCTTATTTTTTGTAAGTATTTTTACCGATCTTGCTGTGGGAAACAGTGTAAGATGAATTTGTTCCATTACTTTGTTTTTACTGTTTTACCCCTAAATCGTTTTTAAAGCCTCTTTGCATTTATGTGAAGAATCATTGTTTTTACTCTTTTACCAGTGACAACTTTCAATCTAGAATATCATTCCTTGGTTTCTCAACCCGTAAATCGTTTTTAACGCCTCTTTGCATCTAGGTGAAGAGACATTGCAAAACTTAATGTTTTCCTCGGTGTCTGACTCCTCAATTCCCCTTCCTCTTGTAGCATCTGTTTTAGTGTGTTTTTCCATCAGTGTTGCCTTGGAAACTGCTCAGTTGAGCTGATGGAGATTCGCCATTTCCAACATGCGACTCTGTACCACCCGATGAGAATAGTATCTCCCATTTACTGCCATGAGATCAACAGTTGCTACTTTAATAAAAAACCACTGCCCTCTGTTTGTAAATATTCATTCATGTTTTCTACACAGTTGGTTGTATTGTAATTTTGAGAATGTTTGGTTTCTTTTTCTCGAGCTGTGGAATCTTATATTATCTCTGTTTTGTTTTGAGTCATATCACTCTTGTATGAGGTAACTGGTTCTTTCTTCAGGAATTGTTTGTTTGTTTCTTCGGGAATTGTTTTATCCTAATTCATGATTGGGTCATATAAGGTATTTGACAGTAATATGAATAGCGTTAACCGTATAAAACGCGAAATCAAACGTACTGCATTTCGCGTCATTGACAGGAATATTTATTTCAGCGAAAAAAAAAATAGTAGTTGTACGATTACTATCATTCTGATTAGTCGGGAATATAAACAGTAGGGAACTAGTGAAATACACACACACATATATATATATTATATATAATATATATATCTGTAAATATATTTATATTTATTTGTGTGTATGTATATATATATATATATATATATATATATGTGTGTGTGTGTGTGTGTGTGTGTGCTCGTCATACCTATAGTGACTTCTTCACATTTCGTTTTCTACGCACCATCTTTGTTACGCTTATTACTACAAGCCTTAGATCCGGAATGAAGACCACGTGAAATCGAGAAGTCAAGCGATCATCGGCACTATCACATATATATATATATAGTATACAGTATGTATATATATATATATATATATATATATATGTATATATATATATATATATATATATATATATATATATATATATATATATATATATATATATAGAATTGTGCATGTGTATATATATTTGTGTATGTGTTCACACATGCACGCGCAAGGCCTTACTTAGGTAGGTCTTTCAGTATAGTTTAAGAGGCTGTAAGTAACATTAGTGACACTGCTACTTGATGCTTCTTTGCAAGGCTGACTTATCTTGTGCACTGGCATACCCACTTAATGCTGTTACTGATGAACGTTTCACGTGAAGCGACCTTTGTAGCAACAAAACCTCGTTTGGCTTTACACTCAGAGGATTTTTTTTCTCCTAGGATGTTGAGGAATATCAAGCACTATGGGTAAATAAGTGTCCCAGTGTGTTAGTTTCATTAATTTTGGAACTCTATTTGAGTTCAGATACTCTTAGTATAAAAGGAAAACTTGAGTTGTAGTAAATTTAGCTCCTATGTCCTCCGTATGGCTGTTGAAAAGCCAACGGTAATATTTACAAAAGTTTTTGCTGGTTTATTTGTTGAGCATTGTTAATTTTGCTGGAATTTTGACTATCATTGTTCATTTATTAACTGTGTTAACTATTTATGGGGAGCAGTTAGTGAATTAAAAACAATTTTCATTGAATGTTAACTATTTATGGGGAGCAGTTAGTGAATTAAAAAGAATCGTCATTGAATAACCCCCCCCCCAAAAAAAAGAATGTTTGGTGTGATTTCTTATTACAATCTCCCCTCCCTCGTTGACACGCTTTTGAACTCTCTTCCTGGGTCTGTTTTCCTTGGTTATGACCTTTCTCCAAGGGACAGTTCTACCCAATTCCATCTCTCTTATTATTCGTGTCTGGCCTCTGTAAGAGCATTAGGGTTGCTTGTACCTTTGGCTTCTTCATCTACAAAAACATGAAAAGGATGAATGACATATATGTAGAAGAATAAAATTCCCATGTTTTGACGTAACATTTAAGGTTATTTTCAGTTTTTAAAAAATTGTATGTGTCTTTGTTTTTTGTTGCAGCCATTACCAGATAAAGACCTTCGTGTCGTGTAAGACCTCCTTTTTCTGTATTTCCCTTTACTTCCTCTTACTTCCTAATGAACACCATATTCTTTGGAAGCTTGAATTTCAAGTCATAGGCCCCTATGGGCTTGCTCCATATGAATAGGGTTCATCTTTTGAATAATAATAATAATAATAATAATAATAATAATAATAATAATAATAATAATAATAATAATAATAATAATAACGCGCGGGGTCGTGCGTAAAATCCTACGGAACCGTTAATTTTCTCAGTGGCAAACAAGGTTGATTGCGACCTGAAAATATATCTTGTTGACCCTTAAAGGATCATTCATTCACAACCAATTAATTACTTTATTGCCTCTTAACGCCTGTTTTATTGCCACCTGAAGACTTTACCAAACAACCAGGAAACGCCGTCAAAGACTTTAATTAACTGTAGCTTAATTCGTCGTTCACAGGATATGTTTATTAAATTTTTTGTTTTAAATTCCTATGTTTATTAAATTTTTTGTTTTAAATTCCTACGTAAATTTGTTTCTTGATCTGATTTGCGAATCTACATAGAGACAAAACACGTACATGTATACTGACCGATTACCCAAATTCGTGTTTATTTTGTTTGTTTAGTACATAACTTTACTCTCATTCAGAACTGAATAAATTTGATCGCTTTCGACCCGGGAGCAGCCATTGACTTTTAAGATATTTTCTTATCTCAGAGAAACGATTGCAATTCCGTTTTGGCAGGCTTTGAAAGAGTGAGATTTTTCTGATAAAAAAAAAAAGTTTAGGTGGTGGTAAAGAAATATGGCGATAATATTGTCGAAGAAAACAAAAAGGGGTGGTGCTCCGAAGACTTCCTCTTCGGGAGCTTTTGGCTCGAAAGGAAATTGGAGATGCCAGAACTCTCAACCGGTGACATTACTTCTTGAGATGCGGGTTCCTGCTGTGAGAGATTTATACAGAGAGAGAGAGAGAGAGAGAGATAATGCTAGCTGCTTTCTTGTTTTGCAGAATTATTTCACAGACTGACGGGCATTGTTCGAATTATACAAATCATAAACAAAAGAATTCGTCGACAAAAAAGTTCGGAAATTAGGTTAAAACTCGCACTCTGACCAGTGCAAGCCACGAAATTCAGCCTGGAGAAACCAGTATCATATCAAGCAGAAACAAACGAATTGTAAAATTCTGACGTTTTTCGTGGTACCCACTCACGTCTGTTATTGGTCTTCAACGGTCAGTACTTCATATAATTGTGTAATCCTTGATTAAAAGTGCTGGAAAAAGTGTGTGAAAGGAAGACGGAAATCAGACGGTTCAGTGAAAACCGTTATAATAATTTGATGTTTTATAATGAGATTTGATTAAAATAATAATGATAATAATAATGTCTGATTTAACGAGTGGATTATACCTCTGAAGAACGAGAGTGCTTGTACAGCTCTAAAGTGAGCAGATTGAGTGGAGAAAATCGTGTGAGTGCTGTTGAACATTTTAATGACGAGAATACGCTGAGGGGGAAAGAGAAGCGTCATTCAGGCCGAAGAAACGCAAGGGTTGTTTGTATGTGGAAGTTGTTCTCAGTCTCCTTGCGGGGAGCACGTCTGTATCAACCCACATGCAGACATTGGCGAGTCAGGTTGCCAGCCAGAAGTCAGGACAAGGCAGATGATTCACTATCTATATTGAAGAGAGAGAGAGAGAGAGAGAGAGAGAGAGAGAGAGAGAGAGAGAGAGAGAGAGCTTTCCTCTTTTGTACGCCTCGTGGAAGTTGAAGAATGGTTTCATAATACCGCCCCTTAGGGAAGTTCGGAAGTTGTCTGTATGAGTGTTTTGGTTCGAACTTCGTTGCCGATACAATGGGGCTCAGAACATTTCGAGCAGAATTGTTGGAATTACAGTTAATGAACGGGAGAACCGTATGAATGTATCTTTAACCGAGCTTTTTCACGGTACAGATCTAGAGACGAGGAAAAATTTAATATGTGGTTTTGTCATCTGAGATTCGATGATGATAATAATATAGATAGGGAGTTTGTAGCATCTTACTTTATATTGTCATTTTAAAATGCATGTGGCCATAACTAAGTATAATATCTCTCTCTCTCTCTCTCTCTCTCTCTCTCTCTCTCTCTCTCGTTTCCACAAGAATATATATTTCGGATTATTTTGCTGTATTTTTCGCCCCGATTTTCATTCCTTTATTAGCAAAGTCGTAGATTTTTTTCTGGAATACTTGAATGACAGTTTAGAAATAGTCTGTAGTCGTAAAGTAACTATTCATTTCTGTTTGTATATTTGATTCATTAGCAAAATATGTCCAATGTTATTAATGCCCCTCTGAAGATTGTGTAATTGTATTGTTAGTTCGTTATTCATCTGTTAAATTCAGCTTTTATTTTTATTTGTCAGAAGTTTTGAAAAAAGTGCAAAGAAATAGTTTGAGAAGGAAAGTCTTTATTAGCTTGTCTCATTTCGAACGAATGAAGAGCATTTCTGTGGAATTTTACGTTGTCATAGAGTAGAGGCATTGTTATTGACGTTTTTGATGTTGTAAACATTATTATTTTCGTGTTGATATTGATGATTAAGTTACTCATAGCATCTAATTTGCATCAGATCCATTATTAAGCAAAGATCTTTTATTCAGTACTGATCTACTTACACTTGTTAGCTAATACGAGAAATTTCTGGGAAGATGAGTTTAAAATTTTTGGGAAAAAAAATAAAAAATAAAAGTGACCTAAAGTAAGAAGGCTAAATCCGAAAAACTAGTCGAAATCTCATAACACTTTTCCCCAGAATCATCCCGTGTCCTTGCAGCTTCTGTCCCTCTGCTTCTCTTCCCGTGTTCTTACAGCTTCCGTCCCTCTGCCTTCTCTTCCCGTGTTCTTACAGCTTCCGTCCCTCTGCCTTCTCTTCCCATGTTCTTACAGCTTCCGTCCCTCTGCCTTCTCTTCCCGTGTTCTTACAGCTTCCGTTCCTCTGCCTTTTCTTCCCGTATTCTTGCAGCTTCCGTCCCTCTGCCTTCTCTTCCCGTGTTCTTACAGCTTCCGTCCCTCTGCCTTTTCTTCCCGTATTCTTGCAGCTTCCGTCCGTCTACCTTCTCTTCCCGTGTCCTTGCAGCTTCCGTCCCTCTGCTTCTCTTCCCGTGTTCTTACAGCTTCCGTCCCTCTGCCTTCTCTTCCCGTGTTCTTACAGCTTCCGTCCCTCTGCCTTCTCTTCCCGTGTTCTTACAGCTTCCGTCCCTCTGCCTACTCTTCCCGTGTTCTTACAGCTTCCGTCCCTCTGTCTTCTCTTCCTGTGTTCTTGCAGCTTCTGTCCCTCTACCTTCTCTTCCCGTGTTCTTGCAGCTTCCGTCCATCTGCCTTCTCTTCCTGTGTTCTTACAGCTTCCGTCCCTCTGCCTTCTCTTCCCGTGTTCTTACAGCTTCCGTCCCTCTGCCTTCTCTTCCCGTGTTCTTACAGCTTCCGTCCCTCTGCCTTCTCTTCCCGTGTTCTTACAGCTTCCGTCCCTCTGCCTTCTCTTCCCGTGTTCTTACAGCTTCCGTCCCTCTGCCTTCTCTTCCCGTGTTCTTACAGCTTCCGTCCCTCTGCCTTCTCTTCCCGTGTTCTTACAGCTTCCGTCCCTCTGCCTTCTCTTCCCGTGTTCTTACAGCTTCCGTCCCTCTGCCTTCTCTTCCCGTGTTCGTGCAGCTTCCGTCCCTCTGCCTTCTCTTCCCTTGTTCTTGCAGCTTCCGTCCCTTTACCTTCGTGTTCTTGCAGCTTCCGTCCCTCTACCTTCTCTTTCCGTGTTCTTGCAGCTTCCGTCCCTCTACCTTCTCTTTCCGTGTTCTTGCAGCTTCCGTCCCTCTAGCTTCTCTTCCCGTGTTCTTGCAGCTTCCGTCCCTCTACCTTCTCTTCCCGTGTTCTTGCAGCTTCCGTCCCTCTACCTTCTCTTTCCGTGTTCTTGCAGCTTCCGTCCCTCTAGCTTCTCTTCCCGTGTTCTTGCAGCTTCCGTCCCTCTACCTTCTCTTCCCGTGTTCTTGCAGCTTCCGTCCCTCTGCCTTCTCTTCCCGTGTTCTTGCAGCTTCCGTTCCTCTGTTTCTCTTCCCGTGTTCTTGCAGCTTCCGTCCGTCTACTTTCTCTTCCCGTGTTCTTGCGGCTTCCGTCCGTCTACCTTCTCTTCCCGTGTTCTTGCAGCTTCCGTCCCTCTACCTTCTCTTCCCGTGTTCTTGCAGCTTCCGTCCCTCTACCTTCTCTTCCCGTGTTCTTGCAACATTCATACCTTACAATAAGCCCTTTCCCTTCCCATGTTCGTGGAGACCGAAATCACTTGGACGAGGATGTTTTTACTTCAGGATAAAGGAAAGGAGTCGGTGAAAGTGGAACGTGAGCCTTTCCTGACGGGGTTGGTTGGGGGTTAGGGGGGATAAGGGGCGTGAACCCGGCGGTGGGAAAGTCATTACGACGGGATGAGCTCTCTCTGTATATATATATTTTTTATGCCGTCCTTCAACAGAAGCGGGTTGTTAAATCATTAAGTAATTACTAGTACAATTGGCCTTTCATTAATGCAGTTGCTCCGTATGTTAATTATGCATTACAGTATTAAAAAGGGGGGACAAATGACAGCATGTGCTGCATCGATGTCTGGTTCTTTGTAATGATAATGTCGGCGACGACGGGGATGACGACTCCCAAATGAAATCAAAGGGGAAAATATGGCAATTGGCCGGGGCTGAAATTGCGTCCGATTGTAGGTTATATTGGTATAGCGAATGATGGCGCTGGTGAACGAGAAGGATGCTTTGCTATATTTATCTGTCAATGAAATAGGGTTATAATAATGATTCAGTGCCAGATCGGATTTGCGAACGTGACCCTTCAGCTTATTTAGGGTCATGTTGGACGCGGCTTAATTATGATTTTTCCGATAAAATCGAAACTCTTTACTTGATTGCCCTCGCCGATAGCAATAATTGTTACTGATATTTCTTCCCTTAAAGATTTTGTTATTTTGTTAACCAAATATTGAGCAAATGAACTGATACTCCAAAGGAAACCTGAGTTCCAACCGTGATTGATGTTGGTAATCTCTCTCTCTCTCTCTCTCTCTCTCTCTCTCTCTCTCTCTCTCTCTCTCTCTCTCTCTCTCTTTGCGGTCAACCCTAAGGTCGTTATTAGGGATCCGTAACATCAAAGTTTCTCTCGTTCTTTTCCTCCAGTTGCTTCTTCCTCTTTCCCACTTTTCCCCCGTCTTTATTAGCCATTTTGCAGATCAGAGGAATCGATAGCAGTTGCCAGCGTTGACAGTACCGTCGTGTTTTGCCACATCCGTCGGCGTGCCTTTTGGGAGTTTCATGTCGAGCGTTCTTCTCGATTTCCAGACGACCATTCACCAAGCCCTTGCGACCTGCAGAGTAGCGGCCATGTCGAATAAAATTCGACCGGCATTGAGATGAGATTCTGCTTTTCGTATTTGGCATTTGGTTAATTGCCTTCCTGCGGCGTATCAGTACTAATTACTGATCCAATAACTCAAAGGGATTTATTTAACGCTAAGCGGCACCAACGCGATGAGATTAATTAAGCGGAGTCGAATCGATGAAATGATCGCGGGGCCCCTCCTAACCTAGTGGTGAGTATGAACTCTGTCCCACGCTTTTGCCCTCCTCTCTTAATCCGGCGACTCTTTCATGTAGAACCGCCATTCGCTTCCCTTGTCCCCTCGACGCTCTGGCCCTTCCTCCTTCTCCTCCTCCTCCTCCTCCTCCTTCTCCTCCTTCTCTGGTCCTCCAGCACGTCCCCTTCTTCTTGGTCTCTCTCTTCCTCACGGTTTCCCCCGACGGTCGTGTGGTACCATGTGTTGGTCATGAGAGAAATCAATTTTTGGGGGTTCTGTGCGTGTTGGTGGGGGGGGGGGCGGAATTGAGTGGGCGCTTGTACACAAGACAACCGCGTGTTCGTGTGATCGCGTCTGTATGTGTGTAGGCGGCCGTTGTTCCGAAGCACTTAAAGATGTATTGTTTGAAACACGTCAGACTCGTGTTGGTTAGGCTTAATTAACAGGAATATTCTCTCCTAACCTGCACATTTGCCGATTTATTGCGAACACTAACAGCAGGCAGTCGGTAGAATTAAGAGCCGTAGAAAAAGAAGAATCCAGCGGAACAACAAGAGTAGCTAGCTAGGAAGTCTGACTAAATATCAGAAGTAATGAATTTTAAAAGAAACGCAGCTCCTATCTCTTCCTTCTCTCTCTCTCTCTCTCTCTCTCTCTCTCTCTCTCTCTCTCTCTCTCTCTCTCTCTCTCTCTCATCCTGTAAATGTGAATATGGGAAACCATTCCCGTGATGAGGCAGAACGACTCGAAGCCCCAGTGTTATGAATGTGCTTGTGTTGCTGCCTTCCTGTGTTGACGTGCCTTTTTAGACCTCTCTCTCTCTCTCTCTCTCTCTCTCTCTCTCTCTCATGTGTGTATGAGGATTTGATCCTCTCTCTCTCTCTCTCTCTCTCTCTCTCTCTCTCTCTCTCTCTCTCTCTCTCTCTCTCTCTCTCTCTCTCTCTTGTGTATGAGGGACGTGATGGATTGTGGCCAGAGAGGGGATTTGGCTACGTTATCCATCTTCAGCTGCCTTTGACTCATCCCAATTTTTGCCTTGTAGATTTCGTGTCCTCCGTGACCACGCTAATCATTGTTTTTTTTTTTAAAGTCAACCTCAGGTTTTGAATAATTTGAAATTATGAGAGCGCGTTTATCATACTGTCTGAACTTCATTCTCTGTGGGACCTAATTTGACAACTTTTTAACCTGAATTTTTAGATTATCTTATTATATTGTGAATATAGACAAAGACTGTTCAAAATCTATTAGGAATCCGTTTTACCCGGTCATAAACAGTCGTAAAAACGCCGATTGCCTGCAGATGTGTAGTGGTACAACTCTTGTTTAGTTTTGCTAGGTCTATCGCTCGCATCCGACCTACTGACTGTTAGTCCGTCCAGCTGTAAATCAATACCAGTTTACTTGGGCAAGAAAAAGGGAGTAAGACTAGGAATCTCACCCCTCTAGACTTGCTGAGAAACCAGGAAGTTGTATCTTTTGGCACAACCGCCCCCAAAATGGAAAAAGGCTCGTGGTAACGAAAAATATCTTTTTTGGATTAGTATTTTTTCAAATTATAATTGCATAATGGGAGACAAGTGGATGGCGCCAGAGTAACCAGGTTCCCTGTAGCTGAAACTCCAAAGATTGAAGGTGCAATTAAGGTAGCCAGTTTGGTATTGCTGTCCACTTCATGACACTGACATGCTTTTGAAATTGACTACGGCATGGTTCGCTCATAGAAATGAGCAAGACTTCCCTAATGCTTGAGAAAAGAAGGTTGTCATTTAGTTTTGAAGCGAAGGTGTTGCCTTTGAATCAAGCCTGTGCAAAAGTAGAAAGAAAAATAAAACCAAAACCAATTATGAAAGCATTGTTACTATCCAGGCATTTAAGATTGCCAGAAGGATTAATTTACGGAATGAAGAAAACTTTTTTCGCATTCTACTGTTCACTAAAGTTTCTGTGACCTGGTATAACCGCTTGAGTAGCATGATCTCTCTAAGACAAATTTGAAACATTTTCAGTAACCAAAATGATAATTGATACCATTGGATTAATTTCCACATCGTCAATTACTGTGGAAGACTTGTTAGCGATCGAGAGAGAAGTTACTTTGATGCGGAGCTCAGAGTTACTTCAAGTAGAATCGATAAGGCCGATCAAAGGAGGCTGATGTCGAAGAAGAATAAAATGTTGAATGAGGGACGGAAACCTTGAGAAATGTCACCAGAAATGCGGAAATGAGCAGCATTTGTCTATTCTAGAATGGCAGTGGGTAGTGTGTGCCTGCCAAGTTAGAAAAGAGCCACATTACTGAAGAAATGATGACTAAATATACGAAGAGGTCTTCAGTAGTCTTCGTCTGGACTGACCAACTCGATAATTGGAAAAACGAGAATTAAACCTTCTGTAATAGGGTTTGAGGAAGATAATGTGAAATTTTGGATATTTTCTCACTGGCTGCCGAGGAGCAAGAGCCCGTGCGAGCACAAGGCTCCCATAATCTAAAACGAACTCTCTGATTGGGCAAATACATAAAGGCATTCAGAACAACGCAAAAGGAGAACAGAGACCGCAGAAATACAATCTGGATTGACCTGATTAGAGGAAAAGAGAGATAAGTTGATAGATAAGTTGGACAGCTGGGGAATGGGGTGGAGAGCAGAGGGAACAAATGAAAGTAAAAGGAAAACAGCGTCACAGCTGGGACCAAGGGGATTCTGGCTAAGAAATTTTATTACCGTCTACAGTGGGCTAATCAAGTCTCAATGGAGACTGTAACCGTACACGCGACATATGTAAATATGCCCACAAATACATGAAGTGTGTGGCCATATTCCACAAGTTAGTGAATATATGCGCAACGTCACTCTATTTTTTTTTCATAGTACACACATATTGTATGCATGTATAATGTAATCCTTGAATTTTTGACTGCATCAAATGTTCTTTCTGTAACTTTGATTATCTGATTATTGTTACTGTTAATAGATGTGGAAACAGTTAATATTACGTCAGCAATGAAAAAATATTAACACCTATGAAACCAATTATTCTAAAAGTTGAGCCTGATTTCTATCAGTTCTGAGATTGATTGCGTAGTTGATACATGTTCAGTGACTTCTTTTATCCAGAGAAGATGACAAACTTATAATGAAAAGAAGCATTAAAAACATTAACCTTTGTAATGTACGTCATGGAGTATGATGGAAAAACAAATATTTAATCAAGAGGAGATAGATAAAACTAGTGTGCTGATATTTTTTTAAAGCTTGTATTGTTTACAACAGTTTGTTTTGCTTAATTAACAGCAAATAGTATATGATGTTGTACTTCTTGTAAATCATATTTATCAATCTATTTATCTATCTTATCTATCTATCAATCTGTGTATCTATATGTTTACACACACACACACACACACACACACACACATATATATATATATATATATATATATATATATATATATATATATATATATATATATATTTACACATACATGTTTATTAGTAACAAAAAGTCTCCAGCGCTTTCCAATTACCTCTTAATGTTTGTAACGGATGACTATATGTCATCCTTACGTTTATTGTGTGTTGTTTATTTTATCTCACTATTAGCAAATTTGTTAAATTTTTCAATTTTGTTACATGTAATGATTCCCTATTCTCATGTTTACCATTTAATATATTTTCATTTTCTGTTAATATGCTGTAAGTAAATATATTTCAAGATCCCTTTACTGGCAGTTTTTCGCAACAGCTGCATCTCCCAAGCATCAGCATACGGGAGATTGTGAAGGTGGACCGTCAACACTGAGAATGAAATGAGGTTCTCGCGTACACATGACGCGACTAGCAACTCGGGACCGGGTCGTCTTGTATGGATTTCAAGTTCATGTAGTTATTAGTTGACGCTGTGTGAAGTTTAGTCGAAATAACTCGAATCAATACGAATGATTTTGCGTGGAAATAATTTAAAGCTGTGCGTACGTGTCTGTTACAGTAGGGAAAAGTTGCTGCAGTAGAAAGGCGTAGGGCAAGGCGATTCTTTATTAATCTGTTGTAGCAAAAGCAGTAGCTTAGGAGAGCCTATTACGGTAGAAGGCAGCCGAGTTTAAGGGAGCCTGTTACAGAAGAAGGAAGTTGAGTTTAAAGGATCATGTTACAGCAGAAGGCGGAGTTTAAACGAACCTGTTACAGTAGGAGTTAGCCGAGTCGAAAAGAATCTCTAGGAGAACTAAGTTGATTTTCTACGGGTCTTGTATGACCCCTTTCCTCTTCCAAATAAAACGCTCGATAAAGGTAAAGAATTCGATAGGGACTAGGCGATTATTTTTTCAAGTGAATGACAGCGTAACGTTGTCACCAGCGGTGAATGACGACCGCATGATATTTCCAAGGTGAAGGGAGGGGGACCAGCGAGAAGGGACAATAACAAAAGTGGCGTTCTTATCGATCCTCTTATTTTTTCTTTCTTTTTTTTCGGTTCTCTTCCGCTTTTACATGGTAGAGGACACAATGCAAGTAATATATGAGTTCTATATTTTATCTGTTATAAGAATACATTTACATTGTATGTGTACATATTTGAACATTTTTTGAAAACCTATGTGCGATGCTGCGTATATTTGCGCATGCACAGTAACACGGGATGATTGTATAATGAACTAATGATTATTGTGCGTTTCTTGAGTTCCGTGGTTTTTGTGCTCGAAACATAATTGTGTGTCATCGTTGATAATTAATTCAATGTCTCGGAGTTAAATGTAAATTGATGCAATGAACTCTGTTGCAAAGGAAAATGGGATTAACTTGAATTTAAAATGATGTCGGTTTGCAGCCATTTTCTGTCGATGTCTCTTACCCCGGCTTTTCCCTTCAGTAGCTTAAATACCCGAGTTATGCAAAGATACGAACTGTTATTTATTTATTATTAGCGTTGTATACCTTAAAGGGATAATGATATTGTGACTGCCACTATTATCACGTGACAGCTACGGTTATCAGCATTGCACAAGCAGGACATTCTCTGCCGTATCCTGCGTGCCTAAGGATATGCACGGAAACAGTCCAATTAGAAAGCGAGAGCGAAAACAAAGCGTGAAACGAACAGGTTAGAAGAGCAGCGGCTGACTCACAAACAAACACACTCACACACAAACACATATCGCTATCGACCAGCCAACTCTTGGGAGACTCAAGTTCAGGGCGACATGCACCCAGCGCCCAGCTGTTTGGATTCGGGCCGGTGCGTGGTTGGCTTCGACTGGCTACTACTGCTGCTGCTGCTGCTGCTGCTGTGTTCCTGCTGCCTCTGTCTCTGTCTGTCAGTGCTTGTCCCCGTCTGGAACGTAAACACACTCGCCTTCCCCGTCGTTTTCTCCGTCAAGGTATCAGATTGTGACCGTTCTCATTACCGCCGCGTTCGACTGTGCCTCTGGAAAGGGACGGGAGATGGAAGGACAATAGAAGAAGACCTGTGTCTGTGACGGAGATGCCGAGGGGAAGAGGAAAGAGGCTCAAGCGGGATTCGCCCAAGAGGAAAAGTGAGTTGCAATCGTTGGGTGGGGAAAGTGAACAGGGCGGTGCTGGGGCTCGGCCTCCCAATTCGGCGGGTATGCACATGCACAGACGTAGTCATTGGCACATAAACAAACATTCAGTACACATGCACAAAAGCTGCCATCACACACTTGACGAAGGTGTGTGTCCATGTTTGCAATGCTGTGATTGCCCGGTTTCTGCTCGTTTATAATATTGTGACGTTGAGATGGGAGTTGCCTAAAGTTGTTATTTTTTATTTTACAGGTGATTATTGGTGTGAACTTAACAATCGAGTCTTTGAAAGATAGCTTTTCTTTTCAAGTTACCAAAGATTTTTTAATCCTGAAAGAAAATCACAGGTTTGAAGGGTTTAATGTTTAAAGGCGTGGTAGCAGCCACTCTCTGGAATTTTGTTGTCAGTATCGATGTTATTACTGTTATTGCATCTGCTGCCTTTATATTTTTGTATACTTTTTTATTATCACTGATAGGTTTGATGAAGTTTTTGTACAATTTCAGTAAATATATACTTATTTTTTTTATTAATGTGATTGGTATTGCTGTTATTTTTTCGTAGCTTTTCGTGTTATTTTTTTGCGGGGGAGGGGGCGTAGCGGCCATATTATTCCGATAATTCCAGCATGGAATGTTGATTCCTCAATAAATTTAGACACTGAATACATGTGACCAAAGTCAAAACATCATAAATTACTCATTTGTCTCCCGCTCCGTCTCTCCTTGCAGAATTTTATTCACAGTTGACCTGAATGACGTCCTATATAACGGAATATTTCGTATAAATTAATTACTTTTGAGTAGCTTTGCATAGCTAGTGTTTATATTTGGTTGCTATAGCCAGTGTACTAAGCAGTGTACTACGCAACATGTAAGAATGATGATTATCTGTGTTGTACATTTCATTCATAAATTGCATCAACCCTGTAGTGTTACTTAGCGGTGTTAGATACTGTTTCTTTGGCAACGAGCGGCATTGACTTGGTCGCATTTTGCCACAGAATATGAAATTTTGATTCATTTCTGGGAGGTTGGCTTCGTAACGCTTCTGCCATGACTTATGGATTCTTCATACGACTGTAGGAAGCACTTGCGTCATCGATCTGCAGCTCTCTGTTCAGCTGCACGACGCTGATTCACCCTCGATCTGGCAAGATTTTTTCTTTGCTGATACCTCGTAAATGCTGCGTGGACCCGAATATTCGGACCGTCTTCGTTTATCATTGAAGTTTTGCTAGAAACCCATAGGAAAGTCTTATTAATTGATGATATCCTGGAAAGCATGTTTAGTTTTGTATGTGTTTGAATGTTACGGTGTCTGGGAACGTCCGTCCATAAAGGTTTGATAAGTTTCGTAAATTCTTTGGCCTGCATATAGTGATTTTGTAGTTATAAGTGATTTTTGGAATATTTTGTATTTAATTTCATATTGAAAAATATTTATAAAACTAGTGTTTTATATATACACTTTGAATAAGAGTACAATCCACAAACTACGTAACCTTGGACAAGAAGAGTGGATTTTCTGTAAGTTCGACTGTAGCCTAAAATCTAAGATTTAGTGACATTACATTGCTAGATTAAAATCTGATTTCTTGGCAACGAAATTAAACACTAGAGAATCAAAATCCGTTTACGCGCTGCACCTTTTCTCAGTGATTAAAAATACCAGAATGAAACTGTAGTAAAGAATCAGATTAAGGGTAAATGACATTTAAAACCGCACTGGCATTCCCTCGGAATTTTCCAATGTCCTTGAGAGTTTGGTAGTTGGGGGAAAGATGATTTTGGTCTGGTTCGTTGGTTTGTGTATCTATTTTTGTGTTTTTTTCTACGTTGTTTTGCAGGATTACGCAAAACGTAATATGCAGATTTTTACAGAAAAGTTACCCAATGTGGCCATCGTGACTTGCAACAAATGATTAGATTTTGACAGATCCGGATCTTGATAAGGGAACGGTGTTTATGGGGGGCTCTGAAGGATCTTTTTTTTTATTCTATAGAATTTTTTTCTATACCTAAAAAAGTCTTAGATTCCATATATCTCGAAAAAAAAAAATAACGGCTGTGTACTTCTAAAATTTTGTTTGTTGAAGAATTCGGTTTTGATATTGTTTCTTTTCGCGTCTGGACAGATGTCATCGTGGGTCACTAACCCTCACTCTTGCTGCCGAAAATAACTGTGGCCGAACTTTTAGTTCGTAGAGTTTGGAAGCCCTAACTATTTTTCCTCTTTAAAATAGCTAAGGAGCAACATAAGAATTTCAAGTCACTTAGGGAAGACGTGGAGGAGTGCTTGTGTGTGTGTGTATATACTGTATATACATATAATTATATATATATATATATATATATATATATATATATATATATATATATATATATATATATGTATATATATATATATGTATGTATGTATGTATGTATGTATGTATGTATGTATGTACAAGCACACCTACACGTCTTCCCTAAGTAACTTGAAATTGTGTGTGTGTGCGTGTGCGTGTTTGCATTTAATTCATTTAATTATACTTATTCCTCAAAAGAAACCCTACAGACCCAGCAGTAAAGGGACAGAAAAAAGCATCTGAAAGACATAAACAGATTCACATCAAGCAAAAGTGGTATGTAGAGTTTACGGAAATCAAAGGCTGGAGAGAGCATCGAAGTTTGGCAGCAGAAGAAATAGAATTATCACTAGGCTGAGCTTATTAAGTTCCTTGGTAGTATAGTGTTGGTCCACTGTGGGGGGGGGGTACATACTCTTAAGATGACCTAGGGCGGTCATTAACTCAAAGAAACGCTGCTCAGCATATTACCTATAGGAGAATGCAGTGAAAAAAGGATGCACATGCCGATTAGTGGCATGGCTGTTGTTAAGTAGTCTTAGATGAGGAAAAGCATTTACTGACCTAAAAAATAATTGTTGCCAAAAAATGCTATTACAAAGAGTTACAGCCGGTGGTGAGAGGCGTGGGTTACGAGATCGCATGATAGGAGGAAGGGAACTCATTCAACTCAACATTCACCAAAATACAACAGATAAAAGTTCCTATGACCCCACTTGCGATGGAAACACGATCTATTAAAGGGGTGAAATCATAGCGAGTGACTCAGCACTGTTAAAAGAGAAAACGTAAATTTGAGCACCACAAATGTATGAACAGTATTCCAAACACGGATGAGTCATTTATAGTGTCACCTTAGTACTGCATATGCCCTGACGAAAGACTGTGAAGTAATCAATAAGGTAGAAAAGTCATGAATAATAACACAACACAAGCCATACACCGAGAAGGTTTTCCAATAAACGCATACTCCGTACGTTAAGTATACCTTAGTTTAACCAGACCACTGAGCTGATTAACAGCTCTCCTAGGGCTGGTCCGAAGGATTAGATTTATTTTACGTGGCTAAGAACCAACTGGTGGGTTGCCTGTTTGTTTGATCAGTCCAAAGCTTAGGTTGGGTCCATTTCCTTTTCTCTTATATCAGCAATTATGTTTGGCTCCTCTCTGTGTTTTCCACCATCGTCATAGTCTTCGGCAAGTTATGCCAGTATGGTAACGAGTGATTCCTCAATTGAAGTACTGGTGTGAATCGAGAGCAATATAATTTCCTTGCCCGACTGCAATAAGGTTTTCATTTTTAGCTTATCTGCCAAACGTGTTATCATAGTATGGTGATATATACCCAACTTCTGTAGAAATAATTGTAAACAAGCAGATAAAGTAACATATTTAATTCTCCAGTGCCTTTTTCCCAGGAGCTGTGCATTTATTCCATGTTTATGTCTGGCGGCTTGTCATCAAAGTGCAACGACAAGAATTTCGAAGTCAAACGCTTCAAACGTTTTGTACCCTTTTCGTTCCCTTCCCCAGCAAGGGGGAAAAACATCACAAGAGAACTACTTAATTAAGCTCCTGCGACGACTTAATGAAGCTTAATATGACGTGCAGAGAAAACATCGTTAATGAAGTATCACGACTTAATGTTGTGAGTGAAGCTTGTCATCTGTTATTCCCCAACCGGAAAATGAGGCTTACCCACTAAGGCATTATGCAAGCCGGATTTTTAAAAATTTTCAAGGTCATCTTTATTGTTATTGTTGGAGAAAGGCTCCATAATAATTTGTTGATTAAATACATTAAAGCATGTATAGAAAGCTTTCGAGAACCTGCTTAATTTTTAATTTACCTTACATTTTAGAAAACAAAATGACTGTGGTTTTAACTCTTCAGTGATATTGATAATAGTAAAGAAAAATTTAAATTTTCTTCACGTCATTACTCATGATAGTATTATTATTATTATTATTATTATTATTATTATTATTATTATTATTATTATTATTATTATTATTACTTTGTCTTTTGCTCGTAGGGATTGGGGGTTGCGTCCTAACATGGTAGCTTTTTGGTTCTCGGCAAGTCATTTGGGATGAGGTTGCTAGTTCCATACCCTCTACTAACCATGGTTGCGATTCGTATGTCTTAGGAATGGGTTCACAATTCACTGTTTAGGTCAAGGGAGGCACAGTGGGTATTTTACTGAACGTACCCATTCATCCATACTCGCCCTCGGGTCTTTATTATTATTATTATTATTTATGTGTTCATCAATTTTTGCATGTGGATGTTATAATTACAATGAAGTCCTTTTATGTCAGAATTATATTTCGCCATTAAATGACCCGCGGATAATGTAATTGCACAGCCATTATGAAATTGTTAATCAAAGTAATTGAATATAATAATTAGTTTTACTCACGTCCGGAAGATTCTTGTGTAATGCAATAATCTTTTTTTTTAACGGCACAGAAAAGAGAAATTTTTGTAAGTACAATGCGGCGAAATGCTGCAGTATTATCTCTGTGCTTTTCCTGTGTGTGTCTGTGTGTGTGAAAGATGAAAAAGCTTCTCAGAATTCTCTTCGCTTCTGTTTCTAGTCGTGTTTTTATGTTCCTTTCAGCTTTAAAAGTTTCTCTCTCTCTCTCTCTCTCTCTCTCTCTCTCTCTCTCTCTCTCTCTTCTGCGCATTTTTATCTTCAGTCCTTCTTGAGCGGAGGGGCTCATAGCCCGATAAAGGGAAAGGAGACGGGTGGTGGTTTTGGGAGGTTGTGGGGGAGAGGAGGGAATGTGGAACTATTACAGAGAGAGAGAGAGCTAGGTAGACAGGCGGAGATATTACTTCTGTTAATGCTCTGTCCTGCAGTCTTTCAAGTCTTTCATACTACTGTAAATGGTTATTTTGGTTCATGTTATATATCTGGATTGCTGGCTTTAAAATACTGTTTTATTGAATCTGATTTCTTTAGAAGTTAATAGATTTTCAACGATTTGATGTGGGCCGTTTTTCTTCTGCCAGATGTGTTTTTTTTAATAAAGAAGAATTAATGCTTTGGTGGAGAATAATAAAAGATTTACATTATATTAAACAAGAGAAAGATTTTTTGTCGTATAATAAATATAAAACCCCTCGCTCCTTTCTGTCCTTGTAAAAGTTAAAAATAAATTAGGTGGAACCTTAAAGTTTTGAGCCTTTGTTGGTGCCAACCATTCTAAAGGTGAAACTTTCAGTTATTTACCTTGAAAGTATTTTTCGGGGTAATTTTCTATTTTCTTGCTGTTATTTACACGCCACGCCTTGAATACCATGCTAATTCTTTTCAAAATGATGCCACGCACTACCTCACATGTAAAAATATGTGACTACAAGCGTACTTTTGTATGTTAATTCTATGTTCAAGGGTTGTTATTTACGACCGAATTCAAAAGTCCGCTGACGCTCACTCCGTAGGTGAAAGCAATGACCACTGAGTGGTAGCAGACTTGAATATGACTGTGCACATGCAAATTTATTGTGCTGTTTGGAAGGATTCTTGCGCGATTGCTCTGTGAATTTATGATGCTAAATCTGTATTTTCGATTTCTCTTTATGTATTCGGAATGGTTGAACTCAAGACATATAATTTTAACTTTCGTAGTCTGGCTCTCTTTTATTTTGGAAGTCAGTGCGAGGGAGTTTACGCCCGGTAGATTTTTTCCATCTGTTTTCTCTTGTGGTTAAGAGGCACTGTGATGGATACTTAACTCTAGCTGGATCACTGCAAGAAGTGTTAATAGACTAGTTATCCCTTGTTACAGGAAGAACTGGGGCAATGGAAGTAGGTCAGATTGTTTCTAAAACATTCTAAATTACAGAATCATTCGTAGACGAAACAAACGTTGGGGAAAATTGATCCATGGTGGCATTCATTTTTATTCTATTTAGAGTAAAGCAAGAAGTAAGAGAACGTTCGGAGACGGCACACCTTTGCTAAGGCTGGGCGGTCCACTCCCTCAAAAGGTCTCTTCTTCCCGAACGTTTCATCCCGATCAGTTCCAAAATCTTATCATTTGTTGCCAGTCACAAATCTGACCTTTGGTAGAATTCTCGTTAATTGACATACTTAACGTTTTGCATGATAATGCTCAGAATATCATCTTTGGGTGGGGGACGTCCAGTCAGGTTAACCTCATGTCCAAAATGGGAGATATGCATCATTTATTCCGTGAAGTAAGCCGTTATAGCTTCATAAAAATTGACAAATGATTGTGCCCATACTGTTGAAAAAAGTAATTGAGGCCCACGAATAAATGTGCTGTCAAAAATATTATCGCAGGCTGGAAACATTTCCAAAATAACTCTCCCACAAATAAAAAAATAAAAAAAATTGCAACTTCCATAAGGTCCTAGAAATTTTTTGGATTGGTAAAAACAATGAAATTTGTAAGTATGCAGAATCTTCATTTCCTCTTTTTTATATATTTATTTATTTATTTATTTATATATCTTTTTTTTTTTTTTGTTAAGTGTACTCTTCTTTCTGTATTTTCCTTTACCTTCTGTTACTGCTTTCTAATGAACACCATATTCTTTGAAAGCTTGAATTTTGATTCAATGGCCCCTGTGAGCTTGTTCCATATGCATAGGGTTCATCTTCTGTAGAACAATAATAATGATGAAAATAATTATAATGATAATAATAATTCACTGGTTTTTACCGTTCTGAAGATGACATTGGCTATAGCATAGGTGCCTACCGTATTTATAAGCACAGTTCTTTGGGAGTTTTGCTGTGTTGTTTTCATGTCATGTCAAAAAATAGTACAGTTAAATATTGCTAGACGAAAATTTCATTGCTTAAATAAGTGAAATGTGTCAAGTTGTCTTGCAAAAATATGCTGAAGCTACGCTTTAATATTTTGGATCCTGTATCGAATAGTGCAGTAGAGGAAATGGTACCCCGGTATTTATAACACTCTTTTCATTTGTTCATGGCTTGTGATCGATTTTTTTCATTATTTTTGCTTAAGAAATCAGGTAAGAACATAAAATTTACAAATTTTTGATGGAAACCCAGTGAAAAGTGGCGTATCAAACCTGCTTAATTTAAAAAAAAAAAAAAAAAAAAAATATATATATATATATATATATATATATATATATATATATATATATATATATATATATATATATATATATATATATAAAAGTTGGCATATGACATTTAGCAGTCAGATGCCCCTGGTGATTCCAAATATGTGCGAAATGCTAAACAAATAGTGGGCTCGGATTTAGTTGTAATGTTAGTATAATTTGGTGACATCGGTTGTGTGTAAAATAGAAGGATTTGCGTATAAATTATAATTAGTGTCATGTTGTTGCAGATAAATGTAAATATTTATTGTACAATGGGTAATGATGTCATGCCTTCTGATGGTTTTCTTGAGGTTATTTCTATTTTTTACTCGTTCGTGAATATTCATTCATTGTCTTAAAGCGGTTCGTTTCTTTAAACTACACTGTAAAGTTATAGCGAGTTAACACCATATTTCCTATCAAGGGTTTCTGAACTATTATTCCCGCTTCTGGTAATAACAGCAGGAGCAGTAGTAGTAATTGGGCTTGAATTTAATGTAAATGCATAGTGGCAGATGTTACACCCAAGTGCCTTTCGTCATCAAATTAGCTTTTCTGTGGTTGCGCTCCAGATATCAGGGATAGCAAGGATCGTAGAATGATAGTCATGTAACTGTTGTTAGCCACTCTTCTAATGTCCCACGCACGGACGCCAGAGTTTCATCTTGTTGTTGAGGAATATATTTGCTTTTCGTCAGTGTTAATTCTTTTTCGTTTCATTATGAAGTGCTGATTGAGATTAGTATTATTTTATGATAGTCATATAAAGGTATATTTAGTATATGCTTTTTCTTTTACTTTGCCATGCTCTTAAAGCAAATAGGATTAGCTAAAGCTACAACCCTATCTGGAAAAACTGAATACTACAGACCAAAGGGCCCTGGAGAAAGCAGTCCATTAGGAAAAAAGAAATACAGAAATAATGAACAAACTGTAAAAGAGAAATGATACAGAAAAGGTAATAATATAAATGACGAAGAAAAACAATTATCATAAAACCAACAAACCATTAAATAAAAGTCATGCGAGTCCGCTCACGTCAGCAATTTACGCTCTTTCCTGGTATTTCTCTACAGTAATGCATTTTAGCTGTCCGAGAAGACTACAGATTAGTTGCTACTTTAGAAGAAACGCATTCATAGATTATCCGTTGATGAGTCTTTTTATGTGTCCCCCTCATTATGACTTACGCTATGAATCTTCCCTCCACAGATGGGGAAACTAAGAATAAATGGTTTTGGTCACTCACACTTCTCCTCTGTCTCTGTTATGTTTCACTCCCTCTTTCCTTTTCTCTTGTTTTTGTGAAAACGTCCTGGGGACGAATTTGCCTTTGCCTGAAAGCGACAAGGCTGTTGGCATCTTTCTCCTACCTATCAGAGCCAGGTATTTGTAGTAGTCTCTCGGATGCCTTTGAAGATGACGGAGAATGCAGTTTTTGTTATAAGTATCTGTGAAAATTATTATTATTATTATTATTATTATTATTATTATTATTATTATTATTATTATTGATGATGATGTTAGTGTTGTTGTCGTCGTCGCCTCATTAAGACGGTATAGCTTCATTAAGAAATATATCCAGTAGCTGGTATGCGAAATGATTGAATCTATAATAATAATATCTGAGTGGATCTTGTTTGTCCTCCCCCGGGTTACAGTAGGGGAGACATGACACAGCCTCCCACCCCCTGCAAACTGGTTTGTCCGCCTCGGGTGGGGGCGGGTAGGTAGAGGAACTAGAGGCTAGGGGAGAAATCTACCCTCTTCCTGCAAACCTGTTTTCCGCCCCAGGTTGGGGGCGGCGTAGGTAGGGGAACGAGAGGGTAGGGGAGACATCCACCCTCCTCCTGCAAACCTGTTTGTCCGCCCCAGGTTGGGGGCATCGTAGGTAGGAGAACGGGAGGGTAGGGGAGGCATCCACCCTCCTCCTGCAAACCTGTTTTTCTGTCCCAGGTGGGGTCGAGTTAGGTAGAGGATCAGGAGGGTAGGGGAGACAGCAGCGCCGAGTTCCAGCGCGCGTAGCACGCGCCAACAAGCAATTACCTAATATTCTCTGGGAGGCTCCCAGACGATCACACGTCGTTATATAATCTGGCAAAACAGTAAATCATGACAATCCCGTTATTTCCGTTTTAGAACACCGCTTTTCAGAAATGGCTGTTTTTGGTCACCTAAGTTAATGTCATTGTTGAGAAGTGTACGAGTTGAGTCAAATTAACAGTAATTCATCCTCTGGAACCCGAGGAAAGTTCAATTCGTTGGTTAGGTAATCTGAAATTGTTTAAATAAGCAAGATAGACTGAACATTACAACCAGTCTTGAGAAGAGCTTGACTGCTGTTGTTTTAAATAAAGGAATGGGGCTTCGGAGAATTTTCAGTGTCGAATGTTCACAACATACGTAAATGAACAGTTTCCATTGTTGAACTGTTTAGGAAAGTTTACTCTTCTTTGAGCATTGCCGATGAACCGGAGTGTGTAGTTAATCTCGGTTTTGAATAATTCATGATATAATAGGAAGATCTTGGCTTAAACGTTTTTCTTTCGAATTATGTAAAAATTACATTGATAGTAACGTTTACGGACACATCATTTTATCAAGGGGCTCCCTTTCCAAGACTTTTAGAGTTTCCATGATAGCTGCAACAGCTCATAGGCCACATTATCTTGAACCTTAAACTCTCACTAAATTTAATTTGATTGACCTGCATGTTGATGAGAATATGTCGCTAGTGATAGGCTAAGAAGGTTTTGACAGCTTGAGTTTATACTTTCGCTGCTGATGGACGTTCTTCATGTATTCTATCTCGAAATTGCTTTGTGGATTGGAAGGGAAAAATTCACGGGGAGCCTGTAAATGATATCTGAAATTAGTAGATCTGTGTAGGTGGAAAATAAATGAGAAATAACACTGATTCTATAAAGTCTATAAAAAACATCAAAGGAATCTCTGTGAGCATTGTACATAGAATATTTACATAGAATTAATATCTGCAGACAATGTTAAGCATCCATTCATATAACGTGGAGGGTGCTTCCCACGCGAAGGTGGTATATGGTAATTTGCTGGGTGGTATGGCCGTTGACAAAGTGCCCCAATATTGTGCACTAATGAACCCTGCTGCAGACTTGTGCTGACTCCATTTGTACGACAACCAGCAGCTCAACACACCCACGATTGTCTGTATTTAACTTAACGCCTAACGATTATCCAGATTCCTTTTTCCCAAGAGAAATGCTGATGATGCTAAAGCATGATAATGGATGGATGAATGGCTACCGATTGTTTTTATGGCTCTAACCTCGTGGATTCGACTGGCAATCCCTCTAGAAGGGGTTTCTCGTTTGACAAAATTATTTCCGTTTACGCTTCACTTGTTACCAGTTCCTTCATAATGCAAAACTATCGTGATATTCACTGTGTTGAAGAATCTTAAATTATATTGTTCTAGGAAGAACTATCATCATTTTTAATATGGCCGTCTTTAGGAGTATACATCTTGGTAAGAAGTATTGCTGTAATAATGATGATTATTTTTCACTATAATACAAAGATATCATTTGTGTGTTATTTTTCTTGTAACGTTTTTCACGGTAATGTGTACTGAATAAGCATAATACTGCGGTATATTTTGTTTCCTGGAGGTCTTTTTTTTGAGGGGGGTGGGTGTTGGGGGGATCACTAATGTAGTTTTTGCCTGCCAGGATCTTAATGAAACTTTTTTCTTTTCTTGTTGATCTTGGTGACTTGAAAATGTGCGTCAGAGTCAGTATAATGCTCTGCCCGCCAGGTTTTCTACATATGGCTCTGCTTCTGTTCTGTGTGAACGCCTCAATGACTTTTTTTTTTTTTTTTTTTTTTTTTGCCATATGCTTGACATCTGATGTTTCTAACTGCACAGCACCATCTCCATCCCGTATCTTAGAGGTTTTTTTTTTGCACCTGGGATCATTTCTCACTCCTTGTAAGTGACCCTCTTGACCTTCTTTAAATCGTTTGATCAGTAACTTTTCTTCTTTTGACCTTTAAATCGTTTGACCAGTAACTTCTCTTGACCCCACTTTAAATCTTTTGACCAGTAACTTTTCTTCTCTTGTCCTTCCTCAAATCGTTTGACCAGTAACTTCTCTTGACCCCACTTTAAATCTTTTGACCAGTAACTTTTCTTCTCTTGGCCTTCTTCAAATCGTTTGACCAGTAACTTCTCTTGACCTTCTTTAAATCTTTTGACCAGTAACTTTTCTAATCTTGGCCTCCTTCAAATCGTTTGACCAGTAACTTCTCTTGACCTTCTCTAAATCTTTTGACCAGTAACTTTTCTTAACTCTTCTGTCCATCCTCTTTCCCCTACGAAAACGAGGACTCTTTTCCTCTGCATAAAGTGAAGTGTCCATCCTTTTAGGAAGCATCGTATCACCTGCCAAACTACCAGTTTCCACGGTCACTTGGTAGAGATTCGCAATCTAAAGATTACTTGGCTTTGAGGGCTGTTTCTTTCCCTTTAATGCCAAATTGTGGAAGTTTCCCCTTCCTCCGTGCTCCAGCGCGTCTATTACTTCCTTTTTATTTCTTTTTCATTCATTTATCAGGCTTTGGTACTAGACTTACTCTTCCATTTATCTTTGCACAGAAAGCCTGCTTCAGAACCCAAATATTTTCAGTTACATTTGATCCTTGATACGGAACAACAGGAAGCGTATATTTTTCGGTTAAAGAAGCTTGGCGTAAAATATAAACCTTTCTGAGGGATTCTGATGGTATGACGCTCGTCGCGAGACAGGAACTGTGTAAATTTCAATAAATGTAGCGTGCTTGAATAATCCAGAGTTATTATTTCAAGGACTGACACAAGCAAAAGAAAGCATTACTGTTGCATATAGTAGTAAGGTGTCTTTGTTGCCATGTGAGGTGTTATGCAATTAAAAGGCATGATGAGTGTGATTCATGTATCCGGCCGTTGATATCAGTATATTGTCATTGTTATTATTCGGAATAAGCAGGTGTTCATAGGAACCATCCTAAAAGACAGTTAACCAGTGAAGCAAGCTGACACAAAAGAGTGGCCGTATGTGAAGAAAAAAGAAAATGGAAGGTCTACAGATTTATCTCTCTCTCTCTCTCTCTCTCTCTCTCTCTCTCTCTCTCTCTCTCTCTCTCTGTGCTCCAGCACAACTTTTAAAGTTGCACTAAGTTTCTGACAGATTCATATATCCGTGTTGTTTGCGGGATCATTGTGGGTACGCATGACAGCGCAACATTTCGGCTTGTCTCTTATTGCCGCGTTGAGTCTGCCTCGAATTACATTCATGGAATTGTGAATCAAAATATTGCAGGGGAAGAGACAGTTGAAGGCAATACAATTAGTGCGGGAAGACGTATTTCAAGTCTTATGACAGGGAGAAAGGTAAAGTGATGTTTTTTATGAAGAGAACAGAGATATTTGAATGTGCTTGTGTGTATCTGTGTTCGTTTTCCAGAGGGAAAACTCTCCTAGTCGAGCTTTTCAAAGGCGAGGGAAATTGAGACTGGTTCTTTCCTCTCTTACCTCTTTTCATTCATTTATTCGAATGAGTGACTGGGTGTATTTAGAAAGCATCCTGAATTTCCGTGAAGAACCGAAGGCTTTTATTCATTACAGAATGGAGACGTTGAGGACAGTAATGGATATTAAAAAAAAGTGTTTGATATAAAAAAAAAAAGCTACCGTAATACCGTTCGAGACTGCTCGTCTTAAGAGAGAATTTAATTCCAGGTCAACAGGCTGTTTTGTTCCTCAAGTGGTAAATGAGGTTTGGCGCTGGAGAGTCTTTTCCTGGATGGAGGACAATGATTACGAAAATGACAGTAAAATTAGGTCAGCAGTGACGAAGATATTCGTGGTAATGAGAGTGATAATTTTCATTTGATGTAATGTGTATTACGCTACAGCCAAGGTCCGTACAGGAGAATGGAGAGATAACAGCGACACAGACGTCCTTCAATTGTTTTTGTGGGAGATGGAGAGATAAAGACAAGACTCACAGTATCTGATAAGTGAAAATTACTTCGACGAGGTTCTCTAAGTGTTAGTAATATGATGCTGTGTACGTTTTGGCGAAGTGCTGATCACCGACAAATATTCTTGTCCTCTGTATTCATTGTTTAGGCGCACAGGGACCTACTGGATTATAAGGAAAACGCGCCCATATCGCCCCTTTCCTTGCCTGGTTCAGGAATTGAACTTGAGCACCCCGGTTGCGATCATAAAAGAGAGAGAGAGAGAGAGAAAACGTCATTGTGACATCCGTGGCGGCACCAAGTTCAGCTCTGACGCCTCACACCGGATTATTATTGTTGTTATATATATCCTTGTTAGACTTTTCTCCCTGCTTCTCTTTTTGTTGTGGAGAACGTTCCCTGAAATTATGAGAAGTTTTATTCATGTCTTTCTTCCTCGTTTTGTATATTTTTCTCATGTCTTCAAGAGAATGATAACTGGGAATTTTTTTGTCTCGTCATTGTTCTTATAGAGTATTGTTTGCTTTTGAATATGAAGACCATTGTTATGTCTCCTTCTGAGAAATGCAACCGTTCTTCACACACGTTCTAAAATATTCTGTACCGTTATTAAAAAAGTACTGTAACGATACGTAATAGTGACTATTCTGTTTCCTTTTTCTTTTCCAGTATTCATATATATGGTGGGGAACCTGGTAGAGCATCCTTTCGTTAACTAAACTTCAATAATTGAGCGGGACGATATAACTGTAGTTATGCCACGACTGGTTAAGTTTTTTAATATTTCTCTGAGAACAGCCATATGTCTGAGCGATGGTTCCTGGAACCCTGAGAGCGTGTCGCGCTCTTGGACGCTATGAAAAGTAGAGAGACAGAAGAACTATATTTTTATGAGATTTTTCATGAGAGAAAATCAGTCCCTTTACAGTTTTCTTTATACACTTCCCACTGAAACCCTCGAAATGAAAATTGGAGACAGCTAAAGAACCTATCCCCATGGAAGCTAAAAGGTCATCGTAACTAATAAATATACTTGGTTCTTGGGAACGGGACTAGCAAATCACATGTTATAA
This sequence comes from Macrobrachium rosenbergii, assembly GCF_040412425.1. Taxonomy (NCBI): domain Eukaryota; kingdom Metazoa; phylum Arthropoda; class Malacostraca; order Decapoda; family Palaemonidae; genus Macrobrachium; species Macrobrachium rosenbergii. Next base: position 10,718,427 of record NC_089759.1, on the reverse strand, counting down.
GAACGCCATTTTTGTGAGAGAGCTTTCGTACAGAATGGAAGTGGCAAGAAAAGGGCTGTCAGCTTTCGTATAGATTGGAAGTGAAGAAAAAATAGTTTTTGAGAGAGAGAGAGAGAGAGAGAGAGAGAGAGAGAGAGAGAGAGAGAGAGAGAGAGAGAGAGAGAGAGAGCTTTTGCATAGATTGGAAGTGGCGAAAAAAGGAAAGTAGGGGGACATATGAGTGAACAAAGAAGATGAGTCACTCTGACTAATATGACGGGAGGAAAAGGGTGGATGATAGATGGACCCATCAGTATTATACATTCACACTCATTCACACCCTCACGTACTGTACACGTCTTATATGGCGCAACGTGGGGTGTCCTGCCCTTATAGATAGATATGTCGGGTAGAACTTTTGGTTATGGGCTATGTTCGCGTGGGATTTGTTTAGAATGTGGACCTGACCCTTGAACGCACACAATTGCACTCCTTGTAGTGACTGACTGGTATTTTGTTCACTGGTCACTTAACGCAATTATGCCCATATTAGTTGCTTTACAATTATACAAAATATAAATAGTACCTTGAATTAGCTCTACAAATTAAGGAGTAAAGTTCAACCAAAAATGAGTTTAATTTCTTCGTTGTGAGGTAGGATATACCTTTATTTTTCTGAAGAAATTTCAGTGTTATGCAGCATTAATAATGAAAGTCAGTAAATTTAACCAGGCGCAGTCCTTTGAAGAGAATATCTGTTACTAATGTTATGTAAGAAGAAATTTAAAAGTTCTTTGGCACCCACTAGTCATTACTTTCACTACATAGAGAGAACGCTAGGTTTATTGACACGAGTCACAGGCGGGGGACTTGAGAATCTTAACTGTACATTCAGTAATAAATGAGGAGAACCGTAAAACTTAAATAACCTTGTAGACTAATAAAAGATTGTTTGAACATGTTATGTTAATTTCAAGTAACAGTATGGGGACGCTTAGTCGTCATGCTTATTGTTTTTTTTTTTTTTTTTGCATGCAGTTCTCTATTTTTTTTTCATTGCTTTTCCGCATACACCTGATCTGTATTCTGAAGCTTATGCGATTTATAACCCACCAGCTTGTTTCATTAGAATGTATATTTAATGATAATTATTGTAATAGTAATAATGATAATTGTTAATGAGGTTGTTATTGTGGTTCCAGTACCCCCGTGCTGCAGTGTTCATGTGTAAAGATTTCTTCTAGGTACGCTTATATTGTTTCGTTTTTTTTTTTATATCATTGATAGTAATATTTACATCTTTTCTTTGCAGGTACGTACCGTGACTAAATGAATTTCCAGTATAACGACAGTACAGTAAGTAGATTCTTCTGAATCTAAGTGACTGTAGTTGGGAACTGGGGAAGAAACCTTGGAGTAGGGTCACTTTGGGCGTTGCTCGGCCGCCCATTTCCTTTTATAGTAGGTCTCTACTTGATTGCTGTTTGGGCGTCGAATTAAAGTTCTCAGAGTTTATTGGAAGGGTTTGTGAGCCCAGGTGATGTTAGGTGTTCAAGTTTTGCCCTCTCTTGAAATCCCGGTAGGGTGAAATATGAGACAATCTTGGTGAATCGTAGTGTTGAATAATTATGACCAAAACCATAAGAACTAAAAGTTCGAATTATTATACGATTGTCATGTAGCAATTTGATGATGATTTCCACCATTCTCTCCATGGAATTTGAGTGTGTCTTATGTTCGAAGCTTTTACCACAAATAATATGAGACATTTCCACTCAAATTGTATCACTGTATTAGGACAGCAAAACGGAAGTTTTCTCAGTGCAGCCAGCGAAGGTGTTATTGAAACTGATGGATGCAAACTTTTGTAATATCATAAAACCTAAACCAACTGAAAAAGGTAAGTTTAAGTCTCTCTCTCTCTCTCTCTCTCTCTCTCTCTCTCTCTCTCTCTCTCTCTCTCTCTCTCTCTCTTGTTCGTTACATCAGATTTTCTTCTGCGAGTCTAGCTTTATATTCTGTTAAAATTTTATTTGTATTGCGATTAGTGATTCATTGTTGACTAACGTCTCATCAAACGGTTTCTTGCTGTCATCATTAGGATATGTGTATGTATGTATGTATGTATATATATATATATATATATATATATATATATATATATATATATATATATATGTGTGTGTGTGTGTGTGTGTGCATGTTGGGTGGTTATATATATATATATATATATATATATATATATATATATATATATATATATATATATATATATATATAAGTATCTTTACTCTTTTATAGATATATCATGCATCATTAGACTTGCTTCAGTTATTTTGCCGAATGCAAGGCCGTTTTTGTGTGTCCTATGCGCCAACGCAGCGAACATTCTCCATTCAGTGAGAGGACAGCGTCGTGATGCAATGCAGTCTTCGCGTGGGGCTCAGACCAGAAGCCACTGTGGTGGGATGGGCCACCAGATGTAAATTAGCCAATATTAAACTCAGATTGTTTATGTGTCCGTTTGTTTATTGAGCGTCCTGATTTTTTTTGTTTTTGTTTTTTTCATTTATTTTTATGGTCATCCCCATTCGCCCTTCTCGCTCTTCATCACTTGCGTGATATTGTTGCCTTTATGGGTGTCATAAAGTACTGGAATAGAATATGCAGTCGCTCGTACGCTCTTTATTTGTTTAGGTGTTTACTGTTTCTTCGTTGATATTTTATATTTGTTTGGTTTGCTGCGTATTAAAGGAATGTTGTTTTTGCTCACGTGAAGGGAAAGCTTTAGTTGCAATAATAGGCACTGGATTGTGGTTTAGATAATGTCGTTTCTTCATGTTCTCATTCTTCCTCCCTCAAAAAGAAAAAAAAAATAAATAAATATAACAGAGAAAATAACAATCTAAGCATGATGTTCAGAGCCCTTGCAATTTCCCAATTATCTTTAACTGCAGTACACACCGGTGGAAGTAACTGTAATGCTTTTATAATTGGTAACTGAAATTGATTTAGGAAATGATACCAATCGGGAATGGCGTTTATAGCACGAAGAATAGCGGACAGAAGTCTGCAGTTCTTTTATTTTTTCATGATAAAGAGAAAACGGGCAGTTTTGTAGTGTTTGGAGCGAATTAAATATAAAATGAAAATAGTTTAGAATCGTGTAGAATCTTTTAATCATAGTATTGATTGAATCAAGTTTTGTTAGATGTATTTTTACAAGATTATTTGTAAACACTGTTCGATCACTCAAGAATCAAAACAGAACGGCTGCTGTAAAAAAGCAATTTGTATCGAATATTGGGCCGTTGGAATTTTTGGTGTCTACGAATGTGGGAAGATCGTCACAACCAGAGGTCAAAGTGAAAGTTGAGAATGAGATGATGTCTAGGTCTTGATTGGGTCACGTTGTGTCACACTCGAGAGTTGAAAGTTGTCCCCGCTCGGTAGGGTGGGAAGGCTTTTCGTCACGTTTGAACGGCTCGTCTTTTTCATGACTTTCCATCAGCTAGGGATCGATTCGTGATTATTTTCCGAATGAAATTTGGGAAAACTTTGATTTATAAATGTGGTATCTTGAGGTCTGTATGTTCGTTGAACTGATTTGTAAATACGGTATCTTGAGGTCTGTATGTTCGTTGAACTGATTTATAAATATGGTATCTTGAGGTCTGTATGTTCGTTAAACTGATTTATAAATACGGTATCTTGAGGTCTGTATGTTCGTTGAACTGATTTATAAATATGGTATCTTGAGGTCTGTATGTTCGTTAAACTGATTTATAAATACGGTATCTTGAGGTCTGTATGTTCGTTGAACTGATTTATAAATATGGTATCTTGAGGTCTGTATGTTCGTTGAACTGATTTATAAATATGGTATCTTGAGGTCTGTATGTTCGTTGAACTGATTCATAAATATGGTATCTTGAGGTCTGTATGTTCGTTAAACTGGTTTATAAATGCGGTATCTTGAGGTCTGTATGTTCGTTGAACTGATTTATAAATATGGTATCTTGAGGTCTGTATGGTCGTTGAACTGATTTATAAATATGGTATCTTGAGGTCTGTATGTTTGTTGAACTGATTTATAAATATGGTATCTTGAGGTCTGTATGTTCGTTGAACTGATTTATAAATATGGTATCTTGAGGTCTGTATGTTCGTCAAACTGCTTCCTAAGGATAAGCCCAAAATACAATAATTAGATATCGATGAAGTCAAAAATTCTCAGTGATAATGATAACGATTGAACGGGAAGTGAAAGGTGTAATGTATATTTCTGTGGATTTTCCCATACTTCTTTGTACGTGACGTAAGAAACAAACAAACAAAAAAATATTTATAATACCACAGTGTTCTACCAGTAACTGTGTCGAGTTTATTAACCATCACATACTTGCTGTCTCATACTGTTATTGTAGGCTCATTAGCAAGTATTCCCCCTTGTAAACTCTGTTTTCCTTAGTGATTTCATGGTGATGAATTTCACCAAGTTACACTAATTGACCCACACATAAGCAATCTCTAATATACTACAGGCATCGTAGGTGGTCTGAGATTAGAAGATAATTGTGCCTTGATGCCAGATAAAAGTATATTTTTTTAAGGAATTTTTAACGTTAACTTTTTGTTTTAACATTTTTTCCTTTGCATATTTGTTCATTATTTTTTTGTGATGGTTCTAAATTACTTAGAGGTGTCAGTGTAATTTTTTTCTGTTTTACTTAAATCAAAAACTGCATTGCGTTTATATTTTCGTTTTTATGTTGTCAAGAGTCATTTTGTGTGCTACTGTTGCTGGTATATCTTCCTGGGTTTTATACCCTATGCTCATGTACACTACTGTACGCCCCTTGTTATGACTATCTCCGTTTAATATTCATAACAAAAGACAGTCAACAACTTGTTACTCAGAGCATGATCTACTGTACATACTCTCTGTTTCTGTACCTATGGAAATTTCCAACGTTGATAACATGAAGAATTATGTAGATGGAATTAAGTGTCTCTTCCCTAGATCTTGACGCGAACACAAATTTATATTCATACATATATACTTATTACTCAGTTACATCCAAATACATGTTCTAATAGAAATTCCACCTCTCTCTCTCTCTCTCTCTCTCTCTCTCTCTCTCTCTCTCTCTCTCTCTCTCTCTCTCTCTCTCTCTCTCCAGTTTGCTGATTATTGACAAAAGCTTAGTTAAAGCCATCGAACATCTGTCCTTTACAAAATACAATATGAATGTTAGTCTGAGGACTTAGTTCAAACACAAGAGAATGTGAAAGGGTGAACAGATTTGAGGGCCCACCAAAGCCCTGGGGAATCGAACCCTCGTCGGTAGATCGCTGTGGGCAAAGTGAAAGGAGTTGAAATTAAATATTTCAGTTGAGCACCATGAAAGATTCGTCGATTATTCAGGAGGTTTAGCTTTAACTGTACCATTAATGGCGCCAGTTTCAAATAATGAATTAATCAAGAGAATGTTATCGTCTAAACCCATTATGTAGAGGGAAGAAATATCTACATTTTTTACAAATTTTGGAATTTATTCAGTCTTTCAAAGTCTTTAACTTGAAACAGTGCTAAATGTTGAACACGCTTTGCTGATTCGATTTGCAAGTATGAATTTATGTGTATAGCTGTCATCCGTTCTTACAGGATTGTAGATGCTATCTAAATTCGTACATGTACTGCGTTCATGGCTATAAGAAGTATGAGACCTTCATTTTATCTTCCTTCATATAATAAGATGTTTTGTCCAATGTAATGCTGATTTTGCAACAAGTAAGTGTGTAGATTTTAAACATGAAAATAGATTAATACTTGCAAATAATAAAAGTCTTTAGGCAGCTCATCGTATGGTGATTTATATTGTTAAAGAATAATGCACTCTGTATAGTACAGATAGAATGCCTATCCAGGTATTTTAACTTCACATGGATGTCCGTGACATAGATTACGTTGTAGAAAACTATTTCGAGTCCAGTTTGATTACAGATAATTGTCTAGGCCATTGATCCAACTGTAGAATGTTGACGGGGTCATCAGTTAAGTACAGATGTTAGTTGTGTCTACGGATCTGGCTGTACTCAGATATCTTGGGTCATAGCTTTTAACAAAAGTTGATCGTTTCGGCTCATGTTGAACTCCGCAAAGACAAGTGTCTAGATCTTCGTCTCAGCTGTAGAAAAATTACCTGGTCATAGACACATACATTTTCAGTTGCAATTATCAATTCGTATAGAGTTGAGATGGCAGAAGCAACTTAGCCAGAAATTTTACATGAGGGTTGTGTTTTAGTGATATATTTCGGTACAGAATGATGACTAGGTAACGGTTTGAGCTACAGGCAGGCAACTGATAACCTGAATAGTTGAGGTAAAGTCAATAATTGTCTACGCCGTAATTTAGTTGAAGACTTCTGACAAAACTCTAGGTGCAGTGACCGTTTAGCCTAGCATTAAAACTTATAACAGTCTTATATTATGTATTTTTAAGTTACTAATATAAAGCCGTTGGATGATCCATTAATTCAATCATAGACAGTTGACAGTCTTTACGTCACTATCAAAGAAATGAACCTTGACAGCACTGTTAGCTTTGTTTGATGGTTAAACAATATTTGGTCAGTACTGGTTGATGAGCATGAAACTGAATTAAAGAGAGATGGCTCACTGTAGGTTACAGTATGTTGTATAGCCCGAGTCGAAAATTCATCTTCAGACAGGTAGCTGAACAAGACCTACCTGTAAATAGGTAACTCTGTAACAAAGTCATATTGA
>NC_089759.1:10689156-10701656 GCF_040412425.1 Macrobrachium rosenbergii | reverse complement strand
ATGTTAATAATGGTATTTTTTTCGATTTTATGCTTAACTGGTTTCTGTCAATTTTCCATTGCACAGTTCTTGGCCCACAAATTAACGAGCTATTACCAGTGAATGTTAGTTGTCTGTATAATTCCTGCTCGTCATCTTAAAGATTCTGCTGTCGCGTTACCACTCCTATTCTGAAGCTAAATAGAATTGCCAACGAGTATAGAAGTGTATTATCGCAAAACGTGCTATGAGTTCTCCTTAGATGATTATTGTATTGTATCTGACATAAGCCCAATTGATAGATTCATCCCCAACCTGATAATCCTCCAGGCCACGGAACTGCCTCGTTTCTCATAAATGCTGAGCGTCTCTACGTAGAGTAGGAAGAATAAAGGACCGTGTCTTTTCGCGGACAGGATGATAATCCAACATCTTGTCCTCGTGTGATTTATCGGAGCAAGAAATTCTTGCATCCAAAGTCGTCTTCTAGTTTTCAAGCTGTCTGGTGAGTTTGTAAGCATTACTCGTCGTTGGTTTTTTAATGAATGGTATTTCTGTGTGTTTACTGCTAGATCGCCTCCTAACATTTCTGTTTGGTCATTATGTAATTCACATAGTGTTGATATTCATTTCATATGCCGCTAGTCATGTTAATGTGTCTGGTTTTCATACGTCGACATGACATATAAATATTGCCTTATAATATCTATAGAATCCTTTGTTTTGTGTCATCTACAAAGAAATAAAATTTTCTTTTAGTTTTTAATTTGATTTAAGCGAAAAATCTGAAGACGAGAAACAGAAAGGAAGAAAGTGAAATTAAGGAGGCCCTGGCACTACTAAGACAGATGAATCTCCCATTAGCTGAAGATACGTGGGGGGACCTTATTTTCATTTGATTCAGTTCTGTAGTAGAAAACAGATGAATCGAAGTAATTCTTATTTGGCCATTTTATTTATATATACACATGCCCTCACAACTTTCCCCCCCTCACTTTCCCCTAACAGTCTGTATCTTAACAAACGTTCTTAAGGATGTACACTATATATAACCAATTAGTAAAAAAATTTTGCGTTATTTTAGGCTTTTGAAGGAGTATAAAACAAATTGTCGACACATGCGTTATGCAATGTATAGTTTTATGAATGCTTTACTTTAGAACGTTTGTGAAGATATAGATTGTTGGGAAAGAGAGAGGGAGAGTTGTGTGGCTGTGTGGGTTTGTTTATAAATGAAATGGGCAAATAGGAGTTAATTTGATTCATTTGTTTTCTATTGTCAAACTGAATCGAGTAAAAATAAGGTTCCCTTCCACTTCTCTTCAGATAATGAGACTTACCTGTCTTAGCAATGCCATAGTCTCCCAGATTTCACTTTCTGCCTTTCCATTTCTCGTCATTAGATGACAAAAACATCCTTATATTATCAGCGCTAGCGGAAATAATTGTTCCTATTATGAAGAGAGAACAGGTAAACCCAGGGAATTCCTTTCAGAGGGTGGGACCTCCCTACGCCCAGGTATTTAGCACCTTGGGAAATGTTAGGAGGTCTCTCTCTCTCTCTCTCTCTCTCTCTCTCTCTCTCTCTCTCTCTCTCTCTCTCTCTCTCTCTCTCTCTATCTGTTGTGTAATTTCATTATTACGATAACATGTAATTTTGTTTTCTTGAGAAAGCAATTGCTCCATATTGACTTTGCGTATGAAGAGAATAATTCGTTATCTCATACTTTTTAGAGTTTTTATGTAACTCCATTTTTTTTCTTTTCCCTAAGGCATCAAGAAGGCCCTGTGATATTTTATACTCATGTGAAAGGGTAAAAAAAAAAAAAAAAACACCTGATTTCCCACTGAGTTAATTTTGTTTAGTTACACAAGGCACACCAGATATTTTAGGCTTGAATATAGTAGAACTATTTCCCCAGCACTAATAATATTTCGTGTGCTTCTCTCCCAAGGGCTGGAAGAGTTAGAAGGGGTCTCTTTAAGGAGGGAAATCGTCCTCTCCCTCTTGTGATGGAAAGATCGCATTACTCTTCTGGAAGTTTGTTTGGATCTTATTAGAGATAATTGGAGAGAAAGAGAGAGAGGAAGAGAAAGAGATGCTGTCACTGGGGAGGACGAGACTACTCCAACCATTTCCGCAACTTGGGCCATTTGTCTTGATGATAGTGCTGTTGCAGGTTAGGAAGTGACCACTGCTACCTGGAGGGCACCACCAGAATCCTGTAGCTGCAGAGAAACACACTGCCCTAATTGTTATATAACTCCAGGGTATTTTATGGGGTTTTTTTATTGTTTCAGCTCCATGCAACTTTGGGTACAAGGAATTGTAATTGTGCTGCGATGCTCTTGTTTCTCATGTTCCTTCCACTGTCGATTTTTGCATTTTCTTTTTCACTTATCTCACAATATTGATGTTTTTACATACTGTTCTCCAACTTCTTTACTCACATCTGCATGTTGGAGGAGTGACTGCCAAACAGTGCCAGACTTCTTTGCCTCCTAAGACCTTTGGACGTATATGGGACATGGCATTGCTCTTACGGTGGACTTGATTCAAAACGGCATAATAGAGACCTCTGGTGGTGCTCTTTTCAAGGGAAAAAGGCATATGCATATATATATATATATATATATATATATATATATATATATATATATATATATATATATATATATATATATATGTGTGTGTGTGTGTGTGTGTGTGTGTGTGTGTGTGTGTGTATAGGGGCTTTTATATATGACTGGTCACTGTCCTAATAGCAGCTAGATTGGTCCATATCAAATTTTAAGATGACATCACAGCAAGTGTATACGAAACTTGTCGCTTGGAAAAATTCTTACACAATGGGGTGTGATATCTTAATGAAGTGGAATCAGCAGAATTTTCGATCATATAGCAGTATATCCATCTTGTATGATACGCAGAATGATGAGTTGCCTAATTTCTTGTCTTGAACAAGTTCAGTCGTTACTCTTTGTCTGACTACTTTTTCTTTTGCTGTTGACGCAATTGTTTATTTCATCTGTTATAGTTGCTGTTTGTGTTTTAAAATGCACATTTAGAATACATTTACACACACACACACACACACACACACACACACACACACATATATATATATATATATATATATATATATATATATATATATATATATTTGTCAGGTTAGCTATTCAGGTTACCTTTTTTGGAATAGTAGTGTAAATAAAGATATTGGAGACTGCCATCACACCCCAAGTGCGAGTTAGACCTGCAAGAGAGGTAAGGAGATAGTAGTGCTCCTCCTCTAAGGTAATTGGAGGTCCACCTTTACAACCACGAGGAAACAAAGTAGCTGGAGGAGAGAGAGCGCGCGTGTTAGCCTTCTTGGTGCGTGCTCTTTCCTCCTCCGTTCCACATGTTTGTCTCGAAACTACTCGAATTAAAAGTAGTTGTTCATCTTCAAAATAAGAGTTCTGTAGTTTCTATTATTGCTTGCTATTATATAGAGCGTGGGAAATTAAACTAGGAGAATTAATCATAACCCCATAATAAGCTGTAGTCACAGATGTTCATATGTACACATATACGTTTGCATGCAAGTGTGCATGCCTGTGTGTTCTTGTATTTGTGGCATTAGGAAATATAGAATTAATGGGAGTCTCCTGGAGGGTATTCAACGAAACGTTATGAAAAACCATTGTCAGTTCATTCCACGATGGCAGACATCATCATATAGGATATTTGGTGCTTGAGTGGGGAAAGTGAGGGAGATTAAATGTGGGACAAATAATTAAGAGAAAGGGAGAGGGGCTTAGCATGAGAGAAAGAGAGAATATTTGATGGTGAGTATTTGATGAATGGTTCTGCCCACAGAAATGAAGGATTATGGGGTCCAGTCTCTCCTCTTTCGATGTACGCGTGTACTTATACAACATACACACACACACACACACACACACACACACACATATATATATATATATATATATATATATATATATATATATATAAATATATATATATGTGTGTGTGTGTGTTTATTTATTTTTATTATATATATATGTGTATGTATGTATGTATGTATGTATGTACATACTGGAAAGTTGGGGGATGTAGAACGGTGAAGATCCAGCATAAATAAAACCCTGCTGAATAGCCAGCGCAGCATTCTATTTGTTTATTGGACAGATTTTCGAGACTTTGTGTCCCATCATCAGGACTGTACGACAGTACAGAGTATGAAAATTATGAGTATACTCAGTAGAAATATTTACAAAAGTTAAAGTCATTAAAACATGAAATTTACCAACATTAAAAAAATTGAAATATTGGGAAAAAATCAGAGCTTTAAAAGAAAGTCTGTTACGTAACTGTTGGAGTAAAAAATTGAGTGGCAGACTAATTTTTTTTCCGAGGGAGCACGTCGGTTTGGGATGTCTGGATAACATAGAAGAGGTCTCACTGATTAGATAAGGAACAAGCTCCTTAATGGTTAATGACTCCAGAATAAAGTATTCTTAGCAATCTTAGCCAAAAATATTAAAATCTTCAAATGAACATGATATCCTGGCATTTCTGGCAGTGATCTCTTATATTAGAAAATTCTTCTGTTTGTAAATGACATCCTGTACGGCGACTGACTCCAAGATGAGAATCCTTTCTTACTCTGAGCAGTCTCTTGGTGGTTCCGACTTGTTTTCCAATTTAACAGTTCGGGCAAGCAAAGCAACAGACCACCAGAGACTGCAATAAAGTGGGAAGCTCATCCTTTTTTGCAGAGCAATGAACTTGAAGAGTTACCTCAAATTTAATGACCATTGTATGGATTAAAATTATCATATATTCTTTTAATCGTAGTTTTTGTTTGTAAAACGGAGTTTTCTTCGTAATCTTTTGCTTCAGTTTACTTTTTTTTTTTTTTTGGAAATGCATCAGAGTGAATGCGAAAGATCTCCCACTCTTTTGTTTCAGTTTCGTCTTGGCCATAAACTCCGTTTATTTCACATTGTGATATGTTATTTTATGCTCACATTGTTGCTGTAGGGTATGTTATCGTTAGCATATCGAGGGGTTCTCGACTGAGTACCGATGGTGCATGGCAGAGGGAGAGAGCTTTAAGAGGGTCGTGGGAGTACTGGGGTGGTATTTTTACAGTTTTCTGACCGCATGCGGTAATCAACTGATAAGATCTGTGATTCGTAGGGGAGGCACACTCATAACCCATCCCCTCTTCGGCGACAAGTCTTCAACCCTTTAGCTTCTAAGCCTCGTCGTCGTGTTAGGGTTTGGGGAGTCACTCTGCGTGTGTGTCATTCCTTCCCACATCAAAAGTAATTATCGCTTCGGGAGTCTTTACCTCTTGAGTGTTGGAGGGGTGTATTTTTTACGTTACCGTTATATTATATGGTAATGGCGAGGCGGTCTACGCATGGACATCCCTTGCCTGACAAATCTGTCGTGCGTTTGTTTATTTGAGCTGTTGCGCACGTTTGTTTGTTTGTTTGATTTCTATTGCACATTTATTATATTGCTTATTTTGCACACTTTTTTGCTTGAATATACCTTTGGCCGGTTGTTTGTTCAACTAATCCGTTGGGCACTTGTTTCAGCAAATTTTCTCTAATTACGGGCGTTTTTTAAACGTAAGCTTTTCAGATAATTCCCCCACTAATTTTAATTTGACAATAACAACAATATCAAAGAACATCGCAGGCAAACAGTTAAGCTGTTTTTGCGAAACTGAATTGCGCTATTAACGCTTAGGATGTATTTGAAGAGACGCAATCAATGCACATGGCGCATTGTAGAGCGTGAGAATGCTTGTTTTTAGTCGGTGATAACAATTAGTTGGTTTTCCGCAGTTGACGGTATTTTTCTTTGAGAAAGCTTTCTCAGCATGAGTTAGCAAAGAAAACTGTGGCCATTACGTCTTGGATTCAAGAATTCATTCGCGGATTGAATAACTTGTAAATCACTCTTTCTCAATATATCTGTATATCTATCTATATGTGTATGTAGATATATACAGTATATGTGTGTGTGTGTGTGTGTATATATATATATATATATATATATATATATATATATATATATATATATATATATATATATATATATATATATATATACATAATATGTTTATGAAATTCACTCTAGATGTGTTGTAATGTTTCTTGGATTTATTCATATTTGAAGGAAGCCTAAACGTAATTACAATGTCCATCCAGTAAAAGCTTCTGAATTTTATTGTAGTGAACAGAAAAAAAGTTTATTAGTGGAGAGAGTGACCCAAAAAATAAATGAGACTGAAAATGTGTAAAAAAGGAAATGGATGAATCCCGAATTCTCGCCTGATTCAATAAGTTATAAGATCGCGTCTGTCTTTAATAAGTAAAAAATGCGAAAGTTATCATTACAATTATTGTTAGTGTTTGGCTGTGTGAACGCAGTTCTTTGATATACACTCGGATTTGTTCGTATATAGTTATTATATTACAATATGGTTATCCATATATAATAAAAACAAAAAAAAATGGTAGATACATGGTAATCATGGCTTTCGTGGGTCGCTAACTTTAATGTACCCTCAGTTTAGTAAAACCCGCGATTCTAACCACATCTGTAAAGAAACAATTCTGGGTATTGCTTTCTTGTTCCTCCCTTGTCAGCTGATATATTTTCAATTGATGCTGACGGGATTGTTATATAAATTCTTATATGGTTATAGAAGAGGCTTTTACCCGAAGGCACTGTAATACCCATAAAGAAAAACTCTCTCTCTCTCTCTCTCTCTCTCTCTCTCTCTCTCTCTCTCTCTCTCTCTCTCTCTCTCTCTCTCTCTCTCTCTACATTGCTGTGGTCATAGTCATATGGGGAACAGACCCGGCAGTTCTTTCCCTGTGGTTAAGAGTTTAATGGTATGAAGATATTATAAGAAAAAGGCGTTGCTATCACACATAGCAGATGCCATACTTAAACGAAGAAGAAAATAAAGTATTACTGATAGAGGCTGCGTTTCAATGTAGAATGAATTTTTCAGAGTTTGGCCAAGAGTTTAGGGTCTTAATTAGTGTCCGATTACATTTCATAACGTTCATTTTTACGAATACCTTTATTACATATGATTACGTTTCTCTCAGTTACTACTGCATAGCATTGAATTCATCGTTGGAGCATAATTTAGGTTTCAGGGCATTCATAAATCAGCTTGTATGTTACTTTTCTTTATCAAATATTATCGGGGATTAATCTCCACTTGCTGATGAGATTAAACCAATCTCGTTAGTGACATATGAAGGCGGAAGTTCTTAGCTTTTATCTTCAATCTTGTTTTGGTAATTGACTGGGCTAATTGGAACTCTTTATATAAGTACTTTACGTATGAGGCAAGCATATAATGTTATCAAATGCAGTGAGCACACTTTTTGGAAGGTTCGTTATTAATTTTAACCTTGAACTGTGAAGTTACCGATATTAGGTGAATCTCTCTCTCTCTCTCTCTCTCTCTCTCTCTCTCTCTCTCTCTCTCTCTCTCTCAGAGGTTACTAAGCGTTAAATTATCAGACACCACAGGTAACGGTATGTACAATATATATTTATTTGCCTTTGTTATTAAAGGAAGTGAACCGTAGTATTAATTAAGACCAACTGGTCTTTGGGCGGGAATCTCTTTATATGTGTATGTTTTTTATTTTTACATTCGCAGCATGTTTGGGAGGTTTTCTTCCACCACAGGAATTTATGCTCACAGAACGTTGTACTCTGTGGCTTAGATGACTGTGGAGACTATGAGGAAGTCGTACTTTATACTGAGGAAGTGAATTTTGAACACAAGTAGCCATCTCTCTCTCTCTCTCTCTCTCTCTCTCTCTCTCTCTCTCTCTCTCTCTCTCTCTCCAAAGTTTATGAGAGCAAACTATGGGACTTCGTGACTCGAGTGCTTTAGCCCACGGTAATATTTTCAAATTAAACTGAAGCCACAAAATGCTGCGACCACTAATAATGGTGTTGTTTTTTTTCGCTGTCACTTTGACGTGTTGTTATTACTATGTAATAATTATATTCATACTTCATGGTGCGACAAACTCTATGAATTTGTTTCCTAAAAACGGGTAAACACGTTTTTGCTTTAGTGACCCATAAATTGTAAAACAAATTCTAACGGACTTAAAAAAACTACCTCAGCCCTTTCCAACGCAATGCTTTGGTGACTCTTTTACGGAAATGGCATCACGTGACAGCAATGGCGCCCGGTTGATGGAAGGTGACAACTCTGTTAGATAATCGTTTGGTGGCGTCGGGACGTTGATGACTCAAACGTTTTAAATATTCAACGCATTTTTCTGTAAATTTCCTCATATAGTCAGATGATGAGGGCTAAACGTTTTGAATCTTCGCCAACATCAAAACGGCGCCATTAACGTTTAATTGCATATCATGCCGTTAAAACAGGCCGTATGATCGCCAATCCTAAATGTGATAGAAGAGGTTTCCCACCGTTACAGCCAATATATTACACGCTGAATTAACGTCCCTTGATGCATCGTGAGCATTTGATTATGAAGCCCCTGGCGTATTGGCTTCATTTTACCCCTGAAGACTTAACCTATGGGAGTAAGTTAAGTATACCTTAGTTTAACCAGACCACTGAGCTCATTAACAGTTCTCCTAGGGCTAGCCCGAAGGATTAGACTTATTTTACGTGGCTAAGAACCAGTTGGTTACCTCGCAACGGGACCTACAGCTTATTGTGGAATCCGACCCACATTATACCGAGAAATCAATTTCTATCACCAGAAATAAATTTCTCTAATTCGTCATTGGCTGGTCGGAGAATTGAACGCTGGCCCAGCAGAGTGCTAGTCGAGAACTCTACCGACCGGTCCAACGAGGAACTAACCTATGGGAGTAAAGGTTGCTGTCATGAAAGGAACAGTGGAGGTCGAGGACCCTCGGTTTCTCTTTCAACTTTTCTCGACCTTCCAAGTCATTATTTTTTTTTTTTGGATATGAACGTGCATATGTTTCTTTTTTAAATCGCGTGCGTCGTTTCCATGTGCTGCTTTTACTTCTGCTTTTGCACTATACTCAAGCACTTATGTTTCATCTCCCCTCTGAGGGTGAACCCTAATCTTGCAGTCTTTACACATATACTTGTGTCTGTGTGCGTTTTGTAATATTCTAGACTGTATCCTTGAAAACGCTTATGTTATAGGAGCTGTTTCAGAAGAAATATAAAAGAACTTAGTGATAGGAATTAAGAAATGTCATGGGACGTGGATGTATTGACTTTACGAAAGGACGTTATGGTAATTATTATAAGTAGTAGTACTATCATAATCTACATTACCACACTTTTATTATAATATCTAAATAGTTCACAGTCTAGAATAAAATTCAGTTTGAAAGCCACCTGGGTCTTTAAAAAAGAGCCCACACACGCACTCAGTAGCATCTACGGAGCTGAATCCAGTCATTAATGATATTTATTTGTCTTTACACCTACAGTGCTTTTCAACACTGAAAGATGCGGGGAGGTCAGATAATTGGGGGAGACAGTGAAGCATTTGGTTCACCTTCGTAATTTGTTTCTTTTTTATGAACATCCAATCCGAATTCGGTATCGGACCTTCTGTTATTGACTTTTAGAGGTTTGCTGGGTAAATGATGACCTTCATAGATCTTGGGAAGGAAAAACCCCTTCTTCTTCTTCTTCTTCATTTTGCCAATTACGACGGGAGGGTACAAAGGTTCATCCTTAAATTGGGAGGGGTTGGGTGTCTCTCTCTCTCTCTCTCTCTCTCTCTCTCTCTCTCTCTCTCTCTCTCTCATGTTTCATTTAACTGGGCTGACTGTTTATGCAGTTTTCTCGGCAATTTGCCAGAATTCTGGCATTTGATTTGCACTTCGTTTCGACCGCCCGGATTTTATTGCATCATTTCATGAGGCCAAATTTAGTAAAGAACCAACTCCTTATTGTAGCAGTCAGTGATGTTGATAATTTATAAGTTCAGTACATTTTTCAGCATCGGGGTATTTTTCCACCCGAAAGCTCACGTCGGTTTGAGAGCTTTTGGGGGTCACGCTAAAATTAAAACTTAAAGGCGATATGCAGCCCTGCGGTGTAAGGGCACTGTTGCTGGCACTCCAGCGCCTTCTGTATGCTTTCAGCGACCTGCACTTACGTATTGTAAACCGTTTCATGGCAGATTGATTCCTTGGATGTTTATATTATAGATTTTGATGGAGGACCTACATTCCAAAGTTTTGTAGCAATCTTTTTGGAAAAAAAAACTTTCGTCATTTCCTTAATTAATGTTCATAATGAATAACTGATTTGGATGTGTATATGTACAGATGTACGTTATGCTAAGATCCTTTTCGGTAATAGTATTTAGTCATTTTTTTCCCTGCCATGATATTGAGCTTGTTTTAATTTGGTAGTGCATAATTGTTCAGGTAACCTTTTTCTTTGTAATATATTTTTTTCCTCCCGCAACAACCTCTGAAAAATATAAGACACCTCACACGTCTCGACTGTCGACCTAACCGCTCAGCGTCTCCTCGCTGCTGGGAGAAAGGGCGCTGGTGATTGGTACAATACATGTACATACGCTACCGGGGTCTAAGCGATGACAGGCAGGGCAGCCGATCGAGACTACAAAGTCTACCCCAAAGCCAAATCAAAGTCCTTCAAAAAAGAAGGCATCGTGCTTACCCCATACAAATGGGAAAAAGCACGCTCAAAGTAGAAGAAGAAGACTTGCTTTTTTATTGGAAACAATGATGAATTACATGATACGTTGTGCATGGTGATGAAGTAATTAAGCTTTGCTAGTTTCTGAAAGGTAGCCAAAGTCCAGAAAAGTTGTTCCACGAGAGTATGGTCAAAGAGTGGAAGCGTTGCTTTACAGACTGAGCAGCACCACTCGTATGACACCACGTTCTTATTCGCCATGCTTTCGTGGAAAATTCTCTAAAAATAGATTAAAGGAAAAAAAAGTTTGGCCTGGATTAGTTCAAGAATCGTGATGTTTGTCGCAGTCTGGTACTGCTGCTGCTCTCTCTTATGGAGCATTGCGGTGGAAGAAGAGGAAAAAGTTCTCGAAGGCAAGAGGAAGGTGAATGGAGGAAAGCCTTCTTCCTTCTCCTCATGCCAAAGGAGCATCAATGGGGGAAGGTGGTGTTGGGCGGGGGTAGGGGGCTTTCTTCGTAGAAGCTAGTCACGGTTAGAGCCGTCTTGTAAATCACCCAGTCCACGATATTGATAGCATGTTAAAACCCTTTTACCCCCACCCGTAAGTTTCCCCACAGCTGAAACCTTCCATCTCCAACCCCTTCTTTAACCCCCACCCACCCACTACTCGCCCACAGCAGAGCACGGGAAATTCATTTTCCGTCACAGCCGTCGTTTGTCTGCCGTCGTGCATTTAGGTAAGCACAGTTCCGCTGTTCTTGGAAGTCGGTCACTTAAATCACTGCGGTTTACTGTTTTAACAAGAACTGTAAAGAATAGGAAAGTAGTGGATAAAAACAAACGCTATTTCGGCATATATATTCAAGCTGCGTATTCATTTGTTTTATATATATATATATATATATATATATATATATATATATATATATATATATATATATATATATATATATATATATATATATATATATATATACATACCCGCGCTTGTGTGTATGTGTGCGCGCGTGAAACAGGTAGAGTTGTGGAAGTTTTTGTGGTGTTCATCCTTGAGTGACCGGTTCAAGTAAGAATGTGGCAGTGAGTATTGCCGTGTTGTCACAGAATGCACCTTCTTTATGGAAAATAACTTAATGTTGATGCGTACGTACACACACATTTATATATATATACATTTTTTTCGTCATGATCCTTTCTTCCCTTAATGGAGGTGGCTTCCGAATGTTGAGAGAAAGAGGAGGAAAATGGGACCGCCATGAATTTTTTTCAGTACACCTTTTATTGAAATCTGTAATCTCTAGTTAGATTCGGAAGTGGTTAACACACCATTTACATAAGCCTCCGGGTAAATGGCCAGGTGACCACTCCAGTTCATTGGGGCCAGTATCTGTGAGTCATATCCTCCTCAACATCCTCTCATTGCCTTAGGCTGAACCTGCTAAGTTGTGTACCAACTTGGGAGGGTGCTTTGGTTTATTAGCTGTCTTTAGGGTTTTTTAACTACAGCGTTGTCATAAATTGTGGTCAGTCGGCTAATTGGGCGTAGGGCTTCTTACGGATACGTGGATGGGACGGCTTAGGTAACTCTTTCTCAGTTTCTAGTCACTCAATTGAAGCTTTTGTGGTTGAACATCAATTATTACATCACTGGTACTCGTTTAATGTAGTTCAGGTATTATGCATATAATTTGTTCAATCATTCTTACACCTGGTTTTATTTTACTCTTCCTGTTTATAAGGGTCCAGCTTCGGTTATTAAATGGCAGGAAAATAAAAAAACTATAATGTCAGTAGAGATGGTGATGTAATATGCATCATAGAGTTTTTCTTAGTTAT
>NC_089759.1:10664156-10684156 GCF_040412425.1 Macrobrachium rosenbergii | reverse complement strand
TTCTCACAGGGAACTGCGGAGGTCATGATTAACCAGCGGGAGACCAAGAGGTTTGAATAATCATAATGAATATATTGACTGAAAACATATCGAGGGGTATGAAACCAGATAACACAGTGTGGCGAACTGACGTCACAGTTATGCTTTCGCTTCTTGCTCCTTCTTCCTCTTCCTCTTCGTCCTCTTCCTCTTCTTCCAACTACAACTTACATTAAGCAGATTAAAGCAAAATTTGTAGTCTTTCTGAGAAAATCTTAAAAATTCCTACAAAATGTGTTGCATAAACTGAAGGTTTAGAAACAGCCATATCATATTAAGCCACACGATAGTGTAGCAAGTTTTGGTGCTTGCTTTGGAACGTTTATGGCTGCCACTGTTCATTAATGATGGGCGGTAACGATAATGGCCAAGGCAGGTCAAGAGGAATATAGTTCTGAGAGTCTGGTGTTATAAGTTTGGCCCTATATAGTGCCGTAGTTAATGCATATGCCTGGAACTTTCATGAGCTAACCTTCCTACCGAATTAAGCTCGTATTGCATGAATTGGGGTCAATTTAACCGACATGTGATTTTTACTCTTTTAATCCTAATACGAAATTGTGTGAATTATGCACACACACATATGTGTATATATATATATATATATATATATATATATATATATATATATATATATATGTATATATATATATATATATATATATATATATATATATATATATAAAGGTAAACTCTCTCTCTCTCTCTCTCTCTCTCTCTCTCTCTCTCTCTCTCTCTCATCTTAGCCGACACTTGTGATTTTTACTCTTCTTAATCCTAATGCGAAATTTTAGGAATTATGCATACACACATACACATATAAATATATATATATATATAGTTAAATTTTCTCTCTCTCTCTCTCTCTCTCTCTCTCTCTCTCTCTCTCTCTCTCTCTCTCTCTCTCTCTCTCTCTCTGTGTGTGTGAAATTGCTAGAATTTCATCTATAATTTTTTGCGGTTTTACATTGGTTCTTAGAATAATTTCGAAAGCACTTGTGAGCTACGCGGCAGTTGGAGAGTGAATTTTTAATCATAAGTATCAGGCTTTGCGAAACTTTGAGAATTCAGTTCTCCTGAGTGGTGATACATAAGTTTTAAAACGCACGTCCGAAATTCTGGAGTTGTTATTAAGTTTGAACTTATGGCAAAAACTGGATTCGGAAACGCGTTTTTCCATATGTATGTATTTTCTTCGTTTTGTTTGTATTTATTTGTAAGTTTACAGTAGTGAAATTTTTAGGGATTGGAGATGGTTACTTGTGCATTCCGTGTAATTGGGAAATGGTATTCCAAGTGGGATGATTTGGAAGGAGAGGAAAATGGTTGTGTTGAACAAGGATGAATCGGAACTGATTTGTTTTTGAATTAGAGAATATCGAAAAGCGGATTTGCATAAGATGAGAGTAGGAACAAGATATGGGTACCAACTTCCGTCCTTGGTCTAACTCTCCCCCCGCCACCCCACTCTGATTTTTCTATTGTGTTAAAAATTACAAAAGACTAGAAAGAAGGAGAAAAGGAGTGAGTACCTGCGTAGCATTATTGGAGGACGGAAGAGTTTGCTGATGTTTGATATAACATTCCAGATACAGAGATTTCAGACAGTTTTACAAGAATATAAATTAGAACATAACAAGAAAACATAATTGTTAAATAATCCGGAGAATCTGTAGATTTTGAGTTTGTGTGCAATTCTGAGATCCATTCACATACAGATAAATTACATTTTGTGGACACGGAGAGCGTGGTGTCATGAAATAACAGAAAAAGCAGATCTGAAAGAATTATATATTAAGAGTGAATTCGTGTGTTAAACTATTTAAGATTCCTAAGGCCCCTTCACACTGAACTATTTCAAAGTGCGTTCATGCCCGTTTATAAAATTTCATGAAACTGGGTAAGGACGGGCTGGAAGGCGCAATATTGGCCTAAACTGCGACCTGACACAGTTTGAGGTAAGTGCATTACCGTTTGTACAACGTCTGCACAACGTTTAAAAACGGGAAGAAGTCATCTTAAAAGGTTTTACCCCATCCTGAAGTCACTTAACACTGTTGGCACAAAGTCTCCTCCCGTTTGCAGTAAGTCTCAACCCGTTCTAAGTCGTTCCTAAGTGGTTTACAATACGACATGTCCGTTTGAGCTCGTTCATGCTCAGCCCTGCCCGTTCACACTGCTTTCTCAGTCTTTAATACGTCCAGAACGGGGATCTGGGTCAATTTCCAGCCCGATCTGCTATAAAAAACGACCCTGTTCTCACCCGATCTCATTCTGATTCAGTCAGCGAACATGCCAAGTAGAAGCAGGAAACAATAGGGCCAAGGGAGAGGAGCCTCCAAAAAGCGCAGTGAGGAGGTTCCTGCTGAGGGGGCCTGCTTGCATCGACCTATCTACGCCTCCTGCTGCTAATAAAGAAAATTCTGAAAATGAAGAAGAAACAAATAATCAGCAGGGCACGACAAAAAAAGGCAAAAACACAGACACATCTCACCCGTGAGCAAGATGGACTTGTACAGTGGTTGCAATCAAATGAAATACTTTATAATAGGAAACTAGAGAGCTACAAAGGTGCCACTATTATTCTCGCCCGTTCGCACCACGTTCAGGTCGTTCACGCCACCTTGGCAGTATGGCAGTCCCGTTTCCAGTACGGCAGTCTCGTTCAAAGTACGACCTTACCCAGTCGTATTTTAGAACGGGTAGAACGGGATCAAATTTTAAACATGGTTGACGTTCCGGACCACCCTTCCCGTCCTGGCCCGTTCATACTGTTCGGAATTTTTTTTTTCTTTTATTAGAAACATACATTAATTTGGTGTCTACTACGTCCATCACGTTTCTCCCCGTTCTGAAGAATGTAGTGAGAACTAACTCGGTGTGAAGGGGGTATTAGAGAGTTATAAATACTTGTGTCGATTTCTTTTGTTGTACTTTGAGGACGAGAGTATACCGGGTGGGAAAAACGCCAAGAGAATAGAATCATGTGAAGTTTAGGATTTGAGAAGTAAAATCAACTATGTCAGGAAGAGCGGTGATCTGGTAGAAATGATTAAGTTGAGATTGAATTTCACTTCAAAGTAATGGTGATTAAGGGAAGAATTTCACTTCAGCCGTTGTAGAGGTGAATGTGGTAAAGAAGATAACTATGTAACTTTCACTATTGGAAAGGGTAGGGTAGAAATAGCTCTTGGATTATGAAGGGTGAGTATTATTCGAAGATTAGAATAAGTAGTGGAATTGCTTTAGGAAATCTTTGTTGACCTTATAAAGAAGAGAAGAAATGGTTGTATGACCTAACCTTTTTTTTGATAAGTAATACACGTTACTAGACTTTTTTTTTTTCTTAAGTAGGAGCCATGATTACCGTCTTCCTTCCCTTCTCTTCGTTGGCCGGACAGTTATGTAGGTAATTTTTAGAAATGTTTTCCCACAATTTTAACGTTATCGAGTTGTTGACCCTTATCATAAGAATAAAAAAAATGGAAAAGGTAAAGGAATTGAGTTGATATTTCATAAGACAGCTCTATTTCGTCATTAAATATGTGTAATATACTGAATATAAAAAAAGGACCCATAAAACACTATTTAAACGTTGGTCCCTTTTTTTATATTCATATTACACTGTGGTATTACAGGAAAAGACATTCATATCAAATTAACACAGGAAGAATCCATGCCTTTCGATTAAATTTACCTCAGATTTTACCAGTGGTGAATGTAAGAAGTAAATCGATATATACAGACATATATATATGTAGATATATATACTCATATATATATATATATATATATATATATATATATATATATATATATATATATATATATGCACACATATATATACATATATATATCGATTTCTTTCTTACATTCACCAATATATATTATATATCATATATATAATACATGTATACATACACACTCATTATTATATTACACCAAAGGATCTATATCTCTAGACCACCTGTGTTATTTGAAGATGTGCTTTAGGTAACATTACCTTATTTTGTATGTATATATGTATGTATGTGTATGTATACATATGTGTGTGTGTTTGTTTCGTGTAATTATTCTCTTCTGCTTTCGTAATATCCACCTCTTGATCATTTAGGTGCCCCGCGACGATGTCGATTATTCATTACTTTAATGTTCTTCGGATAATGAAGTTGGGGAGCAACTTTATCTACAGTAATTAAGTTTGCTGAAGAATGAGTTTGTTCAAATTCCTCCTGGCGTTATTTACCTTCGTTCTGTTTCCCTTACCGTTGGAGAGCATTTTTTTTTTCTTTGCCTGTTCTCCTGTCATAGGTATCACCCAAATAAAGGTTTTTTTTCAGGTTGGTGTTAACTGTATTCTTATATTGTTATTTGCTTGCTACTTGTATTTATGACAGGTGAACACTGAAGTGTAAATAGACACTGGTTTCGTAGTATATAATTTGGTGTGTCCCCCTACAACTCGATTAGGCTAGTCTTGTTTTCCAGAGTTGGATGAGGTGTTCTACGTGTTTTCACTTCTTCCACGTGGAGTTTCTCAAGGAAAGTGCATAATTCTTGCGTTGCCGCATGAAGTAATTCTGTGTAGAAGGTGAGAACGCAGTGAATGTGCAAAAATGAAAGGAAAATGTAGATCTGAAAGGATTTACTTGATGAGACCATCCGAGCAAATCCCTTTCTCACAGTCACGTGGCCTTTTTGGTTAGCTTTCTTCGTTGTCATCGTCACCATCTTCTTCTTCTTTGGCCCTCAAAGTCGTGCGTAAAGTTCGTTTGACCTCTTCAAGCCGTTTCCGCTTGTGCCTCCTGCAGTTGTATGAAGTTCTTCCTGCAGAGAGTTGTTTGTTTCCCGTGATTCAGACCTTATTTAGCCTTCCCGTTGTCTTTGAAATAAGTCCTTGCAAATCACTCTTGGCTATTGTTTCCTGTTTTTTATGGATAGTGCCTTATGTGGAATAAGTTTCTTAAATAATCCGCAAAGAAAAATACAATTTTAGAAATTCTTGATTCCCGTAACGTGATGAGAACGCAGTGGCACTAATATACAAACATGAATCGAAACCAGTTTTAAGGAGAAAAGAAAGTAATTCAGTGAAAGTGCGATCTATAGTTTTAGATGAAGGAGAATAGAAAATTATATATTTCAAGTCAGTTCCCACAAAGCCAGGGTCCGCTCTAGTGGTTACCGTGCATTTTTTTCTCACCATGGCCAGGCATGGACGTGAGATATTGGTGATAGTTATTAGCGTAGGTGTTTGTACATTGAAGTGTTTCGTGTTGGAAGTTTCTGTTGACGTTCTAGCGGTTTATTACATGTTTTGATTAATGCTTTTAGACTCTTGTCTGTTTCCACAGTTTTCCTTTTGTATCAGACTTGCTAGATTGTATTTTTGTACGAAAGTTAATATTCAGATCTTACATGCTTTCTAATGAAGCAAAGTAGCCGGGGTATATTTGTATTTTTTGTAGGTTCTTATATTATTTGTTGTTAAATGAGGCTTCATCTTAAACAAAGCAGTTTTGGAAACATAATTCCTTTCTACCTGTAGAGCAGCCAAATCGATACGAGGCATATTTGTGCATATATTATTACAAACACTGTGTTAAAAGCACCAACACATCCATGCTGTGACTGTCTGATGCAGAGAGAGAGAGGGCAAACAGAAACAAATAAATCGTTGTATTCCACGTAAGTTTTCCCCCTTGCTAACTAAGCAAAGTTTTAGTTACTCTTGATTCTATATTCTAATTTTGTTCCGATAAATTTGGTGTTCGAATATTCCCCCGAACAAATTGCTCTTGAAAATCCAGTTCGAATTTCCTACCCGTGTAAAGGCTTCGTTGCAGTAAACATTGCTATCTTCTTTCCGTTAGGCATTGTCCGCCAGCCTATTGACACCATGATTGAAACGCGCCATGTCTTCCGCCGATGTCGTATTGAGAATTTTGTCGCTTCGGAACTGGTATTGATTATACAGGAGTGAATTTGATGTGCGTTATCTTTCTTCTTAGGTAGTAGTCATTACAGTTTATAAAAGCGGTTGCTGACTTAGAGCTACTTATATATATATATATATATATATATATATATATATATATATATATATATATATGTGTGTGTGTGTGTGTGTGTGTGTGTGTATGTATATATATATATATATATATATATATATATTTATATATACATATATATACACACACACACACACACACACACACACATATATATATATATATATATATATATATATATATATATATATATATATATATATATATATATATATATATATATATATATGCACACAAGAAATAAGAGATCACTCCCCTTGATGCATGCTGTTTGCTGATGACATCATGATATGCAGCACCAACAGAAGGGTAGTGGAGTCAAAATTAGAGCAATGGAAGAAGGTACTGGAAGAGAGAGGATTAGAGATCAGTAGAAAGAAGACTGAATGATTAAGGTTCAATGAAGATCAAGACTCCGAGATTAGTATGGAAGGGGCAAGGTTGAACAGAGTAGAAAAAATTGGGTATCTTGGTTCATCAGTAGCTGGTGATGGAAATTTGGATGTAGAAATCACACACACACACACACACACACACAGTGCAGGCTAGATGGAAAAATTGAAGAAAGATGTCAGGTGTCTTTTGTGACCGCAGAATCAACTTAAAGGTTAAAGGAAGAGTGTACAAGGCAGTAGTGAGACCAGCTTTGATATATGGAGCTGAAACATGGCCGGTAAAGAGGGTGAAAGGGAAGAAATTGGATGCGATAGAGATGAAAATGCTTAGACGGTTGTATGGAGGTACAAAAATGGACAGGATTAAGAATGAAAAAATAAGAGGAACTGCTAAAGTTGTAGAACTATCAAAGAAGGCCCAGGAGGGAAGGCTGCAGTGGTATGGCCATGTGATGAGAAGGGATGAAACATCTGTGGGGAGGAGAGTGATGCAGATAGAGTGCCTGGTGGGAGAGCTAGAGGAAGACCGAAGCGAAGGTGGATGGACGTAAAAAAAGATCTGAGAGACAAACAGTTGTCAGAGGACGATGTGTTTGACCGAGCCAGGTGGAGGAAAGCTGTCAGACACATCGACCCCACACAGAAGTGGGAAAAGATGCAGAGAAGGAAGAAGATATAAATACAGTATATATATATATATATATATATATATATATATATATATATATATATATATATATATATATATATATATATGCTGTATATAGATAGACAGATAGAGAGAGAGGTAGAGAAAGCATATATATCTACACTCATTCATTTTGTCAAGATACCATCCAGTTTGAATGAGGTCCTTTTAGTAATTCTACTAACGCACAGAACAATTGCGTATGTGATAAAGTTAATTATATATATATATATATATAATTAACTTTATGTGTGTGTGTATATATATATATATATATATATATATATATATATATATATATATATATAAATTATATATAAAATGTCTGTATGTGTCCTTCAGTTGATGATTTTTTCGATCTGTAAATGACATTAGATAGAGCGCTTATTCGAGCGTGTGTAATTTAACAGGTTCGGGATTAGTATTCGGTTCGAGGTTGAGTGGAGCTCGACACTAGCTAGCAACAGTGATGAGAGAACTTGGCCTCCATTTCCCACGAAGGCTTTCGATTGAAAACGAAAAATCCTTCCGAAGGAATTTCACTTGTCGGTTTCTCTGTTGCTGAGAATTGGAAGATTAATGGTTGGGTTTCGTTGTCGTTCGGGCATGAATTGACGACGATATAATTTTTCATTTTAACTGTTCGGAAGGCTTTCCATCTTTTTCGTGCTGATGGATGAAACAGGGTTTGTGATCGTCAGTGCGTGATATTTGGAGACGGCCGAAATATGTTAGTTGGTATGTTAAACAGATTATTCTCTGCATATTGTAGAACTCACTTGTTACATAAAACGAATGAATGTTTGATTATCGAGAGCGAGGCTGTTTTGTTAAATTTTTCATATTGAAGATAAACGTACTTATTCCTTTGTGACTGTGAATATTTTATGCCATTACTAAGCTGCTAAAGATGCGTGTCTGTCTCTTGCATGGTTATATTGACTTTTTTTTTATGATATAATAGGGGAAAGAGGCCTAGGATATCGTGTCACGATATCCACCAAATCATTTCAGGAGGCCACAGACTTTTTCTCCTCTGTATAAGAAGATCTAAGAAGATATATAAAAAGTAAAGCGGTTAGGTAAGCATGATTGTCGCATCAGGAGATTATCAAAATACCCATTCTTTCCTTATTGGCTTATCCGTCGTGAAGGATAAACGTAGTGTACAAAGCATAATTTTTCAGTCAAGGCCCGTTAGATATACTGACGACATGATTACCTTTCTTATGGAATCAGAAAACTTTAAATTTAGATTACAGCTCTTTTTATTGTTTCCTTTGATAGATGTGCAAGAAGTAAGTTTTATCAGAATTTCAAAATCGTTTACAAAGACGTCTAAAAATGACCAACGATGCAGCTCAGTGGGAAAGAGAACATACTTTACTGTACTGTTTTAATATATCTCGATGCTTAAACTAGTAGGTGTTAAAAGTGCCCTTTTTAACTTTGTTAGGAAGTTGAAAGTATTATTGCAGAAATAACCGGTAAATATGAAAATATGTATCATTTTTATTTTAGGTCTATCCTTATTCTAAAACTAACTGGAATTGTCCATGACTGAGCTCTTGGCAATGTATTTGTGCAACTTTGTTATCCTAGGTAGGACCAGGGTGAATTTTCATTCTAAGCATCTCTTTATAAATTAAGCTCCAGAGTATTTTGTTGAGCCTCTTATTGTGGTTTTATCGTCGCCATTGTCATCTTATTGCTTCCGTTGTTCATTTTAAATTATACAAAGCAATAAGAAATTATGCCTTCTGAACCGTGACTGCCTTTGTTTCCTGCCATTTTTAAATGAATTTTCGAAAAGATCAGTCTGCAAAGTTGTAGAATGTCACGGTTTAGTGTTTATCCAATTTCAAAAGCTCGGCATATCGAGGTACATTGTTTTTCGTATAAACAAACGTGTTATATTCCGTTCTGTGGATTCCGTATCTGTTGGTAAAAGCTGCATGTTCCGATGCAGATGATGGTGCAGAATATAATTTTTCACTCCACAAAAGTTGTAAACTATATAACTGTGTAACTTCGTACAGTCGACTACACAACAGTTGTGAACTATATAGCTGTAAAACTATATACTGTCGGCACTTCGTAGGCCATTTGCACAACTGTGGAACTTATGTGGATTTTCCTTAGAAATAAAAAATTCATGACTCGTTGCTGAGTGCATTTTTTTCTGTAGAAAGAAGTGTTTGTCGTTAGCGGTGAAAAAAAAAAACTTTTTTTTTTCTTATTAAATTTAGATTGTTTTGCACGTCTCGTTTGTCACAAAGTAAAACACACACACACACACACACAAACAATACTGTTGAGACATTCCCTGTAAGTTCGAGTCAAAATATCCTTTGACAAGTTTTACAAGATTGTCTTCGTAAGAGGTCAAGTTAAATGTCAAACTACCGGTTGAAACTGCAAGATTTTGTAAGGCTGAAAATATAGTTAAAAGTCTAAAGCGTTCAATCACTGACTTGAGTCTCTTCAGGTCGAGTTGTTTTTATTTCTCACTGATGTCTCCGTTGGTAAGAAGTTTCTCAGTTTTAGGAAAGACTTGGTGAAAGCGATAAGGCCATTAATCGGAAGTCAGTGTGTATTTGGAGCTGAACAGAATGTTCTCTCTCTCTCTCTCTCTCTCTCTCTCTCTCTCTCTCTCTCTCAACAGTATTTCACCAAAGCTGGTAAGTCGTGCTCTCTCTGTCGCTTCTAAGTCTGTGCTTCATTATGAAGACATACATTGTAGATCGTGCTCATTATCATTCACAATGATCATAGGTTGGTGTTTCCTTGCATCTCGTTTACTTTAAATGAGAAGTTTGTATTTACACAATAAGGGTCATATTTTTTTATGTATTCCATTATGAGAGGAATATTTACTGTAATGCTACGCTTTTGGAGTGTTGATTAATCATGACCATGTATATGTTTTATATGGCACGTTTAATGTTTTTTTTTTGTGATGAAATGTCTATGAAAGATCTTATAAGTCGGGATTGTTCTTATTCTAGTTTTTGACACATTTTTATTTTATTTTGTTTTCAATTTTTCTTAAAATTCCCAGAGAAGAAACCACTAATCATCAGGCAATAAAAATTTCCTCGTGAGATTTGAAATATTTATAAAATAGTGATAAAACATTTTTAACCTATACCTCAGTATATTGAAGTTATCGTAATTCCCAAGGTACGACATTACGTCTTTTGTGTTCCTCGTAAATGCAATGAGCTACAAGCTCTGGATACAGAAGGTATCCCCCAAATGTGTAACCTTTAGCGCGTTAATTATTGGATAGCAATATATAAAAGATATGGCGATGATGTGCTCGGATATTCTCGTCTGCTTTGCGTTAACGGTTTTCCAATATTTGCCTCGGTGTCTCTCTTCCGTTTCTGCCTGCTTCCCTCTGGGTCCATTTTGTGGGTTGTGGAAACAGGGGGTATAAGGGAATTCTTGTAAGATGCGCAAGAGTTGAAAAACTATTCGGTAATTGTTTTGTGAGAGGAGTGGAAGAAGAGAATAAATGAAACGAATTTGAAAAAAAAAATGTTGTTACAAGAATGGGATTGTTCTGTATATCTTTTGATGGTTGTGTTAGAGGCTAGATAGATATGTTTATAGATTGGAAAATCGATATTTATTATGGTGAGCTCAAGCTTAGAAAGCAGTGTTTTTACGGTCCGACGCCATATCCTGTTCGTTCCTGGCTCTGCTGTTTACCAGTTAAACTTCGCAAAACTCTGGGACGCGGGAATGTTGGAAGCTCTAAATTGTTGATGCTAATTCGAAAAACAAATTGTCACAACATCTGTCCATAGAGTCAACTCTCTCTCTCTCTCTCTCTCTCTCTCTCTCTCTCTCTCTCTCGTTATGTGCTCTGCTTTTGCTAAAACCTGTGTGATGCAGTTAGTGCTTATAAGTATTATCAACTCAGATTCTCTCTCTCTCTCTCTCTCTCTCTCTCTCTCTCTCTCTCTCTCTCTCTCTCTCTCTCTCTCTCGTTTTGTGTTCTGCTTTTGCTAAAACCCGTGTGATGCAGTTATTGCGTACTATAAGTATTTTATCAACTCAAATTCTCTCTCTCTCTCTCTCTCTCTCTCTCTCTCTCTCTCTCTCTCTCTCTCTCTCTCTCTCTCTCTCTCTCGTTTTGTGTTCTGCTTTTGCTAAAACCCGTGTGATGCAGTTATTGCGTACTATAAGTATTTTATCAACTCAAATTCTCTCTCTCTCTCTCTCTCTCTCTCTCTCTCTCTCTCTCTCTCTCTCTCTCTCGCTTTGTGTTCTGCTTTTGCTAAAACCAGTGTGAAGCAGTTATTGTATTATAAGTATTATCAACTCAGATTCTCTCTCTCTCTCTCTCTCTCTCTCTCTCTCTCTCTCTCTCTCTCTCTCTCTCTCAGACACATTTACTCTAGAGTGACAACATTTACTGAAGGTGCATCATCCTTTAATCTCATTTTATCTTCCACTCATGAAGACACGTTTCGTTCCTGAACTTAATCCGCTTAATCGGCGCTGCCGCCATGCTTTCGTTGTGTTTCTAGCACTGCTTACATAAAAGGCTTTACGTATCTTGTGCAGTTCTTGGCGTTTCTTTCTTTCCTGAGCCTTTCGTCAACAAAAGGGATTCAGTGGTCTTAGGGTTCAACAGAAATTGTTGATTGACATTTAAGCAATCCCAGAGACTTAAGGGGATTATAATTCGCAAAGAAATGCATTTTCCTTTGATTTCTGTTTCCCTTGTAGGAAGGTTTGGTTGGATGAATTTTGGTGTGCACATAGTATATACTGGTTTTATTTATGTTATTATGTTATTGGTACCATAAAAAATACAGCATGGACAGTTGATGTTTCTATCTAATTAATTTTTATTACAACTCGGTTTTCCTCTTGAAGGGGTTGACTCTGAAAGGTATAATTCTGTAATGATTTTAAGCAACTGATATTCAGGAAAGGTTGTTGCTAGCCTCAGATTTTGACTGAGGTAACCACTAGCTATCATTATATACTAGTAAAACTAATACTATTGCGAAATACTAGTAATAATCAGGATGACGATAGTGTATTAGTGTAAAATGCGTATACAATGCCTTCATTGTGTAAATTCATTGGGGGCATTATTATTATTATTATTATTATTATTATTATTATTATTATTATTATTATTATTATTATTATTATTGTTATAAATTAAACCTTGTGTAAATTCATGAGTTAACAAGTTCAAAATTACCATTTAAGGAAGCAATCTACAGAGGAACAATACATTGCCTAATGTAGAAAATTGAAAGTTTAAGGGTTATTACTAATGACCATCACTTCTGTTCAGTAAAAAAAAAAAATTATCCCGATTATTTAAACCGGAAATGTTTGCTATTGGAAATCCTAGCGGGGAAGTTCTCGATGATGTGGATCATCTCACAGAGGAGAATCCGCGACTGTTGGAAATGACAACACTGCAGATGACAGCGTGGAGTAAATCGAGAAGGCCATATGTCGAGGTTGGCTTGTATTATGTAAGTACTAGCAACCAGCCCTGTGGTTCTAACAGTATCTGCGTTACGGTACTTGCTAGTTGAAGCTTAGGATTAAAAAATCCTAAGCTAATCCGTTAAATGAATTCTTGGGAAGAACGATGGTCAGAGAGAGATGCTGTTTTGGTTAAGGGAAGTATGTTAGTCGGCAAAAGTTGCGGTCACACCATTAGCATCAGTGCTCGATGGAGCTGTAATAATAGTAATAACAGTTGCACTGTAGCTACAGATCGTTTTAACGGGGAAGAATAGATTAAACGGTGACTATATGGCTAAGTAAATTAAATCTTTTATTATACGTTTCTTATGTTATGTATTAATGAATTTCTTTGGCTGTGTATCAGCATTCTATGCAATTAAAAATTTGGGAAAGAATTCTCAGTTCAGATATCAGTTCGCTTCCTGTACTCGCCCCAAGTATTGAGAATGAGTTGTTGGTACTCTTGGCGTTAATCAGTTTATTGTATTGCGTGGGATATGAGCCGATCACGCTGCGCTACCCCAAATTGCACTCTGGAAATGAACCCACATTTCATGGAATCAAGATCTTACAGAATGGAACATCTTAAATTTGCAGGATCATCGCATTTATATGTGATAAGTATAAAAAGTTAGTGCACATATAGTATGCACATAAACATAATTGCAAACCCTCCTTATAGTTACTCTGATGTTTGTATGGATTTGTGTAACTGTAATTTCCAACGTTGAGAAAACTCACATATAATAAGCATGAGGTCATTCATATAGAAGTATGCTGAAAATAGTAAACATGGTAAACATTGTTGCTCATGAAACTGTTCATTGTTTGTCTCTAAAAATGATTGTAAAGAATAGAACTGATAATTTATGCACCGTGAGCAGTTTTAGGAGGCGCGATAAAGCTTGCGGTAGGGAGGACGTCCCATTTCTTCGGTACGATTCGCATTAAAGCTGTTCGCAGTAAATCAATTTTAGGGAACAGTTAATGGAAAATGGGATTAATGGGAATTGAAAGGGCCGCCCATTAGGGTGTAAGATAATGGTTTCGTGATCATGCGTCAGAATGAATGATGGTATTGAATGGGAATGCAGGAGAGGCGTGGAGACTCCCCATTATTATTCCTGTCGCCTCCTCCTCCTCCTCCTCCTCCTCCTCCTCCTCCTCCTCCTCCTCCTCCTCCTGCTTCACTTTCTTTGTTCTTCCTGCGCTGGTTGCAGGAAACATTTAATCCCCCAGAGACCGAGTGCTCTATAATGGCCATCGTTTTCTCTGCTGATTTTAGCTTTTTCTTCCTTGAGAAATTTTCAAACATTAAAGCTTTACAGAAAAGACGTAACTATGTTTTAAAATTTCATGTGTATATGTATATTATATATATACATATACGTATGTATGCATATATGTATATTATATATGACTTCTGTTACGGGAATAACAAAGTGATATATAAATAATAAACAGAATAATGTGTATGGCCATGAGGAAATTGAAACAACAGGGCGCAGGATCTTACGCCATTTTCAAGAAACTACGCGCAGTGGAACAGAAGATTAACTACGCGCAACGTAACAACAGTTTAAAAAGAAGCCTCGGTTTTACAGACAACCAACAACTAAGGCTAAAAAGTATATAACCACATTATACATACAAAGGTTTTTCCTTTTTGCGGTAGGCCTTCAGGGGAGGAACAGCTCTCTAGGATTAACTTAGGTAACTGGGTAAACAAAGGAGAGTCAAAGGACATCAACAAGGATTACTGTGATTCTTTAATCCCACTCGTGAATCTTTGAAAATCTAATGTAGAATGGGTTTAAGAGTGTTTAGACTTGTTAAATTAATATTATTTTCCTTTAATTCTTAATGTTGTGCTGCCGTCTTTGTCCAGTTTTTCTGATTAATAACGTTTATTCATGAATTATGGATAATATAATAAAAGTAAGACACGGGATACAACTTATTTCCGGGTAGTCATGAAACTCCTTTGTACCGTCGGATTCAGAATAAGCATTTCCTCTTACCTAGACGTCACAGAGAAAAAGGGAGAGAGAGAGAGAGAGAGAGAGAAAGGAAAACTTAAAAGTTATAAATGTTGGGAGGACATGAAAAGTGCGGTGCACTATTCATCATCATGATTGATGTCGATTTGATTGCCTACCTTCCATTTGCGCCACGGGACCACCATGGAGGGGACGTTTCCCCGAATACAATGGAAAACTATCTCGAATTCGTTGAAGGTTTGGTGTAAATTTATGAGGAGAGCTCGCAAGTACTGGAACGCTCGCGGATAGTTGGAAAAGAATAGAGGAAATAATTCTGTGTGAAAGGAAGCGAGTACGAGTCGCTGCGACAAAAGAAAACGGTAGTGGATCGAAGATGGAATTTTTAATGCTGCTAGTGAGTGATTCGGGACTGTGTCGAGAAGATACAGAGACCGATGAAAGTGTTTAAACGGTTTCGTATGTGAAGTCTGAAGTTTTCTTAGTCACCGGGTACCCGAAATATGGTGTGATGAAGAACGTGATTGGTGGACTTGTATTGGTATTTTGTACTTTATATTTCGAGATGATAGAAAAAAATTGGTTGCATAACATGCGATGAGTAAGGCAGCGGAAGCATCACAAAAGTTGTAGAATATAACAGTTCTGTACTGAAGGGAAAATCTGTAATATTTCGCAGAATCCGTGAAATTATTGCTTTTAACGTAAAGCTTGTCTTTATGAGGTATAGATCCTGGAATCATCCAATGGATTTATGCACCGAAGGGAAACATACTTAGATATTTTAATTAAAACTTTGAGGATGAGTTTGTCGGCCTGTAGCTGAATGTGTGCGTGTCGATCAATAAATGTGTGGCGTAGGCCTCACCGCCATTGTTTTATTACTTTGGTGGAGTATCTTAATTAGTTTGCTTTGTCCGTCCATTCTCTCTGCTGCTGTACTGATGCAAGGGATTACTGTCATTGTTGAGCGTCTCTGTCTGTCGTCAAAAATAGAAAGGTTATTTATAGAAAGATATTTAGCTAGGATTTCTAACTATTTTTTGCAAAGCTAGACGATTTTCTGTTTCCATATGAGGCCATTGGAATTTTAATGCTTCCTTTTAGTTTTTCGCTTCTGATGTTATTTTTAGTTTTGTGGTTTCTTTTGAAAATATGACAACGCAAACTTGCTGGTCAAAGTACTCTTTTTCCCATAATGTGACTCACTATGATATTAAAATCCATTCTCAGTGGTACCCTGTCATTTTTCAAGTTGGGCTAAGTCAGTTAATGAAGCGATGAAATATTCATCAGAGTAAGCAACATACGGACGTAGAGCTAAAAGCGTCGAATACTGGGATTTTTCAAGTACTGTAACTGTAGCCTAATTGAGGT
Organism: Macrobrachium rosenbergii; assembly: GCF_040412425.1. Lineage (NCBI taxonomy): Eukaryota > Metazoa > Arthropoda > Malacostraca > Decapoda > Palaemonidae > Macrobrachium > Macrobrachium rosenbergii. The sequence continues at coordinate 10,668,075 of NC_089759.1, read as the reverse complement.
AACCTACATGCAAAGACGAGTTGATTTATAGTATTGCTATAAATTAACATAAGCAGCCCCACCTTGATTTCTTACTGCCTTTCATTGTTGGATGATTACAAAAAAACAGCAGGAGATGACGGTTTCATCTTCCAGTAACTGTCGAAAACCGCCGAACCGTTTTATTGTGGAAATTGGTTAAAAGATCCCCCGGTTTTGGGTGAGATAACTCTCTCTCTCTCTCTCTCTCTCTCTCTCTCTCTCTCTCTCTCTCTCTCTCTCTCTAGTGATGCTGATAGCGTCCATCATTGTATATGCTACACTAGCCACATACCTTACGTCAGCGTCACTTAATTTATGAACATCAAAATGATATGAATATATTTTTCCGGTAAGAATGATTTAGTTATATATATATATATATATATATATATATATATATATATATATATATATATATATATATATATATATATATATATAAATATATATATATATATATATATATATATATATATATATATATATATATATGTGTGTGTGTGTGTGTGTGTGTGTGTGTGTGTGTGTGTGTGTGAATGTGTGCTACAAAGTAGATACGTTGGTTGGTGCTGCCTTATTCTATTTTGCCTTACGGTGACAAGAGTAGGGGTTCTTAGTCTATTATTTCTTCAAGTGTAAACATTTTAAAATCCCTGACATTACATTACTGCATTTGTCAGTTAATTACGTAAAACGTCTGAGAGAATTTCGCCATTTATAGATCGGTATAAACTGCTGAGTTTAATAGGTGCTCATTGTGATTCAGCGGAGCGTATCTAAAACATTCCAGTTCGCACAGAAATTGAAATTGAACCTTTATAAGGAAATCTCTCTCTCTCTCTCTCTCTCTCTCTCTCTCTCTCTCTCTCTCTCTCTCTCTCTCTCTCTCTCATGTATGTATTATATATTAATATATAAGTGCATAAACACCGCGTATAATGGTAAGAATGATAAATAGTCTGTGGTGGACTGTCTCTAATTTAAGGCTATTTTATCTTCATCGATATTGCCAACTATCGTTCATTTCTCATTTATTTGTGACTTATTGGAATTATTTTGGTAAGATAAAAATTCTTGTATTTGACTGCCGAAGCAGAGTTTACGAGTTACCACTTCCAATGTTTTTCCTTTTGGTGTTTATATAGTAAAGGGGAAAACCATATTGCATCATGAGTGAGATTGGCAATCTAAACAGCAATGATTTTTGTTGTGCCCCTGATGAGTTGCGCTTAATAACACGCCTGACAGGTTAAATTCATCGGATTAAAAATATATGGATTTTTTTCATTTGCTTTTACTTGACAGAATCACATGTACTCCGTACTGCCGTTTACTTCCGTTTTATTTTTCGTATACATTTGAAAAGATCCACAGTTAATTTCCGGGTATACGTGCTTTAAAATGTCATTCGACGAAAGTTGAAACTGTGCTTCCTGAAAAATCACACACACACACACACACACACACACACACACACACACACACACACACACATATATATATATATATATATATATATATATATATATATATATATATATAAATGTATATATATGTGTGTGTGTACGTATGTATAATATATACAGTATATAAATATATATAAACATATATATATATATATATATATATATATATATATATATATATATATATATATATACAGTATATATGTGTGTGTATGTTTTGTGGTGTGGGGTGTATACTGGTGTGTGTGTGTGTGTGCATTCATGTATTCATAAATATACAGCAACAGACTCCTACAGACAGCCAGACATAGGTCTCCCAGACATAGATCAGTGGCGCCAATGTTGGACGGAGCGAGTTGACTTTATCTTCAAGAGTATTTCAGTAAGGGAAGGGTGATTTCCTGCTTCCCTCTCCCCTCCCCCCCCCCTCACAACACCGTGCCTCTCTGCTACCCTCCATCCTCTCGATATGTGGGAATAGTCTGGTATGTGATAATATGGAGAGAGAGAAAAAGAAAGCTGAGAGAGAGAGAGAGAGAGAGAGAGAGTGAGAGAGAGAGAGAGAGAGAGCGAGCGCATTTGCTTCGGATGATGGAAGAGGCAGATATGGCATTGGGAAAGGAATTGGGTGGGTGGGGCTTTGGATAGCAGGGGGGTGTATGGGTTCGCTCGCTCGAGCTGAGGGGAAAATGTATGTGAGCTGAGATGAAAGAGAAAGGTGTCTGGGGGTTTCTGTGGACGGATTGAACTTCTCGGTGAAATTGCGATTAAAGTCGAATCTTTTTAAATCTCCTAATGATGGATGGGTTTCCATTTAAACACTCTTCGTGATAGCGAGATAGGATACGTCGTAAATAGTAAAGCAGAATGTATGTTAGAGCGCGAACTGCCTTGGTTTAGAGTGAGATAAAGCTGCAGGAAGCGAATTTATATATAAAAATAAGCATTTGCAGACACGTTCTTAATTTTGTGAGATTTTGATTTTTTTATTTTCTGAAGTGTCATCAGTTGCCTTTATATATTTTCAGGTTGAGTCCTCCCTTTCTTTTAGGCTTGATTTCCAAGATCAATCTGTAAATTTTTTCGTTTGAAGACCATTTAGGCTGCAAAAACAACAGCGAGTTTGTGGATCAGTGCCATAAGCAGTTGACAATAAATTTTGTTGCCATAGTGATTCCCATAAGCAGTTGACAATAAATTTTGTTGCCATAGTGATTCCCATAAGCAGTTGACAATAAATTTTGTTGCCATAGTGATTCCCATAAGCAGTTGACAATAAATTTTGTTGCCATAGTATCTCTCTCTCTCTCTCTCTCTCTCTCTCTCTCTCTCTCTCTCTCTCTCATAAGGCACAAGTCGTTCCCCAGCGTGTCGCCGGAATTGATTGAAATTCGGATATGGGAATATCGCCGGTCTTAAGTGAATCTGAATTTAAGATTATGCCGGGAAATTATAAATTCAAATTATTGCTTACAGTGTAGAATCGATGGCTTCGTCTACTGCTACCCAGACCTTTAGCCCATTGTATTTCCTAAAATATTTTAAGGTCAAAGGGCTTCCTATGTAGGTCTGGAATTACTTTGGAATGGCATAAACGTTACAAAATTCTCGTTTATGTGCGATCGTTTGTTTTTTCTAGTTATTCCGATTTCTCCACTTTCGATGATGTTCAGTTGTGATTTATCAGTTACTTATGGTCCTAGAAAATGCTGAATTTACTGTTTCTTGCTAAGGAAGCAAGGAAACAAATTCCAGTGACTTTTCATTGTATGTCGCACGAAAAATTGACACATGAGCATCAGCTACTGAAGCTGATTGAACGACGACCGTTTGTAGCAGTTACAGTAATGTGAAAATTACAAAACTCTAGACCATTCTTCCTTTGCATATTAGATTTTGCTTAACCTTACGGTACAATGGAATGTGGATCGTGTATGAAGTAAGAGATAATACTTCGTGTTAATTTCTTTAAAAAAACGTCCATATTGCTTTTGTTGGTTAAACTGATATTCAAATATGCTAAATGTTAATGGCGTGAGCACGCATCCATAGTAACAGCTTTAAGTATACCCCACAGGAAGTAATTTATTTTGACAGCTGCCCACAGTGAATGCTGAACTTCTCGATTTTCCAGTAATTTGGATACGGTTTTCTCTGAAGTCCTTTGAAAGTCTGAATGGAAAATAAAAGATGATCATGGGAATAAAAACACTCAGTAACTTAGGATAAAAGACATAAATAAACGTCTTATAATTGAAAAGACCAGATTAAGGTTCACAACATGGTTGGAACAGTGAAAGTTATAACTTTCGTGCATCTGAAATGTCCTTTATACATTGATAAGCCGTCATTGTTAAGGATTAGAGTAATCAGGTCCTTTGTTATTTTAAAATACTGTGACTTGTCTTATTTGTACGGACATAATTTGGTGT
>NC_089759.1:10626656-10659156 GCF_040412425.1 Macrobrachium rosenbergii | reverse complement strand
ATTTTCGGACACCAATATTGTACGAAATTATCACTCAAGTGTTTATGCCAGGGTATTAGTTCCGCAGAACGCCGCTTCAATAAGTTAACAAATGAGGCGGAGAAACATGACTACTAATAATTGTGCCAGGTGCCTTATTAATCTCATTCATTTCTTCTGTAATTGCTGCGTAGCTTTGAATGAGTTATGAAAGTCACTTCAGCTGCAATAGATTTGTTTTCTTTCCTTTTATGGGTGTAGAGAATAGATTGTATCACCCGACGGGAGTGTGTGGTGTACATTAATCTTGTTGGACATTGATCTCTTGCTTTCTGCTTTCGAGTACTTATGCACGTTTAAGTAGTAATCTTATCCTACTCTCTCTCTCTCTCTCTCTCTCTCTCTCTCTCTCTCTCTCTCTCTAGTCAGTCTTGCTGCGTAAAACCTATGTTTCTCAATATATTTAGTTACTTAAACCGTCACTGCCAACGACGGTCGGGACGAGAGTTTGAGCGTAAGACTGTTTCCTCTGGCTGTCAGCATCTATTTCTAATAGCTGGTACCTTGGTGGCAATATCATACGCTTCTCATGGTCCGACATGTCAGTATTAAGGCAAGCCTGTGTTCTTGTTGTCTGGCTAAATAAGTCTTCGGTGTAAAACCGATAGTTTAGACTGGAATTGTTTACCATTTTAACCATTAGGTTAACGTGCCGCTGCTTCTAGATGTAAGTACATTCCGATTTATTGTAATATTTTAGGTTACCACGTAACGGAGTCTTGCGTTCTTTTAAATTTAGGGATAAATAATTAAATTTAGGACATACTTTGGCGATGTATAGAGAAGGGAAGCAGTTGTTTATTTTTGTGTGACTTGTTAGATTCATCACATTTACATTAATACACAAGCTTTTGCAATCTGTCCCAACTTTTGTTTATAATGATATGTATATTGTATATTATTTATTTTTAAACGATGTAGGGCAGACGCTGCCCTCAAGGTCTAGCTAAATAGTTTTTCTTCTCATCGTGCTGAACTTTCCTTTGCTAAATTTCCATATTAGCTGGTGCTTGTTTCACCGTGTGTGTAGAAGCCTCATTAGCAACGCTTAGATTCCCTTACATATGCTACGCCCTTCACCTCTGTCTTGTATATGCTGTAATGCGTTAAGAATGTTCAGTCCGTTTTCTTCTAAACGCCTCTGACATCCGTCAACTTGGTATATCCTTCATCTGTGAATGATTCGAACTTCTCCCACACCTGTTTCTATAAACAGATTAATTGATCCACACACAATTTCTTAAGTCAGAATCACCCTTCTGTACCGAACTTTTATCAGCTGAATTCCATAAGCCTTCCTGGGCTTGCAAAGCGTTGATATGCCTGTGTAAATATTAGATTCGTCAAGAAACTTTTCCTTAATAGAGAGGAAGGTTATTGCCGACATCACTTTGGCACCTTAGTAAGTCTCTCCATTGCACGATCGTCGTAGTAATGTAGCTCCTACCGAGTAATTGTAGCCCATATTAAGCTCACCCTTTTTATGGCTGGTCTTAAATCCTCAACAGACGGTTCCCCGAGTTTTCTTAGTCATACTGCAAACCCTTCAATTTTCGAGTCCTTCAGTTTTGCATTTCCTTCCCTCCACAACACTGTATAAGGCGTGTCTGTTTTGGATACTGTGGTTACTGTTCCACGCCGCTGGCGCTTCCTTGGGCAGCGGTGTCCAGATATTACCGCATGTTACTGGTGGGCTAGCAATCTATACCTTAGAATGACTTGGCAAAAATATGATTTTATATATTCATACATATCATCCATATTAACTTCGTCGTCTATATTCGCCTAGGCACCACAGCGTCTTCTCGACTCCCGGAAATATTCGTGTATTTTGATAGTCAATTTTTTTAAGCACAAAGGTTTATATATTTATATATATATATATATATATATATATATATATATATATATATATATATATATATATATATATATATATATATTGCTAGCATACACCACACATTGCATATCTTGAGAATGATCCTGAGCGGTTGACAGATACATCCGTTGTTTGTACTACGCTCTGAGCTTGATATTTATTAATAAATTATGTGTTTGTAATAGTTTTGTAAAAATTGTTGTCACGTACTTCAGAGCCATGCATCGTGAATATTCAGCCGTTGTTTGAATTGAATCAGAAGTAAAGACCCCAAGATTAAGGCGGCATCTGGTGAGGGATCTAGTGCAGCCATGTCTATCTAGATGGGATTTCCGGGGAATTGAAGATAATCTTCGTCATGCTACAGATTGTTAAGACGGGATTTCCTTCTCAGACATTGGGAGTGACTTTTCTTTCACACACTTTCACCTGCTGTGTGCAAAATGAATAATGTTAGGTTCATCTTGATTTTCCTTCTGCCTTGCCAGAGAACTTTAAATCCATTAATCAGTCGGCTTTCCTTTGATTTCGTTAAAAGTATTTATATATGAGAATTCTCTCTCTCTCTCTCTCTCTCTCTCTCTCTCTCTCTCTCTCTCTCTCTCTCTCTCTCTCTCTCTCTCCTTTTATAACTGCATATGTGTGCGAATTTGTATGCATTTTCCATTCAGATATAAGTTTAGACTTTCATCTCTCACAAATTAGGTGAAATTGGGTTGTTTTCCCGTGTGTGGTGGACATGAATTACAGTTCAAGAGACTAATACTGTGCACTGATACCGCAAATTCGAGATATCACGTCTTGTCTTCGATGTGAGTATTATTCTTTGAAGTCCGTTTTTGACATTCTGACAGACATTTGGTGAAGAATACGTGAAAGTTTTGTTTTACACGTAACATACGGCTGTTGCACACTACATATACGCAGGGTATCCAACATTAGCGTCAAAATTAACAAAAAATAAAGAGAAAAGACAAAAACCGTACCCAATATCCCTAGGAAAAGTTTTAAACACCATGAAAGGAAAATGTGGAAACCCTGATTCATCAGTTCAGGAGGATAAAAGCAACCTCGGATTAAACGGAGGAAGGGAAGCTAATACGCAACGTATTTAATGCGTTAATTAGGAGGAGAGAAGAAAATGAAAAGTCGGGTGTGTCGTAGGGGAGTCGATGCGGTGGAAGGGAACGAGTAACTACAGCGAAGGATGCAAATGAGAGGAAACGTATTGAGAATAATGAAGCAATTGCTTACAGAGGGGAAATCCTTGTCGCTGGTGGGATTTTTTTTTTTTTGTATGTAAATCGTGACGGAGGAATGCTGTTTGGCGAACGGTACTTACAGTTGATTGAAGTACTGTGCTGATGATCCCTGAGAGCTCTGTTGGTTTATTTTGGGTAAACGGGAAGTTGGTTAGGAATGCTCAGTGATGATGGATAAAAGCATTCCACATATGAAAACGAAAGCAATATCAGATTTTCAACTCTTCTAAAAGGGTTAGATACATAAACTATTTAGACTTCATAGGGGACTGTATCTCAAGGTTACCAACGTGTGATTATTTTTTTTCTATATATTTAACCAGATTCAAATGTAAGAGTAAAGGAACAGATAACATTGGAATCATAACTTTCCCCGAAACGAGAATATCATGGAAGAATATAATGGAAAGAATGTGCAACTTGAAACTCAAACATTATGGGCTTAACGGTAAAAGCGTTGCAGACCTGATTCAAAGTCATGCACCCTTAAAATATTTCTCTGGATATTTTTTACGGATACCCCACCCCTCCCAGGCTAAACCTCCATCACCATTCTCCTGGTCCTTTAGATTTGCATTTGTGTACAAGGCACCAAGACAAAGAAAGACAAAAATAAAATATCTCCTTTTTTCAAAAGATTTGTGAAATTAATGAATCTGTCGATTACTGGCCCTAGAGCCGTCCCCATCCCATTCTCCCAGTCCTGTAGATCTATATTGGTATTCAGGGCACCTGTCAAGGATTTAGGGGATTGTGGGTTATTTAGTGGCTTTAAAGAACAAAGAAAGAAAGCAGAAAAAAGTACGCACACTCGCGCTCGGAAACCAAACACCTTATGTGTTTTTTTTTTTTTTTTTTCCCTCAAGTCGGAGTTCTTTCTTTGAACGAAAAGGCACTGGTTAGATATTCGGGTAGAAAAGAAGTCTTTGGAATGTGCTTTTGTTATGCCATTAGTGGAAGAATGTAAACAATGTAAACAGTGCCATGAAAATGGCTGTTGAGAATGGCTAACATGTCAAGAATCGAGATCAAGACATTTTTTACCTCGTAGAGATTCTTGGCGTTTTCTGTGAAAAATCTTGTCGACTAAAGTTTTTGTTGGTTTCAGCGAAGGATAAGAAGTGCTTTCTTGCGTCGCTCCCAGTAGTTTGTATTTAAAAACTGTAGAGTAAGTTTTTTGTTTTATTTCCTCATTGAAAAATCTGACATGGGTATTGTGGTAGAATATATCTAAGATGTGAGGATGGATTTCATTTCAGATGTTGACGGTTGTTCATTACTCGAGAAAAAGTCTAATGATTCTTATCAAATATTCTTGTAAGTATTCGTATGATATAAAAAAAATGCGATTCTTTTAATTTTTAGAAGGATTTTATCTCTTTATGGCCACATTCTTTAGTTATTACTTAACTCTATTAAAATATTTATTTATTAGTTCAGTTATTTTTCTCCTTGCATTAATGTCACTTTTTGCAGTACTTGTCTTCCTCAAAGTTTCGTACAGTTAGGTGTTACTTTAGTTATTAAATGTACTGAAATTATAAAAAAAAATATTTTTTCATAAATGTCTCTCCTTTATGTATGCCTCTCCTGACAATAGATCTCCGCAACACTGAACAGTTTAATGAACGATTCACCACCCACCACCAGTACTGTAAAATATAGGGGTCCATATATCCAGTAAAATACCTCAGTGGCCTCGATAGTGGTTAATATATTTTACCCCTAATACGTGCTTGAAGGTTTTATGGGTCATAAAGCAGTGATTTGCCGTGGATCCGCATTTTCGACGAGTAAGTAAAGGATGGATTTTTATTCAGTTTCAGAGAATTTTAATAATTTAAATTAGGTTTTGTCTTTGAGGCACCAAAATTTGCTGGATTAGGATGGATTAAGTTTGCTGCAAAACCTGATGAATATGTTTGGAACGTTCCATGAACATTGCTTTCATGAGTTCCGACGAAGCCATTTTGAAATTGGGCCAAAATTTCGTACATCCCTTTACCTTGTGTGACGATCTTCGGACAGTAGAGGAGGCAACCCACACGCGATTTTGTCCTAAGTTGCATTTTAGACAATGGAAGGTCTAAACTCGACATTATAAGGGCTGTGGGTAATTCACTGTCACTTTGTCTTTTTTGCACATTTTTATGAATAATATTTCAGTTTCCGTTATTCTTTTGTTTAATTTGAATTAGCCTCTATGTGTGCATATGGGCTGTCTATGTATAGCGCAGACAGCCCGTATGCACTTACGAACATTTTTGTGTATAGCACAAAAATGTTCGTAAGTATACATCTCTAGAAATACACCCGTGGAGGCTTTACAGTTGGCCTGATGATTTTTAGGCAACATCAGATGCTGCACTGTATTCGAAATATTTAAAGTTAGTTTTTAAGTTTCTGTGCAGTTTTTAACTGTTAGATTTTCATACTGTTAAAGATAATTCCACAACCTAGTCCAGTGATTGGAAACCAGTAACAAGCAATATGCTGAAGGGTTGAGTTCTCGTAGTATTCAGTTTGAAGGCAAATCATTTGGATGTTCAGTGACATACCGTAATTATAGGAACATGGGATTACGTACATTAGCAGTGTTTATATATATATATATATATATATATATATATATATATATATATATATATATATATTTATATATTTATATATATATAATATATATATATATATATATATATATATATATATATATATATATATATATATATATATATATATATATATATATATATATATGCCGGACAGTGGTGTATCAAGTATGATACGCAGTTAAATAGTAAAGTGCTGTTTTCCTGTCCCTAAAATATTACTATAGAAACTTGGTAATCAGTCAGAGTGATTTATTATGATGTAGGTTGGAATGGAATTTAAAGTATAAACATTTTCATGTCACACGAAGGGTTGGATATAGAGTCCATGAAAATCTTTTAATTTTTTTCTCCTTTCGATATAAACCACAGAAAAAAGGGAAAATGGCCCGTCTTGCAATGCTTACCAGAATAAGATGTAGTAAGGAAATACTGGATCAGAATCTGGATCTAATCAACTCGTAAAGCAGACAGACACAGGTGCATGCATGACGTAAGTCCATGTTGTTGGCAGGAATGATGTTTGTCATTTTCTAATCCGTGTTTTAATTATACTGTTCTTGAAACGCGAGAGAAGAGTAATCTGCTTTTTTTGTATATGAATTTGATTAATACAGTTTTGATTACGAATTAAGTAATTTACTGCAGTTTGTGAAAAGTGATCTATTTTTGGAATTTAGAGTGAATATATTTCTGGCTGTGCTGCCTCGACGTCCCCCAATCCAATAATGGAACGAGACTCAAAATATTATCTTTTAAATTTCAGCTTCATTTTCACACGGCAACAACTGCTAACAATTGGTGACCGTTGAATCAGAAGTGGAAAAAACTGACACCTTTCCGTTCTGTTTGTTTTTTGTCGGCGTTCTCGTCACAATATGATTTCAGATATTCACCCAGTGTTGAATTATTTGCTTTTAAATAATGTGTCGTCGTTAGAGATGTCTGACTGAATTTTGTTTCGAATTTTGGTTCGGATTTAAGTGAATGTTTCTGCTTCAGCTGTATTTTCATATATTTATATCGAACTCGTGATGAACTGGCAGTGGTCGGTGGCATAGGATATAATTATTACCTTCGAACAAAATGGAATGCGAAATGGCATGCATTTGTTTTTTATTCGAAAGCTTTTTATGCCCTCTATGAACACGAATTCGCAAAATGTAACCCAGATAATCGTAACCATCCTAGTCTTTATTAATTATGTGTATGTATTTTAATTATTTGACACCTTATATGATACTAAAGAATTATAAAGATATGAAAAACCATATTGAACAGAATTCTCTCTCTCTCTCTCTCTCTCTCTCTCTCTCTCTCTCTCTCTCTCTCTCTCTCTCTCTCTCTCTCTCTCCATTTGAAGGACACGATGATATTCACAGCCTGTATTCTCCAGTGAGGAATTATGGAACGTCATTTGTAATAACAGGGTGCCACCTTAATTGGGAAACCTCGCATAGCAGGTCTATTTCTTCGTCGTGGCTGATGGCCGGGACCTTGATTTTGGCCGAAGATGTCATGGGTGATGTGTGTGCTTGTTTGCCACCTTCAGCTACTGTTGATACTTGGGGATTTTTCTTAGCCCAGTCGATCCGTCATATTATGAATTAAAGGAGTATTAATAACCTCATTTTTTTTTAAATTCTGAGATGTTGATTCTAGGGTTGGTATGTAGGAGTAACGAAAAGATTAGTGTTGGTGAAAGCATGAATCACAATGTTGTGGATGGTTTGGTCATGTGGAAAGTATGGAGGATAATAGGTGGCTGAAAAGATTGCGTAGTTCGGAAGTGTTTGGAGACAGGAGAGGCAGACCAATAAAAGCTGGAAACTGTAGATGTGAAAGGGATGTTGGAAAGGAATAGTCTTAACAGGTAGAAAGTAAGTAAGTGGTTTCCTGGGGGGATGAATGACTCATATGTTTAGAGAGGTTCGACGGGATGTTGATGAGCCGTCTGCTGATATCGTTGAGGTTTTCTGCTCGATGGTCCTTCATGATTCAAAGTTAAAGCATGAATGTGGCAGTGGTCATTATATTGTCTTTTATCAGGAGTCACCTCATTCAAAGAAATGCAGCTGAATTTGGTTAAAAAAGTATACCTTAGTTTTACCAGACCACTGAGCTGATTAACAGCTCTCCTAGGGCTGGCCCGAAGGATTAGACTTATTTTGCGTGGCTAAGAACCAATTGGTTACTTAGCAACGGGACCTACAGCTTATTGTGGAATCCGAACCACATTATAGTGAGAAATGAATTTCTATCACCAGAAATAAATTCCTCTAACTCTTCATCAGCCGGCCGGGGGAATTGAACTCCGGCCCATCAACTGACAGTCTGAAGCTCAACCGACTCAGCCAACGAAGGGCTGTAGCTGAATTTGGTAACATTATATATATGTATATATATATATATATATATATATATATATATATATATATATATATATATATATATATATATATATATATATGTGTGTGTGTGTGTGTGTGTGTGTGTAGTAACCACAGTTTCCTTTTGAAACTCGACGAGCTTTCTTGGAGGAAATTTCTCTTTGAAATCTCCGCAACTTTTTCGAGATTTAATATTTTTTAAAGAGTCACGCCTTGGCTTTTAGATGACTTTTTGTGTTCCAAAGTTGGAATTTAAGGGGTCTCGGGTTAAAAGTTCCAGATGTTTATTACTGGGTAACTATGTTCAGGTTAGTGTATTGCCGCTGTGTGTTACAGAGAAGTCGGTGCCAATTTCAACCTTTAATATTTTGAGTTCGTGTCATGATGCAAGAGTAAAATGAGAGGTGATTATTTTTTCACAATAATAATAATAATAATAATAATAATAATAATTATTATTATTATTATTATTATTATTATTATTATTATTATTATTATTATTATTATTATTCTTTAGTGTATAATATCGTGGAATCACAAGAAAGTAAATTTTGAATATCAAGGGGGTATGAATATATCTTGAGGGAGGAACGTGATTCAAGTCTGGTTCATACTTCAGCTGCAAAGTCAGGTTTTAGTCGTAATCAGTCTAATATCTATCTGAGACTTCAGGAAAGTGATAGTAGTAGTAGTAGTAGTAGTAGTAGTAGTAGTAGTAGTAGTAGTAGAAGGTACGAACATTATTTCATTTTGCTTGCCATCTCGAGTAGCCTAGGCAAATCTGGGTGGAAAATATAGGTGAGTGGGCGTGACTCCTTTGAAAGCCTGATGCTGCTTTAACTCTTAGGCCAGTGAATTAATGGAGGCCTTTGCAAGGGTTCTTTTGGACCCTCGATGAACGTTCAGCAATCCTGAGTTTCAGTCATTAGGGTTAAGAACGTGATGGATGAGCTCCAGTTTTGGGACCTGACAGAAATACCTCAGCCATTTTAGGAGAATTATTATTATTGCGGCCGTAAGAATGAAATATTGGCGTCATCATTAGCTTTTCCATTTTAATGGAAATGGTTGATGGCATGGAGGGGTTGGGTAAATGCAGTTTAGCTGTTTCCATCCAACTGAGTCTCAGTTGTTGAGTCCCAAAAGGAATTTTAATTGTTCATTCGTGCTTTCATTCATTCAGTGTTTAGGTTCGGTAGCCAAGATCGAGGTGTCGTTGTTGGTGTGGGGTTGGGAGTTGTTTGGGGGGGGTGTGGTTGCAGCCGTAGAGGAGGAAGAGTGATGCCTCTCTGTTCGTTGAACTTCAGAGGAGAAAGGAAAATGTAGCAGCGAATGTGTCTCTGAACATAAATGTTTCTGTTTCTGCTATCGTTCATCTTCCTTGTGTGAATTTTTAAGCCAGTTAAATGGCCGCTTAGGACGTGAGAGACTGATGGTGAGTGAATGGATTATTTCCGTTGTACAAACTTTTCACGATGATTTTGCTGCTGAAAAATTTTGGGAGCTTGAAAGTTTCGGTAGAATGTAGGTCGTTTGGAGGAGTTCTGGCTTATTTGATATAGTTTGTCATCGTTTGTTACACAGGCATGCATGTATACAAACATTTATATTTGTAGAGATTTTGCATATACATACACTTCTGGATGTATCAGTACATATATAGACCTGTGTGTAACCTTTTACCAAATGACATTATTCTGAATATTGATAGAATGTAAGTTAAAAACAAAAATATTTTCTCAATTTTGCCGTCAGTTAACGAGTGAAAGTACTCTTTGTATAGACTGTCTTTTGTGAATTATGTAGTTTAGTATGTCTTTTATATTGTAGCCATATTTTGAAGGGCAGTTTAGGTAGATATGATATCCGTTAATATACTTTGCAGATGTGTGTATATACCGTATATACGTGTATATATACATATATATATGTTTGTATATATACTGTATATATATATATATATGTGTGTGTGTGTGTGTGTTTACAGTATGTGTGTATATATATATATATATATATATATATATATATATATATATATATATATATATATAATAAATGGATGTATGTATGTAGGTACATCGGCTATATGTGTGTGTTTGTGTGTGTATACATGTCTGTTACATGTTGCGTTTTGACATTTTCATAAGAAAGACTAGCATAAAATGAGAGACAGACTTCTAGAGGACTGTAATTGGAAGATAATTATTTAGTTCCTGTAATGCTTAATTGTATCGTTTCCTCTTTTTGAACTACGCATTATGAAAACTAGACGTGTACCGCGATGTATGCCGATCCACTATGTTCGATTTTTAGCTCCTGACTCCTCTCCTGTGTAGACGAGCTTCTCAAGTGTTTATCCAGTGGAATTGATGGGAACTGACGTGCTTTCGGTACACTCCATTTCGTGCTTGTGGTAGCAGTAATCGAAATTGCTTCAGGTTGACTGTATTTTTGCACAGTTGCTGTGTTATCAGCATAACATACTTTGCTTCCATCACTGTACGAGTATGTTCGTCAGGTTAACTCTTTTCTTTTCTTTTATATGCCATCAAGTGTCGTACATTTTAGTTTATTTTTTCTCGTTATGTTTTATTTTACATCTCTTATACAGTTTTTTTTATTTTATTTGTAAAATCTGCGGTTCAGTCGTTTTTCTTTTAACTGCAAAATACGATTACATTTTGCGGCAGCAACCGTAATTTAAAAAGTACATTATAAAAATTGAATAAGGGTTCCGATTTATTTTTCAAGAGCAAGAAAGTGATTTCCTATACATTCAAAAAATCACAGATTATTCTGGACGAGTAAAATAGTTCTTACATTTCAGTGCTCCCGTTTGTGGAACAGTGCAGACATCGAAGTTTACTTTATGTATTTTTCTCCAGTGAAAATGCTAAATAGATATTTTTTTGCGAAACCTGCATTCATTATGGTTACTTTACTGGCAAATATTGATTGTTGTTTTCCGTATTGTGCTTTGTCGGTTCTTCATAGTTATGGGTTAGGCGGTGGTAATGTTTATTTTCATAAATACACGGTATGACTTGAAGCATGTAATCACATAGACATACATGCAAAACAGACATCGCAAAGTATAGAAAAGGCAGCGTCTTCGTAATAAGCTTGTCAAAAATAGGACGCAGGAAAATACTGGAAATTAGCCCACGGATAAAAAAAACTATTAGAAAAATAAAAATGAAAATATAGAACCTTCATTGTTAAAACTAGCATATGCACAGACGCAGTGCAGTTTTCTGTCTTTTCCACCGTAATGTTTTAGTTAATTTTTTTTCCTAGCATTGTATCTGGTACGTCGAAGTAGGTGAGTAGTTACAACGTGTGGGTCAGTTTCTCCTGGGTTTCGGCGTCCAGATGTTATGTTCCGTGAGACCCTGTAGCCCACAATCTCCATCTTCGGAGATTGTAATTCCGTGTCTTTTTATTCCAGAACGCCGAAAGATATTTGAGAAGGGCCTCGTGGTTTTCGATGCATGAAGGTGATTGTAGGCCTGTGGCCGGGTTCTTCTCTGACGTCGCCTATAAAAGTGCTCAGTTGGATATGCGATACTAATCCAAAATAGCATGCGCGCAGGCCCTTTGAAATGTGATCGATATATTTATTCTAGAAAATAAATTGACGTCAGAATATGATGTTAAGATGGGTACAGTTAGTGAATATCGATAATATTTTGTCAAATTATAATATTTCAAATTGCACCCGAAAATAAGCCCCATTAATTGACATGTCTATGTGACAGTGCAAATAGCCTTTTCCTCTGAGAAATAAAAACAAACAGATAAAACACTCATATATTTTTTATTCTATTTTTTGTGAGTTATCATCAGTTCTATTTCGAAAGAGTTTCAGAGTTTTCTCTCTCTCTCTCTCTCTCTCTCTCTCTCTCTCTCTCTCTCTCTCTCTCTCTCTCTCTCTCTCTCAAGTGCCTTTTCCTTTGAGAGATAAAAACAAGCAGATAAAACACTCATATATTTTTTATTCCATCTTTTTGATTTATCATCAGTTCTATTTCGAGAGAGTTTCAGATAGGATACCCACATCCTAAAGACTCTCTCTCTCTCTCTCTCTCTCTCTCTCTCTCTCTCTCTCTCTCTCTCTCTCTCAAGTGCTTTAATTTCCTGCTGCAATCAGAAGTGACGCTGAATGCCCTTTCTTCACCTCCTCCTCATCCAGGTCTTCATGTTTGATGATCTTTCCAAACTTCTTAATTTGCTTCCGCCATTCAGTCGCCGCTGCCCGAAATGGGCCTTCAATTTATCGGCCGCTTTGGAATGTGCTGTTTTCCTCTGTTGTATGTTCAGCCTTTGTTTTTTTCTTCTTTTTTGTCAGCCAGGAGAGAGACCGAGACAGAAATTGCGTCGGGCGAAATTATATGAATGATTTATATCGAAATTGGGTGTTAGGTTATTGTATGGTTCAGTCGTTGCGTATTTACATTTCATAACAAATTAAATTCAAGTTAATTCTCATTGTTTCGTCATTTAAGAGGAAATTTTGTATTCGCGTTTATAAAGAATGGCGATGTGAGTGTGCTGGAAAGAGAATATGACATACTGCAGTTAAACTGAAATTTTTATTTTTATATGCTTTGAGACAAAGAAATAGCTTTATAGGTCTCCAGATTTTCTTGACCGATTTGGTTCATTTTAAAGCAAATTTAAAACAACTTTCCACCTTGTAGGGGCAGCGTTGTATTTCGTAGTATTTGCAGAATAAGTCAATTTTTGGTTTTGCGTGGACCGGAAACATTATTCCAGTGTACTGGTAGTGTAGAAAAGTAAGAGACTTTTGCAGGTCGTTCAGTTCGTGGATGTAAATATTTGATCTGCAGGACTTATGCAGTGTGAGGTTCATGTTCTTGATCAGAAAATAAAGTAAGTCAGGTGTGATTTTTAAAAGTTTTAATTGGGAGGGTCTTAGCTATTGTAGTAGTTCGAGGTCTGATATTCAAGATTTATCCAGCACGGCAGCCTTATGCATGTCTTTTATTTATATTTATGATTAACTTGATGTTATTAGAAGTTGTGGCATTTTCAGTGTAAAGTACACATTTCAGAAAGAACTTGAAAGCTTTTAAAACGAAACGAGGGATTGTGTGCAAGTGCTCATAACGAAGGTCAGGATGTGGCCAAACTGTGGCCGTAAGTTTCGGACCGCAAAAAAGTCAAGGAACGTGGAATAATGACTAATCTGACCCCTGTCGTCCTTTCCGGCTGCGAGTTTTCGCTGTGTTACATTTTCTTCGCAATGAAACTGTTTAACTGGTGTGCGCTATTGCAGAAGCATGATGTTTCATTCGTCACGGTCCCTTCTGTGTATATAAATGGCATTAAGAAGTTTTTTGGTATTTTGTAATGCCTACATTTATCGTCGAATCCCTTCCTTTTTGTAGATCCTCTTATTCGCGTTATGGGGCGATCCTAGAAATTATCAGAGGATTCATCACGCTGAGAGAATAAATAAAAGAACACCAGGAAGCAGGGAGGAAAGAAAAACTAAATCCTCTGATGATCTATCTCTTGCAGTAAGTAAAACTTTATGAAACAGGCGAAGTAGAAAGAGAAAATTGACAGTGAAGAATTATCGGTTCTGGGACTCTTTTTTTTTTTTTTTATAGCACTCTTTAGAAATGTGAGATTATGTCGGAACTTTTTTAGTTAATGTGTACAGGTGAAGTCAGTCTGGTTTTACCATTGCATCTTGGAGTATTTTTCGTGTAATAGTGATGACAACACTGTAGAAATATGAATAACTGAAATAATGGTCTGCAGTAATAAAATAACAGAAAAATGTATAACTGGAAATAATGGTCTGTTGTGATAATTAAATTAACATGAATAAAGAAAATTATAACGGAAATAATGGTCTTTTAAAATCAATGCCGTATAGGAAGGAAAATGGACGGTTGAAAATTCTGATGGGATAGATACGTTGATAAACGTGACTTAAGAAAAGAAAACTGAACAGTAAAGAAACTATTTAGTAAAAGCACCTCTTGAGAAAATAGTTTAGGTTTGCGATGATGAAAATGACGAGTAAAAAACAAAACAGAATAACTAAGAATACCCGTGGTCTGCAGTATGTAACCGTAACTTTAAGCAAAAGGAATAAATGAAAATATTGGCCTGCGATTAAGTCAGGTTCGCGTCCATATTTTTATGAAATTTTGACGCCTTTTTCGGAAGCAGACATAAAACTTTGGAATCACACATCATCTTTGCCCGAGCGGGGTGGGAATGCAACGAAAATAGAAATTGCAGTTTATGGAGATAACGGCAGGAAGCCTGCATTGTTCCTGAATGCCAGGGCTTTGAGGGAAGTCGGGAGAGAGAGAGAGAGAGAGAGAGAGAGAGAGAGAGAGAGAGAGAGAGAGAGAGAGAGAGAGAGAGAGAGAGACTCGACTTTAGACAAGTAACAAATTTTAGGGCTTTGCCAACTCTCCCTATTACCAAGGAAAGTTTTGATAGGATGCTCTCAAAGATCCCAGCTAAGGTTGCCTGTGCATAAGAGGCGAGGAAAGGAATGCTCCTGTGAAGTCCGTAGAGATCAGCTGAGAAGGCTGCGCATACACACTTTGCATATCTGTTCGTGCATCCTATAAATATATAATGCTTAGATTTTCTTGAGTACTTTACCGAAAATTTTTAACTTTTAGTGATGCCAATATCATGCTGCGTTAGTGATATGAAATAGTGATAACAGATTTGTTGCCTCTTTAACTTGTTTATTTTTACATACAAAACCATTTAATCTTGTATAGGTGTACTTCAGGACTTATCTGCATGAAATTTTCAAGTTTTCCCTTTAAAAGATAAATTAAATTGCACTCAGAATATCGTATTAATTGCCATAAGAATTTTATCTAAAGTAAACGCTTAAACTGCAGTAGACTATACTTCTAGTTACATTTTGTCGTTCAGAATAAAATATGCATACACATTACTTATTTTTATACGTTCCTTCATTTATTCGGGACACGTGCATGTTTCTGTCTGGAGGAGCTCGAGTTTGTCTTTGCTATTAACCTATCAATGTTCACTGTAACCAAAAGTGTTCTTACTGTATATGTTACGGACATTTTTACGGTACATTGTTTTTATAAAACA
This sequence comes from Macrobrachium rosenbergii, assembly GCF_040412425.1. NCBI lineage: Eukaryota > Metazoa > Arthropoda > Malacostraca > Decapoda > Palaemonidae > Macrobrachium > Macrobrachium rosenbergii. The sequence continues at coordinate 10,643,852 of NC_089759.1, read as the reverse complement.
ATTTTAGGCATGTTTTGTTGCCTTAATAGACCATATATATATATATATATATATATATATATATATATATATATATATATATATATATATATATATATATATATATATATATATATATATATACTAGAATATTAAATGCATGTACTGAATACTACAAGGAATAATAAGATTGCAGCAGCGGAAATGTCTCGTGTTTTTAATGTGGCTGCCTGTGAGAATATTGAATAGAATGTCCTTTCCACAAGTTTGTTTAAATATTACTCTTATTCCTGGATTCCCGTTCATATAGTTCATTGGTCACCCTCCAAAGTGTAGAAAGACTGCCAAGACCTTCTTAAATTCATTTACAATAACCGTAATCATTTGGTGACTACAGTGAACTTGGTGATCTGTCAAGTTAGTTAAGTAATACTTTCATGCATTTAGTTACTTATTTTTTACCACTAGATTGCTTCACATATGCTAACCTCAAAACCCTCTTATGTAGGATCGGACTACTGTGCTTTGTTGCTACTCGACAAACAGACTTCCCCTCTCATATTAGCCCCCCCCCCCCCCCCACACACACACACACACACACACACACACATTTTCCCTTCTCTTTAGTATGCTAACGAGATTCTCCATTTACAGCGGGCGGCAGATGTTCTGGCAATAACTAGTCGAAGTGATCGGAATGTCAATGAGCATTTGCGAAGTTTTCGAGCGGATGAGAAATTTCTCGCCTAATGGTGTTTAATAGGGGTAGATGATTCCCTCTTCCCCCCATTCAACTTTTTAAAGAGTAACAAGTCGTTTAATTATATTAATTTCTTTATTTAAGAACCAGCCCTTCCCGCCAGACCAATTAGGGTTTGACATGTTAATAACAGGGTTGAACTGTGTAACAATAATAATAAAAGATGATTGCCTGTAGCGTATCGACTTTTCGCTGAAGTTTTTTGGAATTTTGAGGTTGGGGAACGAATGTCTATATAGCATCTTTGTTTTAGTAGGCATAGGGCCCATGATTGATCTAGTGTAATGAATCTTGTACATTGTTTCTCAAAGTGGACATTGCTTCTTGAAAATAAATACATTTTTGTCAAATTTTTTGTTGTTTTTCGTAGACATGTGGTCTTATGATCAGAAAATATCTTGTGCTATTGAAGCATTTTACGCAGAATACAGTACATACATTGTATGTGTGTTATATATGTGTGTGTGCGTGTGCCTAAATCAGTTTTTTTCCCACAGAAATTCTTGTTTGTCTCTAAGCAGCTATGGCATCTTGAATCAACTGAAAAACGCTGGTTTTTCCCGAGATACGAGATAACATTTGTACCCGACTGCATTTGAAATACAATAACTTTTGGGCCGGAATACAAGGAAATGTCGCTGCCACATGCAAGGTGGCTCCATATTTCACTCTTAATCCAATGAGGCTTTAGGGTGTTCACGTAATTTTTAAAGGGGCTGACGCGCGTATGCTGAAATTCGCTCGTTCGTCTCCGGGTTTCATTCATTTGTGTCAGAGCGGGCGAGCAGTCGCTTTGAGTTACGATCCATACAGGATACAATTTTATTCTGCATATAACTGAGAAGCCGACTGTTATTCTCTCCCGAGTGTTAGCTAAAGGTTTAGGACAGGCAAGGAATTACTCTCGTATGAGAAGCGTGTTGACGGCAGTTTGGGAGAAATGAGAAAGGATAGTCGTCTGTCATGCGCAAGATGGTGAAGAAAATTAATATATATATATATGATACAGGAATGATTTTAATTCATTTCTCTAACATGAGGATATTGCAGTGCCGTCTTCTTTGTGGGTATTTTGATCATGCAACCAGCATCAAGCACAAGAACAATGCGTAAATTGTCAAGCTCCCAGAAAGGTTCTCACCTACATTAAAAAAAAAAAAATCAGTCATCGCCTCCTTGCTGTGGTGTGTTACGTGTATATACTGTACATACATTGTTGTAGTTTTTGTTGTTGTTGTCAATTATGAGAGGAAAGGGTGCTGTATGTGTTGGGAAGTATGCCAGGTTGGTCGGTGAGCTTTAATGTAATCATGCTTATCCTCCGCTGAACTGGTCCATTCTCATCTCGCCCTCCCCCCTCCCCATATCCCTTCCCTTCCCCTTACATCCCCTTCCTACCCAGTATATCTCTCTATAAGCCTTTACACCCCTGTTACCACTCCCCTCCCCCCTTGTAAGCCACAATTGGCGAATAGGGATGGAAACAGCTGTTAGAAATACCAGAGAAAATGCTTGTTGTTAGAAACTCATCATATGAAAAAGTCTCTCTCTCTCTCTCTCTCTCTCTCTCTCTCTCTCTCTCTCTCTCTCTCTCTCTCTCTCTCTCTCCACAGTGGCTCTTCATTGAGCTAATTTTGCCGAAATAGACATGAGAGAAGCAGACCAGTGAGTCATTATTGTTATTAGGTTTGTTGGGAGACGAGTTAAAATGATCAGTTATGTCTGTTGCGTTGCAGTGGTTGGATAATCTCGTTACCGGAAAAATCATTAAAAAATATTGGATTACTTTGTTTTGGCTGTCATTGAGACTGATAATTTGTAACAAAATTGCGACGATGGGTCTTGAAATTAGATATGCCTTTGGAGATTTGGTTTTCAGAAGGACATGCAATTAGGCTGTTATTATTATTATTATTATTATTATTATTATTATTATTATTATTATTATTATTATTATTATTATTATTATTATTATTATTATTGGTACAAAATATGAATTTCGTCAGCTCCTGTTTCCCACAAAACGGATTTGCTCCTGAAAGAATAAGTCAGGGGTCACTGCCACATTCATGCTTTAAATGCTGAATCGTTGATATGTTCTCTTTGCAAAAAACTTCTACAATTTGTGTGAATTATATATATGCAGTATATATTTATACGAAATCTATTGTCACTAGAAAACATATGCATGATTAAGAGCCACAATGAACTCTTCTAATATCAGGATTTTCTCCTGCACATTTTTTATGCGTTTTTGACCACAGGAAGTTGAACTAGAAAGATGAATGAAAAAAGCATTTCCTTTGTGTGCTAGGATTCGAACCCACTCATGCTGTATGTGTTTATATATATATATATATATATATATATATATATATATATATATATATATATATATATATATATATATATATATATATATATATACATGTGTGTGTATGTAATGTAATGTGTGTGTGTGTGTATATATATATATATATATATATATATATATATATATATATATATATATAAACATATATATACATATATATAGCGCGACTACGTGTGTTTGGGCGTTTAGGGCGCGCCTGTGTCAGTAACACGTTCTGTAAGGCACTGGTCGTTCGGTCAACTAAGTAAAGCAACATGGGGTCTGGATAGCGGTTAGATTGGTGGTCACCAAAAAAGAGCAGATGCCGCAGTCGTATAAGCCCCTTAAACATCAGTGGGGCTGCCAATCTCATCCTAAAAGAAATTTCTGATATATACATATCTTAATTGTGAGTTTTTTTTATCCGAAATCAAAGTCACTCTTAAAAGTAGATAAATATGGTCTTACCCAAGGTCCTTTAAATATACGGAGTATATTTAAAGGACCTTGGTCTTATCCTTCCCAAAACTGAAGTGTCGACGTAATGAGGAAAAAGCGACGAGCTCATTGCAAAAAAATATTACCAAGAGGTGTTAGAATGAACCGGATCTTATGGCACAGTTGAAAGTCTGGGCAGCGTTGGAAGTAATGTTTTGCAACCGGCAACTCCATGCATGTCACATTTTAGTGAGGAATTGAAAACTCCGGTAGCACTGTTAGGTCAAATAATTACGAAGCCATGGAAGGTTGAAGTATGGTTTTGAGTCTTAAAAAAGCTTGACAAACGGTTCGAAGTACTGAATTGTTGACAGACTTTTCGGACTTCTGAGAAGTTTACAAATGGGTTTTAGTCCGGAAAGGTTCAAGGACGAACAGTTCGAAGTCCTGAAAGGTTAGTAGTTTGCTTAACGCCGTGAGAGATTGACAAATGGTTCGATGGCCTGAAAGTTTTGCTGAAGACCTATCGAATAAAAACGTAGACATTGAAGGCGTTAAAAAAAAAAGAACATTTCCTTCTCATGCAATATTCTCAAGGTTTCAGAAGTGGGAGGCCTAGTAAGCAATTATGAGAGGAGATTATTCCTTATTTGTGTTTTGTCTGAACTTCGCGGTTTTAATCAAAGTTTTAAAAAGAAATTACGCCTTTTAATTAGGTACTTGCAAGTCCGATGCAGCAATTCAATTAGCATAAACAGGTCGAATGATAAAACGGAATTTTCTTTCCCTCAAATACCCCGAAATATTAAATTAAAGCTGCTGCACCCAGAGAGAGAGAGAGAGAGAGAGAGAGAGAGAGAGAGAGAGAGAGAGAGAGAGAGAAAAGTCAGACTGGGAGAAATATTGAGCCTCATTAGCATACAGTTTCCTTTTTCTAATTTTCTTTGCAGTCTCTCTTCTCTCTCTCTATCTTTTTCCTCCACTTTTATCTCTCTCGGCAATTGTCTGCAATAGCCTCCTGGCAAAGTCAAGATTTTTGCTTGTCCAGAAAAAATGCATCGTTAATTATTATATTGTTGAGCAAAGAGCGTGATGGATTTTGTGTAGATGTTTTAAATGGTGATCTGGATAGAAGACAGCACATCAGTACAAGGGAAACTAGTTCGCCTTTGTGCTGTGATGTATGTTGTTCTGTGCATTTTTAAGATTAGTTTTTGTTAGTTGTATGTTGTCTAAATCATTTTGACTTTCTAAAAATAATTGCAAAATTGTGTTAGTGTGTTGCTTTGCGTATTTCACAGCGCCGTCTTCCCTAAATCAATGTAGACTAATTCTAGAAAAAAAGGTTCGTTTATGAAGCTAAATGGAGTCCGGTGATTGTGTATTTTCTTGATATGTCTTAATTATGGTTCCAGTGAAGCTTGCGGAGTATTGTACTTTTTGATTTCCTTATTTTGATATAGATATTTTTTTTCCTCGGATTCGATAGATAGGTACAATGACAGAAAGGTATACTATAGCAAAATGACTGGTTTATGGAACCCGGTGAGGACAGAGAAATGTGATTATTGTTTTATCTTCACATTTTGTAGTTATCTGAGCTGACAGATACACCGTATTATATATATATATATATATATATATATATATATATATATATATATATATATATATATATATATGTGTGTGTGTGTGTGTGTGTGTGCATGTGCGCGTGCGAGTGCATATATATATATATATATATATATATATATATATATATATATATATATATATATATATACATACATACATACATACATACATACATACATACATACATACATACATACATACATACAGACAGACAGACAGACAGACAGACATACACGTAGTATGGCGAATTAGATATTAAGCGACATTTATAGCTTAATGTTGTATATAAATCACGGTGATGTGATAAAAAAAATTCATATATACATTATATATATATATATATATATATATATATATATATATATATATGTGTGTGTGTGTGTGTGTGTGTGTGTGTGTGTGTGTGTGTGTGTATGTAAGAATATACTATGATTTCGTTGTTGCATGTCAGAAGCAAATGTGCTTGTTCCGCGTAGCATTAAAGCAGTTGTTGTTGATGTTGTTCTGTACCAGTCCTACTGCACATACATATCCTTCCCTCTTCCGCCCCTAACGAGCGTGAGAGGGCTATCGCAATTACACTGATTAGTTCTGTTGCACGTAACAGCACCGCCACGCCCACTACTTTCCCTAATAGTCAACGAGACGAGCCTAATTAAAGCTAATGGAATAAGAGAAGACAGGTGTGTAGGGCGGGAATGGGAATCGCTTCGGGATTATTTAGTTTTGGAGGAAAGCGGAGCCAAACAAGAGGTTGCGAGCTTATGACGTTTCGGTTGTTACAGCGAGGTATGCTTTGACAGTGACGGAAATTGCTTGATTCATTGGGTCTGAAATTTGGTAAAGACAAATTCAGTTCATGGAAGTTGAGAAATATCCGATCCGTTCAGTTCGTGTTATGAGTTCTACTTTATTTAAAGTGTATACCAGGGAATATGTTTGAGTAACTATAATATAGAAATCAGAATTGGAAAAAGCCTTCATCAATAACTTAGATTTGACCTTTAAAAGTAAATTAACCAATAAATTCACGTGGGATATCAAAAGTTACAGTTTCAAATATTGGTAAAACGTTGGCCATTGCAAAAGTTCAAAATCGTAATTAACTGTACTTCTTAGGAACTGTTTCCTGCATGAGACTTTTAATTATAAATGAGCCGAATTATTCATAATTTACGGCTGAATATTTTACATGATTTCTTTATGTTTTAACTCTCTTGAGCATTCAGTCCCCACGAAGCACACAAAACAATGAACATTCTGCTTAAAATTAATTCTCTTTTGAGAGATTACTTACTCTAAGAGTAAATGCATCATCATAAATACTACTTAACTGCGGACAGTATTTATATATATAAAATATTCTATTAATATTCTTTTATGCTTTAAAAGTTTACAGCTTGCATAATAAAATTCTAACTGAGTATCTGTTCTTTTTATATAAGAATAACATTCAAAGCCCGTGAGGTATAGAACCGGTCATTTTTAATTCAGTAAGGAATTTTATTTGTTTCTTTTTTTTTCTATTTTTGCAGTAAATAGTATGTTAATCGAACCGAGAGTGTAATTCTTGCAAGACCGTTTACAAACACACATTTGTAAGGACATTAAGACTAGGATTTATACTTAGGAAGAAGGCGAAACAAAATCCCCGAAGTGTTAAGTTCAGGTGCAAATTAAAATCCATCTCAAGCAAGTCAAAGGAAACGACAGACTTCATCATCAGGCCACAGCAGCCAGAACTGTCTGTCGCCATCACCCGAGTTTCTCTCGTAACTGTGCCAACCTGGACTATCCTTGCATCGCCAGTTCCGGAGACATATCTATAAATAAGGGAGTGCAAGGGAAGGGTGGAAAACTTTGAATATTGTAGTAAAGGGGGAACAAAGAAAATCTTGAAGGCGGCAGAGTCACAATCGTTAACCACGGATGTTATAATGAGGTATTGAATGAGTACTGTGAATTCCTATTCGTTGACTATGTCAAGAAGACTTTATCCGTATTGGGTATCAGTTTTTAGGAAGACATAAAAACTGGGTGTTTCTTTATCAGTGGGAGAGCCGTAATTTGACTGTTGGTCATTGTACTTGTGGTGATAAAGTAGTCCGATTTTATCACATATATAGTTTATATTTATGTAAACTATCTTATGACTAGTATTACTCATACGTCAAATTAGCATGTAGAAAGCTGGTGTATAGACTTTTTACAACTTTATCTTAATTAATTGCCTTTCACTTATATGAATCCGAAGGTCGACAGAAAATTTTCTAATATTCGAGTTTAGTTATTACTTGAAAATAATAAGTTTATTTTTTTGTGCGTATCATAACGCACCTTGATCACATTTAACGCCGAGATGTAACTACGTTACATACGTGAATTTAAATGTACATTTATGGTTCTGCTTAATGTGTCACCTTATTTGCATTCTTTCAAGAGAAACAGAGAGAGAGACAGGAGAGTTGGGACGCATCAAATATTAAACATTTCTTTGCATACTAATTTAAAATAAAAAGATGGGAGTTGTTTTAAAGTTAAAAAACAGAAACCCGGAGACTTTCCCGTTAGTTGTGAGATATTTCCGAGAAAAGTGGGGAAGTGTTTTGCTTAATTACAGGGTTTCCAGAGTGCGTGGCTTTAAATGACAGGCGTTTGTAAGAGCGCATTCTTAGTTGCAGATAGCGTCCCGCTTTTAAGAAAATGAATATTACTCATCGCATTGTTATTTGTTTCTGCGTAACAACAAGTCCTAGTTTTTAACATATTTTGTGTAGGAATACAGTAGTATTATTCTCTCCAGGATATTATGTTCTCCGATTACTGATAATAATTTGTGTCCCAAATTTGATTTTTCCTTCACTTCGATTGTAGCGACTTATTGAGTAGAGCATGGACGTGCTTTCACAATTGGATTTGATCCAGAAATAGATTTTATCCTTTTTATTTGGTCCACAAATGTTTAGCTGTGCTAGTTCTCTTTCTTTCTGAGCAGTCGTTGAAGGAGTTACGTCGGGTCGTTACCACCTGGTACGCTGCTATAAGGCAGGGGGTTAGGAAAGTCGTAAGAGCTTTGTTATTACCGCACACCAACGGCTCCACTTCTTGGCGTCCGTTTAGTAGGGTTACTGTAAATGGGACGTGTCAAAGAGTCATGTCTCTGGCCTTAAACAAAATCCAAATAGACAGGGGCACAAGAAAAAGTACAGGTGACCCAGTGGCACGGAGAGAGAGAGAGAGAGAGAGAGAGAGAGAGAGAGAGAGAGAGAGAGAGTGTATGTGTGTGTGTGTGTGTGAGAGAGAGAGAGAGAGAGAGAGACAGTGTTTGTGACATATTCTTTTCCACGCCATCTGCTGATTCGTCGTGTTTAAAAGATGCATTAAGAGTTATGAGCTACAGAAAAAAAAAACTCCCCCTCCCCTTTTTTGCGGAACTTGAAGCGGTTCCAAGATAAAAGTGTTCCTGTGTTGCTGCTTGGTATTCTGTTTACCTTAAAAGTCACTTAGCGTTATCCTGTGTTTTGAGAGTGAAAGCGGAAAATCTTAAAAGGTTTATGATCTGTTGGGGCAGCTTCAAAGCGTCCCTCGACTTCGTTTTGAGTTTGCGCGTAGCTAGTATTAAAAGGTCTTATTTTAGTTACTGTACATTTATTTACTTGGGACATCGACCCCTGAATTTGAATTTCCTTATAATAAGAAAAAAACTTGTGTAAATCATTTAAATGGAAAGCGATGTTGGTCCCAAGCTGTATTTCATTTTATGAGCAATATTTGAGAACGCAGTTTCGTAAGAGAAAAGGAAGGAGGTTTCGTGGCTGATGTGGCGCGGGCGGGGGCGCTCTCCTCGGATGTACCAGCACCCTTTCCTTCTGGTCTCCACCGTACCTCCTTTTCCCATAATTTGATTCTACAATATTCTCTTAGCGGCCATTTGGCCTTAGGAGGCAGAAGACGAAAAGCGAAAGGGGGGGTTCCGACATCGCCGTATCTCTGGGCTCAATGGCCCAATTGAGATATATCATAAACAGCCTTTCGGGTATTAAAGGCAGGCCAGGTGGCGGCGCTTCGGTTCTCACCATTTTCCACCTCTGTTTCCATTTTGTTTTTCCTCACCTTCTTTGTTCTGCAGAGGGAAAAACAGGCTCAGCAAAGAAAATAGATAAATAAAAAAGTAAAAAAGAAGCAGGTCTGAAAATAAATGAAAAATAGATCAACAGCATTATCCTGGGCCTTTGTATCTTTTTTTATTTCAAGAGCCAGTAACAAAGCTTGTTTGGCATCGGTGTACGAAAACCCTAATTATCATAATTAGATCTCTTCCCGTTTCCATGAGACATAACTGACACAAAAATATACTATTTTTTTTTTATTTTTTATACTGTTGCTGCAAAAAATGTTAACGCATTCGCGACTAATCTAGGGTATTCCAGAAACTAGATACGAGAGGATCTGGAGATTCGATACGGAAGGCGCGTTGCATGAGGACGTAAATTGCATTTTGTGGCACCCAGTGTCACGAACTTTTTTGTGTTCTGAACTCCATTATAACCTCACGGGATGCGATCCTAGTGTTCACAATGGACGCTTCATGAATAGGATTACCGGATTCAGATGGATACGTGTTTCGTGTTCAGTGTGCTGTGTAAGAGGGCGTTGTCTTCGTTCATTACTATGTATGCATAATAAAATTGCATAATGATAATATTAACAGTGGACTCTGTACCAGTTCAGCCGTAGAGCTTACACATACGGAAGGGGAATAATAACTGAGGCATAAACAACAACATTCAATTAATATCAGTGAACTTGTCCAAGGTTGCATTGTAGTAGTAAAAATGATGCGGTAACGTTCTTCTGTTTTTTGTCTTTTCGAAAGTGATTATATACCAAACATCTTTTCTTTAGTAAATAACATATGATATTTTATTAATAGAAACTTAATGGCTCTTAAAAACACCATACTGTTGGGTACTGTGTAATATTTCACTGATTTTGCAATACTTTATTTCATTTTCTTTATTGACGTAGCCTTTACCCATAATAAAATAGTAATATAAAACAAACTCGTCTTTTCTGAAAAGTTATTTTAAATTTTCAAAATCAAACCGAAAAGAAAAGAAAAATTAGTATAATTTGGAGGCCGTTATGACATAAGGTTATTAAGGTTAGCAACTCTCCTAAAATACTGATTTTTGCCTTGTCTGCCAATTAGAGTTTCCACTGATTTTTTATTCCAAAGTCCGTCATACTTTCGTAACTTTTTGCTAATTCTTTTCTGTAAATCCGTTCTTTGCAAATTGCGTTTTGTGTTCTGCCTTTGCTAAAACTTGTGTTATTTTTTCAGTTCAGATTCCTCTCTCTCTCTCTCTCTCTCTCTCTCTCTCTCTCTCTCTCTCTCTCTCTCTCTCTCTCTCTCTCTCTCTCTGTGTGTATGTGAATGTATATGCAAATGTATGTATGTATCGATATATATGTATGTATGTATGTATACATTTTTGGATATGTATATGTATGTATACCACATACTGTACATACATATACACACATATATACATATATATAATGTTTATAAATGCATAAGAGAGAGAGAGAGAGAGAGAGAGAGAGAGAGAGAGAGAGAGAGAGAGAGAGAGAGAGAGAGAATTTTGGATTCCAGAAAGCGATGAAAACGAAATAACTCCCTTCAGAAACGGCTTTTCTTTGTTGGAAGGCAATTTGGGATGGTGAGTTTAATAGGTTTTAGGTATACAGTATTGCCATAAATCTTTATTTTATTGCGTTTTTGTCATTATTATTCTCGTAAGACCGAAGGCCCTGGTCCATCAATCTGTAATTTTACAATTCTTTGAAACTGTTTCAAAATAGTTTTGCATTTCATGAACAGACCTCAAACTACTGATATGAGGAAGTATATCTACACCTAGTAACTTGGTTTTATCCTCGGCGTCGGTGAACATATTTTATGCTGCGGTTTGCACAAATTAACGAGTCTTGTTAACCACTGTGTTTTATGCGTGTGAAAGCTTTTGTGGAAAGTCCGTAGACTACAGCTTGTTTCTTATATGAATACATGTGTTGTCAACGTATTTGGACTCTCCTATTTTCTAATGCTTATAACATTTTCGTAACTTGAAATAGAAATTTAAAGAACGAATTTAGAGGCAGTGACATTATGGAATATGATGATTTAATTCTTTTCCGGTTTTCCTACAAGGCTCTTGTCTCGGTAGCTTTTGCAGATGAATAAAGTTATGCATTGTACCTATATCAGTGAAAGCAATTGTTTATATAGAAACTTCCACAGGAATAGTAAATAAAACTGAAGTTGTTATTGTTAGGTTAAACTAGTCTTACGTTAGAACAGGATCTTCTTATTACAAAAAGATCGTAAATGATTGAAATTAAGTAAATAGTCTATTTAAATAGGCTTTCTGACATGCGGACTATTTTTATATGCAAATCTTATTTTTTTTTTCACGTGGCTTTATCCTCGACTGAACGGCGAAGGGATCCAAGTTAATACAATGGATCTGTCTTAGTGAAGTGCATGTATTTAACACAGAGACCTTGACCGAGCCAAAGTTAGAGACTATTCGTCACATCCAACCATGAACGCTATGACTAAATATGCAAACGGTATGGTTTACCTGACACCCAGGTAAACTTACCTGAAACCTGAAAGACCAGTACGTTTAGTTGCATCAGCTCTCCCCTAAGTAGATTTACCAAGTCCTTGGTTCCTTGGGCATCTAGCTAGTTTTTATCAGTGTATTTTCCGGGAAATTTTTTTGTTCATTCTTACTGGAAATGCTCTTCCAGCTATATAATTGTAGAAATAACATTACCTCTGTGCAAGATTATATGCACTAATATATACAGTGAATCATATCTGTACGCCATTTGCCCATCGACGCTATATATATATATATATATATATATATATATATATATATATATATATATATATATATATATATATATATATATATATATATATATATATATACATATATATATATACACACATATATATATGTACATATATATACATATATATATATATGTATATATATATGTATTTATATATAGATACAGATGTGTATATATATATATATATATATATATATATATATATATATATATATATATATATATATATATATATAAATTGTTTTTATATGCATATGGCTAGAGAGAAGATGAAAGGAAATACGTCAAAATTGGAAACCAATAGGCGTTGTTGTCAGTGTTGGATTTTTCATGAAAAACTTTTGACCGATGATATACATGTAGTTGACAAAAACTGCCCATTCGTGTTTGTATTGCAAAACTTTCATCGCTCTAGGGTTGCAAAATTGAAATGTCTCCAAATCCAAAACTCACAAATATGTGTTGTTTGCAGATCTCTTTTTATTGTATCCTTTAATTCTGTAATCCAAGGCTGGAGTTTCGTTTTTATTGACAGAGTTAGACTCTGTAGTAGTATTTGTATTAAAATCGTACCTCCAGTATGGGATCAAGTCTATATTATGTTTCCTCAGTGCATTTAACAGTGGTTTTACCAGAGAACTGTATTTTCTGATAGTTTTGATAGTGTTAGGAATGATTCTGGTCTTTGTTTCGTTCCCAAACCATTTTGTGTTTGTGTGTGTGTGTGTGTTATGCTACCTCCCTCTGCCCTCCCAAAATTCAACAAAGTAGGCCTAAGGATTGCCCGTAAAAAAATTAATATAGAATCTATAAGAGGCATGAAAATACACCAGGCAAATTATAGCTCATTATTGACACATCCTCACCTAACCTTCTCTACCCTAAAGTAACTTAAGGTGCCGGGTCCTAACCTGAAATCGTGGACCACTGCGACCTAACCTGCCTTTGCACCTTATAATCGAACATATATGCAAGATTACCTCGTAGTGATTTTAATTCATAAATTCGGCAATATCTTCCTTAGTAATAATTTGCGAAGGTAATGGCATAGGATAGGCATTTCTTGAAATTTTCTTAAATGCCTATGTTAATACTGTTAAGTCAGTAAATCGCTCTGTGTGCAGTAACGAAACTTAACTGGATTCGTCAAGTCGCTTGAGATTAGTAAGCGTGCAATTTTCTGGTACAAATTAGACATTTCTCACGAAACGTTATGCTCCTTAACCACATGTTCTGGAAGCCCCCTGCCTCTTAGAGTCTCATGGAACAATGATTTTGTGGCAAAAGAACCGACGGAATCGCATCATCTGACAGCGACTTCTGAAGAAGTGTTGTGACGGCTTGAATCAGTTGAATTTTGATGAATATCGCTGGTACGCCATTCTGCCTTAGATGCAGAAACTTGTGCTTGATTTTTTCGAGTTCCTTTATTATAGTAACTTTTGTTTTTATACAGCATTGCAGATTATTTTAGCAGTCGAACCGATTGCAGTGACTCTCTAGACCTCCGTATTTTGGCAGATGATCAAAATACCGGAAGGTTACCGTGCACCTGAACTGTAATACCGATTCGTTTTTGTCGTGGATTTTTTAAAGTTATGCTCTGGACTGTGTAAGGCATGATTTTATCATTTTTTTTATGTCAAAACAACTGATATATGCTGTATTGTAATTAGGCTCAAAATTTAGTTACTGCATGTCTCTGACGATCGATTATCCTATAATTTTAGGTTTTCGTATCCGACTTAGGCAGATGTGGTCTTATTTTTTTTTGCGAAGAGTTAATAGCAGTAGAATTTGCAAATATGGATGTGAACGTGGCTTGTCACCGAATCTTTAAGTTAGTTGAACGTACATTGCGGCGACGACGCTGCCAAGATTGTTGTCGCCACTTTTGGACCAGTGTCTGGGAAATGGAGGTGCTAGGGACACGGAGGAGGAGAGGAAAGTCTAGGAGGAGATGAAGGGACTGCATTCGGGAAGGCAGAAGACGAAGAAATAGACAAGAGGAGACAAGATAGGAACACCTAGAAGAAAATGGCACACTGTAAAAGACTACTTGCTACCACACTGTCAGCATTTAACTAAATTCTGGTAGAGTGAAATTCATCGAGATAGAGTTTCACGTTAACGTGAGTTATGAATTCTATAATCCTGATATTTGTTAGGAGATTAAGTAGTAAATTTAAGAGTTTGGGTTCCGTTTTTTATATATATATTTTTTTTAAGCTTCGTTGCCGACGTTGTGAAAGAAGGAATGGAGTCGAGTCAATACTTGACTGCCGCTGCCCAGTTCACCCTCTAGACCACCATTTTCTTCTCATCCCCACATTCGCAGAACACGAACGACTAGGAAAGAAAGGAAAGAAAGAGAGGAAAGTGGGAAAGAAAGCGAGATAGCCACCACGAATGCCGCTGAGGAGGAAGCAATGCACGGTTATGGGGGTGTTGCAGCCCTTTAATGTCGTCGTTCTGAGAGAGAGAGAGAGAGAGAGAGAGAGAGAGAGAGAGAGAGAGAGAGAGAAATGATTACTGATGGTTCTGAAAGTAAATGTCTAATTAATTGTGCATAATTTGAAGGGTTAGTTTAATGGCGTAAGTTTTGAACGATTATCGGCGCATATTAACCCCGCCACTGGGAACGATGCTGCATATTAAAACACCGCGTGGTTGGGAGATTGCAGTGCCACTGGGACAAAGGGGGAATTATGTGCCGCGCCACTGGAATCGGAATGGCGCTTCCGCCAGACGGTTTTCTGGATGCGTTCCGTACCAGCTTAAGTTCTCTCCTTTGTTCATTGAGAGAGAGAGAGAGAGAGAGAGAGAGAGAGAGAGAGGTTGCTTCTGCTCACCATGCCAGCTCAAGCCTAATCCATTGTTCATAGTTCAGACAGAGAGAGAGAGGGGGGGGGGTGATCTAACCCTACCAGTTGAAGTCCTCTACTTTGTCATTACTTAGAGCATAAACCTATATAGTATTTTATGTGGCAATGTAAAACTGCTTCGTTAGTGCAGATATACAGAGGGCACATTATGAATAACAAAAATTTATATATAAATCACGAAAATCTTATTATTCCTCTAAAAAGTAACTCCTTGTAAGACATATAAAAGTTAATAGTATATTCCAAATGTTTTACTGAAATTCTAACTATGGTTAAAAAGAAAAAAAAAGGTATTGCAATCTGTTGGATATCCTGGTCATAAATATAAACTGCATCCGGTTACGAAGCTTTTAACATAGGACAAAGTGAGGTTCCCCTGTTTTACAAAAACCTCCAGGCCACTCTTTGCAAGATGTAGACTTTGTAAATGTCCCTTGCTAAAAAGAAGCTCCAGTGTCTCGTGGCAGGGCTGCGTAAGCCTTAGGAAGACAGGAGAGGATTACAGTCTGATACAGATTTGTCCTCTGTTGTGATGCTATTAAATTTTCCGAGTACTGTATAACCAGTTATATTTCTGTTTGAAGTCACTTATTTTTGGTAGTGATAAGAATTGCCTCCTGGCATTGCGCACGCGCCAGGTATGCTATGTTTTATGCAAAGCTAATTGGACTGGTCCTCCAATATGTGTAGCTACCCAGACTTGATGGAAACACGGAAAAAGGGGTGAAACATGATACTGAACCCTGAAGGAAGTCTTGAAAAGTGGAAGGTTAGAGGAATTGGGGACTGTAGAAGCAGACAGAGAATTCCAAAGCTAGTAACTGTCATAGGACAAGACTGTGTTTTAGTGCCTGTTGGGGGAAATATATCCCTGCTGTACAGTTTAGGTCAGTATTCGCATGGTTTACATTTCCTAAGGGTAAAACCCTGATTGAATCAGTGTATTTGTAATACAAAGATCGAAAAATTATCTGAATAAAGTCGGGAATCGTTTGAAAATTAATGGGTGGGTGTACACAGTTAATTACGTCCAAATTTTTGCTAACTCTCATCCTGGGAGAAAATTCAAGTAAACATCATTAGCAATTTAAAGCAGGTAAAACATAAACTTTCTTTTACTTCCCTATCCTCATGCCTGCCATTTTCAGTCATTTCTTAAAACATTCAGTTTGCTCAAATATTTATTAAAAAGGAATATTGGCTGCTGACCTCCAAAGCTCATTGTGTTACATCAGCGTTTCATTGAGACTAATTCTTCCAAATAAGCAGAGATGAACTATATTTGTTCTAAGGAGTATTGTCATTGCAGACTGCAATAATTGTGGGCCTGTTTGTCTACCAGCGATGCTTTAGGGTATAGAAGAAATTAATTTCAAAGCCACGAAATAAAATCAGTAAGCCAATATATTTTTACAGATAATATTTTAGTAGGCTAACAGGAAACAATCTGGTGTTTGTGAAGCTGTGTACTATTCAAGAGAGGACTGATAGTGGATGAACACTGACTTGTGCTGATGGATTTTAGTGTTACCATACATCTTACGATGTGCGGAAGAACGATATTCACATTTGCTTAATTCTGTTTGTCTCATACACACTGTACGCATTGTTCAAATTCGCTCATCAGTATTTAAACAGCATAATAATTATTAGAATATATTACCTTTTATCTTTTGACTAGTAGTATAGAAGTATTAATAATTTTACAATTTGTTTTTGCAATATGGTTTTTTCCTTCGTAATATGAATAAGAGCTTTAAATTGAGTAATGTCTGCTCTTTCTTCCACCGACCTTTTTGGATGAATAGGCACGTGTTCTTGAAAACATCCCAGATCTTCATCAAGATTAACCTTAGAGTCAGATGAAAAGAAGAAGAAAATGAGCAGCATTCGCTCTCCTAATTGAATTTTTTCCGCTGTATTTTGTATGGTCTATTTCCAAATCCGGAGGGGAACATAATTGATTTTTTTGTCTCTTGATTTTTATGCAAATATGTAATTTTTTCTGATTTTCATTCATTAAGATACTTACGAGTGCTGTTTGTGTGTGTCCTTCTATTCTTAATACAAGCTATGTCTCTATTTTTTTCTATGCTTACACAAAGTATTTTCAGGAGGCAGGTTACCATGCCAAAACAGTTGGTAAACTGAAGATAAATGAAGGTGCTAGAAAAGGAGTGATAGACTTCAAAATGTACTGGTATACCTTGAACAGC
>NC_089759.1:10611656-10621656 GCF_040412425.1 Macrobrachium rosenbergii | reverse complement strand
GGTACCATTTTCCGCCAACGTTATTTCTATTTTATATCCTTCACACCAATATATCACAGAGACGGGACATAGGGGTTTTACGGAGTAAGATGAGGGGAAATATCTAATGGTTTATTCTCTTCTTTCGGGTATATATTTATGGGTGTATAAAAATACAGAAACGGCTCCTGTGTGTATGTATATATATATATATATATATATATATATATATATATATATATATATATATATATATATATATATATATATATATATATATATATATATATATATATACTCAGTAATTGGGCAGCTACTTGAAATCTTAGCTTAATGATAAATAATATTGCCAAGACCAGGAAGAACATTCTTTATTACAAGCTTTCGAGGTATAAAACCTCATCATCAGGCTGAAAAAACCGACAAGGATGAGAATCAATAAAATTACAATAAAATGAATTGTCATAATAAATCTTCAGCAAAAATACTAACGAAATATAAAATGAACAAGTAAATACAAACTAAAAGGGTGAGACGTAAAATAACGAAAAATTAAAAACACAGACATAAAAACATGAAAATAAAACTATAGTGAAATGTAAACAAACTACCACTCACAAAGTAAAATATTTAACGACCTAATTGGGTACCTACTATGAAATTACACGATAGCTAGTTGAATACCAGACGAGTTGTTGTTCAATTCCGGCTTCATCTTTTTAATAGTCAGCGACTCTGAAATTAAAAGGTCCAGTCTGTTTGAACAAAAAGACAGTACCCGAAAATCCAGAGTCGCTGACTATTAAAAAGATGAAGCCGGAATTGAACAACAACTCGTCTGGTATTCAACTAGCTATCGTGTAATTTCATAGTAGGTACCCAATTAGGTCGTTAAATATTTTACTTT
The DNA here is from genome assembly GCF_040412425.1 of Macrobrachium rosenbergii. Taxonomy (NCBI): domain Eukaryota; kingdom Metazoa; phylum Arthropoda; class Malacostraca; order Decapoda; family Palaemonidae; genus Macrobrachium; species Macrobrachium rosenbergii. Next base: position 10,620,770 of record NC_089759.1, on the reverse strand, counting down.
GTGAGTGGTAGTTTGTTTACATTTCACTATAGTTTTATTTTCATGTTTTTATGTCTGTGTTTTTAATTTTTCGTTATTTTACGTCTCACCCTTTTAGTTTGTATTTACTTGTTCATTTTATATTTCGTTAGTATTTTTGCTGAAGATTTATTATGACAATTCATTTTATTGTAATTTTATTGATTCTCATCCTTGTCGGTTTTTTCAGCCTGATGATGAGGTTTTATACCTCGAAAGCTTGTAATAAAGAATGTTCTTCCTGGTCTTGGCAATATTATTTATCATTATTATATATATATATATATATATATATATATATATATATATATATATATATATATGTGTGTGTGTGTGTGTGTGTGTGTGTGTGTGTGTGTGTGTTGTATGTTTGACCATTGCCTGTGTGAGTTTGTTGTCAAATCATAACTTTCTTTTTAGAAGTCCGAAATATGAAGTAATAAAGTGGAAATATCATTTCAAAGAGCAATAACCTCCCTTTGAAATGTTATGGAATGTTAACGTCATGTTTTCTTTTCGTTTCAGGTGAGTGCATAAAGCAGCATCGTTCTTGTGGCATGCTTGTACATGCTGTGGCTTCTCCAAAGTTCGTTCAAAGCGTCTGCCTGTCAAGATAAGCATATTATCAAAGTCCCTCCTCTCCTCTTCCTCCTCCTCCCCCCCTCCTTCGATCCTTCGAGGTATCTTATTGAAATTCAGGCTTCCCCAAACATTCTTGTCGGTTCTGAAGATTGCAAAGTTTGCTTTATCTTAACTTTGACGCTCCAACTTATGAATATTCCCAAACTTATTCCGAGATTCGATTTCGGCCATAATGCCAGTTTGAATTGAGGAGAAGAGGTTTTGATTATATCGCTCGTCTTCTTTCTCGCGAACTTCTGGAATGGTAAGTGCCAGAGACGTTGTTTAAGTTTATGTCATTCGGATATTCAGGAAGTCCGTCCTGCACCAACACTAATGGAAAGGAGCCTTAGGTAAGGGAAAAGTAATTACTGTCGAAATATTTATGCATCTGTTATGATATGTTTTCAGTGTTTCTCTCTTTCACTGCGTGTGATTCTTGTGAAGGTTACGTAACTTTGTTTTGATTTAATCAACTGAAAGGGATTGGAAGACTTAGCTCAGACAGGTGTCGGCTCTGTCTGTGACTGGTACAGCATTAGGCATCCGTCTGTGCAACTTTAATATGACGGGGGAAAGTAAAATAAAACCTAAAAGGTGTATTGAAGATGACTGCTCTTTTGTGTACTTTGGAAATATTGATATGCCGATTGGAAGGACATCGATGTTTTCTTTTTTGTTTTGGAAATTGCCTTTATAACTTTATACATCAAATTGCCTAAAACCGATAAAATTTTGTCTATTGTTCCATCAGCATTCTTCATCTAACAGTGCTGGTTTAAAATGAGGGTCTCTTGATATATCTCTTATATAAACTGTATTGCGTAAGCTCATCTTATATTCACTTTCTGTTTTGAAGAGACGACACCTGAAGATTGTCGTTTACGAAGAGAACATATATGTGTTTATATGTAATGAAAATACAATACGTTTTTCATTTTTGTTAGAAATTAAAAATAAAGTTTAAGGCAGTAGAGATAATAAAAAAAAATTTCCATGCAAAAGGAAATCTTTGTGAAACAAAAATGCTGCACGGATGATCATATAGATTTAGTCTTCGTTACTGTGTACATTCACATATATCCTATATTAAGAAATGATTACGGCAGTTATTGTTCAGTTATCGTTTACCATTTAAAAATAAAATCTATTTAGAGAATATGACGTTAGTATGTCATGTAAATATACGTGGGAATAACCATAACGACTTCTTATCTTTACTATTTTCTGATGTTATTGGTTACACTTTCCACTGAAAGCCTTGGAATGCAAAGGGAAATAATGGAGTAATTCTCCTCAGATGAGAGTCGAACTCTCTTTAGAAGACCTATACTGAGTCCAGTTAACAATTAGTCTATCTTATAGTTAGGATTCTGCTTTGGCAAAGGAATGCCCGAGACGCGTTCTGGTTGTATTGACAGATCCTTTATTGCCTTGTTCATACTCTGAGGGTGGTTAAATCCATTTGTACTTATGTAGAGGTCAGAAATTCCGCAATTTAGTGTTGCATGATTTTTGCACTGGATAATTTGGTTTTACCTTTCCTGAGGATTTCGTTAGCCTCGCTGTGAATTTTGCAGATAAAATATATATGTAATATAAGTACACATCAAGATCAGAACTTTCTCTTTTTTGTGATGTTGGCCTTTGATCTAGATGGTGAGATGTGGCTTTGGATTTTTGGACGTCTTCATCGGTATCAGATTGGGACCACTTTGACCATTTGTGGTAACGTGTGGACGTTGTTGCGCTTCTTCCACTGGTAATATGAATGTTCGTAAATATCGTGATCGTCTTATTCTTTGTCTTATATTTTTTTTTTTCCTGAAGTCAGGTCGTTCTGTTTAATGTTAAACTTGGTTTCCGGTTTATTTGTTTTATGTAATTTGGTTTCAAGGCTACCCTTGCTTGAGTAAAACCATAGGATTGTGTTTAAGAAAGAATGTTGAAGAACGAACTCATTCTTGGTAACCCATTTACATTACAGAAAATATTACATTGTTTTCCTATTAAAGTTTGGTAAAGTTAATGTTTTTGTTATAGGGCCTGTTAACAAAATGCCTGTAGCACGGATGAACAGAGTTAAGCTGTAAAAACATTCATTGTTACCCGAGTTTTGTCATCTGGAAGTTGGATGGGGTCTTCCAATGAACGTTTTCAGGAAATGTCATCGAACTCTGTGCATCTGTTCTTAAAATATTTTGTGAAAGTGAGGCATGGGCTCGGGATGAATCGCGGTGAACATATGCATAGGTGATCTGTACAAAATGTTAAGTGTTTGGGACGTTGAATGAATGGCCCCAATTGCGTTGCCCTCGAAACTATATCAACTGTTTTTCATTCGTGTTTAAACAAAAGATAGCCTGTTTACAGCAATGTAAATTTTGTTGACAAAATTTCATCATTCTAATATTAATAAGTACCCCGCGTTAAATTAAGTTAATTCCTTATTTGGATGACCTTGGAAGAGTGACGGTGTCTGCTGAGTCTTTTGTTGTTGTCACTGAAATTGATGCTGCTTCTACGCAGTTTTTATCGTGTACTACATTACAGTGGATAATAATGTTGGATGCGTTAATTCTTTGTGAGCTTTATTTTATTGCTCGTTCTCTCGACCGAGATGCTGTATGCTTGACGCTTGTGCTCCGTGGTATGTATATATGGGTGACATATTCATCGTGTCTCGGTAACAATAGAAATTAAAACTCAACGTTTCTGAGTTTTCTGTTAACGTGCTTTATGCTTTCATGACCTAGTAATATTGGAAAGGTGAGCACTATTACATTTTGACTTGTGTATCAGAGAAACAAACCGGTGAGGACACTTCTTGTCATCCGCACAAATCATTTCCAATGTGTTTCTTGTTTATCTTTTGGGTTATTAACCCACACTCGTTTTTGTTTACCTTATAAGTGATTAACCCTTATTATTCAGTCCTCTTAAGAAGGGAGCTTTTTGCCGTTGATCTTACATCAATGCTATTTGAAATTTTAGTATTCCTGACAGAGAAGACGTGTTTGCCATAGTCATGTGCAACTGATAAGTGTTAAACATTATGTAGATCGCCTATGAACATGTGTTAGCATCCAACAAGTCAATGTTGGCATTGTATTACCTGCCAAACACGATAATTAGTTCCAAGAAACTTCTGCTCTGGCAAACTTCCAGTCAAGAGTCAGATTAGTGTGGAGACCCCAAGGGCTTTGAATACTCGACCCAAACTTTAAACTGCTGAAGTTTTATTTCGGGAAATTAGGAGATGCTGAATTATTTTTTACCATTTAACCTTTTGCGTGTGTTAATTCCTGAGGAGTTATACATTCTGGAACATCACCGTGTCGTATTACTACATTGATATTTTTTATATTATGCATTTGTGATGTACTTACCATGAAGTTATGTCTTTTATTCATACATTTTATTCACCGGCGGGATTTGACCTTGAAAGCCTTCAAGAACTTTTGAGAATAAGGCATTGCAATGTAAATCCAGTAGGACCTGACAGGCGAAAGGAAAGTTTTAAAGTGCCGCCTACATGTCATACATAGCATTAACCCCTCTCCTCCAGCCTTTGCAAGAGCAAAATGAAATTGCATTTCAATCTAGTTCGGTGTTGGTGTACCTAGGTCAGGAGATTTTCGTCTGCAAAATATTTTTTTATGTAAATGATAAAAGGTATAAGAAAATGAGTTAAACTCTACTGAAGTGCATTTATCAGTAGTTTTTGTCGTTTTTCCGCTGTTTTCTTAGTGTATATGAAATGAATGGTAATACTGGTCAGGGTATGAAATCACGAGAGTTTGGGTATAAAAAATTTTGACTTTCCGGAATCATGATGTAGGAACAAACTTTCCAAAGAATTGCCAGTATCGTGGTAACCGCCTCCTCCCCCTCCCTCCATTGACCCTTGACGCTACACGAGCAATTCTACAATGCTCTAGTTTTGTATTTCTTAAGTGGTTCTGTGTTTACTTTATAGTTAATTTGATCGTGGTGTTTGAACAGTTTAAGCGCGTATTTGATGTAGTACTTGAAGTCATTGCAAATATTTAATGTTGAGCGGATTTAATTTTTACGTTGAATATGCTTAGAACGAAGTAGAGGAAGGAAAAATTAAAAACAATAATCCAGTCAATTTTTATTGCAAGGGAATCCCCGAGTTTAACGTAGTCTGGCCGGGCTGCTCAACGTTCGGTTTCGGTCTTCCTCCTAAAATGGCAAAGCGTGTGCCACTTTTGGTACGAATTAGTCCTTGCGGATGTGAGAAGACCCTCAGGTGAGCAAAAAGAAAGGTTGAACCCGGCGGGGAAAAGATATTTGCTCTTTTTCCAAGGCCACGGGAATTGTCAAGGGCATTGGGTAAAGGAAAAGAAAATGTATAAATATGCTTCCAAACGCATATTTAAACACGAGGCACTTTACGACAAAGGAGTTTAGAAGGTTTCCAGACTTATTGATTGGATGCACGTCATTGCAGTTGCACGTGCATGTATGTATGTATGTATGTATGTATGTATGTATGTATGTATGTATGTATGCATGCATGTATCTATATGGAAACACTTGTGTTGTCCATAGATCTTAGGAAAGATCATGACGTTTCATTACGTATTGACCAAATGGATATTTGGGATCCCCTTATGTCGATTACTTATAGCTGGGAAAGCGTGTTATAAAATAAAAGAATGGCCAAGTCGGATGACTTTTTGCGACGTGTTACAGGGAGAGAAAAGCATTGCACCAGTTCCTTTAGAAAGAAATTATAATAATTAAGAGTTTCAGTCATTTCCTGGCGAAAGATATGCGGTAAAATTTTAGTTTTGTAATAGGAAGTGTCTCTATATCACTCATGGTCTTCTCTATGCAGAAAAACAATGGTAAGAAAAAATGTAGACCAGAATGTAGATAGTCGCTAATGCACGTACACCTGTCACACTTTTATACCTTTTGTCATATGATCAGCCAAGTTTAGTAACGTTGGGTCTGGTCAGTGTTCGATGCTTGACGAAAACTGGTAACTACTCCCTTTGAAGGGAAAAAAGGAGTGATGTCTGCACATACACACAAACATATAAATATAAATAAATAAATAAAATATATATATATATATATATATATATATATATATATATATATATATATATATATATATATATATATATATGTGTGTGTGTGTGTGTGTGTGTGTATGCATATGTGTGTATGTATGTATGTACACACAAATATATACAGTTTATATGTGCTGGTGTGTGTGTTTTGTTTTCATTGATAGATACAACGAAGTTGTAAATGCTATTGTTTTTGGTTATTGCTTTCTAATCTGCTCACTCCAGGAAAGAGTATGTGGACTTTAATCGAAGTGGTGTGTTTGGCGCTTTGCCTGAAACCGTGGATGATATTTTCTTTTTATCAAAGAGAAAAAATACAAGAAATGTCTACATGTCCAGAGTAATGTCTGGTATGTATTTTACTTGAAGATAATAAAAGTTACTCGGTTATTATTATTATTTAGTAATTGTAGTAAGGAATTAAATTGGTTATTTGTGTCGTTGCTACAGTTCTGATTTACGCTTCATGTGTGAAAACTTGCTTCTTGGAATCGTCATTTTTGTTTTCTTTATCTTGAAGTCTTCAAGGATATCTCCACATTTTATTCTTCCCGTTAGTGAAATTTGTTATAAAGCAAATCACCCGTCTCCTTGAGACTCGTGGAAGATATATTTTTCAGTGAACAAAGGTCTCCGGATTGGTTTCATTTTCGGCTCAAGAGGGAGACGATCTCGGTTTCTTGGAATTCCTCTTCACTTTTGCATCTTTCTTTTCAGCTAGAGTGTGTGCTGGTATAATGTTTTTTTGTAGATTATATGTAAAAATGTTCTGTTTGCGGCCGTTATTAGTTTTACCGCGAGAAAACTTGATTTTGAGAGGGTGATGAGATGTAAAGATATAAATGATTTTGTTAGATAGTACGTCATTAGGACTGTGTTGAATGTTTTTGTCATTTTGAGCATCAGAGAAATGTTCCGATTACTTGATATGATATAGGGTATTCTCTTCTCGAAAATACCCAATACCACATCATGTAACCGGAGCATTTATGCAGAGATAAAGATTGTGTCCTTGGAGAATGGTTTCTGTATTCTGGACAATATCAGTGCAGTCCACTTCGAGGTCAAAAACGCAAAAATAAGATGAAATATTAAATTAACAATTTTTTATACGAATTCTCCCTTAAGAACTGGTATTTGTTCATTTTGGTCTACATTTTTTAATTCGGTTTTAGTTTGCTGTCTTGGCATAATTGCCAACTGTGCATGTGAATTGGACTACCCGGCAACTTTGATACTGCAACAAATCAGCCTCTCTATTCTTCTGCAACCGTCAGTTTGTTTGTTTAAGTTTGCCTTCCGTATATTCCTGTGTGTGTATGTGTGACTAGTTTCTCCAGTGAGTAGGCTACTGTGTGTATGTGCTTAGTTTCTCCTGTAGTTATGAAATTTTTTCGAAGGTCTTTTACTTGGGAACACAAACTGGAATTTTAAAGCTTAGCCCCGATTTTGTTTTGATAGTGTTGATTAGTTACAGCCAGCGTTTTTGCGATCATGGGTACTTCCATACTACAGCGACAGGTGCCCTTTTGTCCTGAATTACTAAAGAATAATTTTTCCCTTTCAGTAGTGAGAAAATACTATTCGGTTATATTTTGCTTGCAACAATAAAATAAATCCTGGCGAATTTGTGATTTTTCTTTGCATGCAAATCATGTTTTAACCGAGTAATAAATGTTTACTCGTGATACCAATATATATTGTACGCATAATAATTAATAGTTTGATCATTATATCTATGAACGTGTTTAGTACGTTAATGTGACTCTCTCATGGTTTTATTAATCTGTCCTAAACTGATTTTTCTGTGGAGTTTTATGCCTCCACACAACACTGATTCCATATGCACGTTTCCAGTCTCGTCAGTATTCATATTTTTGCCGTCAATATCCAATTGCGAACGCATTTATGTTTGTATATTTCTTGTACAGTATATATGTCGAAGAACGACCCCAGAAACTTGAAATATTGTTTTTCTACTTTTATTTTTATTACCGATTCTACACTGAAGTGTCACTGGCAGCTTGTCTGTGGTTAATTGATCTGATATTGATTTCCAATATCTTGATTTACCCTCGATGATATCTATTGGATTTCCCTTGATCTCAAAAGTTGGAAGTATCCATTCAAATAAGGAGGCTCAATAGGATGAGGGAGGAGTTGTTTGGGGAAGAGGGTGGGGAGATATAGGAGGAGGAGGACAGTGAGGCGAAGGTTTGTGGTGTAGGTAGGAAGAAACCCTTCCTTCTCCCTACCTGCTGCTTCATGTAACACCTTCTCCCCCTCTCTCCCTAACCTCTATCTCTCCCTCCTTTTGCCACTGTTTCTTCGTCTCTGTCTCTTTCTCTCACTCTGTGTTCATCCATCGGTGTGTCCCCGACAGACCAGCCATCCTCTGTTGGGACGAGTTGTCTGTCATGAGAGGGGTGGATATGGAGCGACTCAAAAGACGCATGCGATTGCACCTTATGTTCACGGTACTACACAAATTTCAGAGGTGGTTTTATTAAGCTCACGTGTAAAGCGAGTGTTTGTTCGTGTTTTGGTGTTTTACTGTTCCATTAGAAAAGCCGGAGGATGTCATTCTTCATTTGTAGTGTGCCCCTGTAGTGATTGTTTTCGTATTTTTTTTTAAGTGACGAAGACGACGAAATTTGAATACACGACACGAGTCCCACGAAGAGTTTGCTCGAGTTTTCCCAAAAATATGCGCATCGAAACGACCCCGAGTTAACCTAATTAGTGCCGATTTGTGCTATATCGAGTGATACCGAACGCCTGCATTTATTGCCAATAAGTAATTCAACAAGAAGTACAATTAATTTCTGTGAATGAAATATTTTCGAGTAATTTTGAAATATATACATGAGTTCCTTCTGGTGAACCTCGGGTTTTTCGTGCTGACAAATGTTTCTTCATAGGAAATCAGCGGTAAGAGTAGAGGTCACAAAGTGAATAAGATAAAAATGTGGTCTGGAAGTGTAAAGAAAATCATCAAATGTGTGTACGTCAAGTGGAAATTGGCCCTAAATAAAAAGAATTGCGCTATCACTAATTCCCGGAAGTTGTGAATCGTTCACTGGCTCTCTCTCTCTCTCTCTCTCTCTCTCTCTCTCTCTCTCTCTCTCTCTCTCTCTCTCTCTTTGCGATACCGTGCGTTGATCCATTTCCATAGGGATTTGCGCGACGGTAAGCGCAAGGAAACAAGTCGTTCAATAAGGAATCTGAGCAGATAATGTGTCGGTCACCCTCCCGTGACTGCTCAACTAGGATTACCGAGTAAACAGGTCCCGAGTGATTCTTACGTCTAACGACTCTTTCAGTAAAGATATATTGATATATTGATACGGATGTGTTAATTTGTTGT
>NC_089759.1:10581656-10606656 GCF_040412425.1 Macrobrachium rosenbergii | reverse complement strand
ATCTTTTAGGGAAAGCCATAATCCTCGTTTCTGTTGAAGATGAAGCCATTCACAAGAAAAATGCAACACCCTCACATCTTTCTTCATAGACCTTGTGGGAAGTCTCAGTAGTAGCACGCTGACCCTCTTTGACAGTACTGCTTAATTCATACCTCTTTGAAACGCTCATAAGCGTCTCCTGGATATTAAAAACCCTTTCATTATAGTACCTAACGTTCATGCAACTGTCACTTTCAAGCTCTCTCTCTCTCTCTCTCTCTCTCTCTCTCTCTCTCTCTCTCTCTCTCTCTCTCTCTCTCTCTCTCTCTCTCTGTCCCTCCATGTGTAATATATATGTATATATACTTGTGTGTATGTATATATTTTTTTCCAACAGAAAGCTGCTTCCTCTAACAAGGGGGTGGCTTTATCTGTTAAGTACACCTTAGTTTAACCAGACCACTGAGCTGATTAACAGCTCTCCTAGGGCTGGCCCGAAGGATTAGATTTATTTTACGTGGCTAAGAACAATTGGTTACTTAGCAACGGGACCTACAGCTTATTGTAGAATCCGAACCACATTACAACGAGAAATTAATTTCTATCACCAGAAATAAATTTCTCTAATTCTTCATTGGCCAGTCGGAGAATCGAACGCGGGCCAAGCAGAATGCTAGCCGAGAACGGTACCAACCCTTCCCTTTCAACGAGGAGCTTTAGCTGTTGAAACGTGAAAGAACCTCATGAGCAGCAAAACTTCTGTAACATTGACCGCTTCACTATACACGTGTGTAAATACATAATTATATATATATATATATATATATATATATATATATATATATATATATATATATATATATATATATATATATATATATATATATAAATAAATAAATATATATATATATATATATATATATATATATATATATATATATATATAAATAAATATATATATACAATATATATATAAATAATATATATACATATATATATATGTATATATATATATATATATATATATATATATATATATATATATATACTGGGTATCCGTGCTGTTCTATGTATATTCGTATCTAATTTTTTTGTATTTGCCCCTTTCCCTAAGCACAGGTAATGAGAGAGAGGAAGATGAGGAAGAGCGCTGCTGAGGTTCCTGAGGATGAATGATTTGCTTTGTTGCAGGCGGTTGACTTTGACGCTGCGACAGGAGATCTGAGGGGACGGGAACAAGTGACTGAGCTTAAAAATGAATAGGAAGGAAGAATCGAAAGCCAGGCTTGTTTTTTGCCGTCATGGTGACTGCAGTTTCATACATCTCCGTCAACACTTCGGTGGTGTTTCTTCGAGTAGGAAAGGTCGTTGTATTCCATAGATAATTGAGTTCGTATCGGGATTTTCTTTGTTTGGCCTCTCCGTCATTTCTGTGTGATCGTTCTTGATTGGCTTGTGTATCAAGATTTGAAAGGAAGATTGAGCTCTCTTGTTTGATCATTACTTGCATGGGTGACCGCCATTGACTCTCAGGCGTCTTTTTTGCCTGACATCTTTTGGGAGAGCGCCTGTGGGTCACAGTGAGCTTGGAACAGTATAGGGGGAAGTATATTTATTGCGCAATTTGTCTTTCAAATTTTTCGACGGAACGTTAATGCCATTTGCAGGAATAATCAGTTTGATCGACTGAAAACATGCCTAAAAGTTTAGCCAAGTCAAGTAAAAGTAAAATAAAATAGTCAGGTATATCGTTAATGAGCCTTAATCGACTTAGCATGTGGATGGCTTTTACTTGGTTTCAGAAAACGTATTTATACACGTGAGGAAGAAACTTCTTCCTTTCATCGTATCCACGAAAAAAGGTTTGCGTTTAATAAATATTTTCAATATGATTACTGTATTTTGATGGCATGAATATTTCGTGTATACAGGAGATAATTGAGCATACGGCCATTTAGTGCATTCTTATAAAATTCCCTTATTTAATCTAACAACAAGTGAATGTGTCCTTCAAATAAAACAATCATCTCAAGACATACCAAATACTAGATCATCTACTTCTAAATTCCATTATATACAGTGCGTGCTTTTACGTCATCTTGTTTGTGATTGGGCTTACCTCTTCCCCGTTTTGAAAGTTGGAAGAGGTTATCATTTTTTTTTTAATATCGTTAGTATAATATGTGATGATAACCACAGCCATTATCATCATCAAATATCATTACTACTATTGCTTTTATTTTTGCAATCATAAGATAGGCTGTTTAATAACAGCCTTGGTATTTGTGCTTATACTGCTAGTAAGCTATATAATTTACAATTACCCTGGTTAGCATGCATACAAAATCACATATGTAGCTTACACACGACTGCGTCGAAAGCAACGACGAGGAAAATCGCCAGAGTAACGCCTGCTCTGTCAGAGGACGTCAGGGAGCTAATCCGGTGTTTTGACGTTTCTCCTTGTTCTCACGTTACACTGATGCATCTGATAGCCTTCCCTCCAGGAGAGGCGATGGCGGCGATGCTCCGGCAACGTGACAGATCGACCCGGAGTGGATGCAATGCCTGTCATGGGCTCATCTCCTGCCTCGGCTTATTCGTGAGGCTTGCTTGGCAGCCGAGGGCACCTTTTGACACTTAACCTTGACAAACCTAAGAGTGAGCATGCGCTTATCAGCGTAGCGTCTCTTGCGATTGATTTGATTTGCAAGGTCGCCTGTTCGCTTGCATTTACACATAGCCTACGTGTTTGTGTTTTCGTACAAGCTGAGTTTCTACAGCTACATGGATTTTAGCATAAAATTTCTTGCGGTTATAATCGTGAGATGTTTTGTTCTTTTCTAAGATGTATATATATATATATATATATATATATATATATATATATATATATATATATATATATATATATATATATATATATATTTAGCGTGTTGAGATTTTCTATCTGATTGCTGCCTACTTAAAACTACGTATAGTTCATAATAGACACAACTATGTCACTGTAGTGGGTTTCACTTTGGTCTCAATCTCTTCAGAGAATCTCAGAATCATTCGAGTTTTGTTGGAAACATTTTGAACAGTTAGACGTAAATTTTGTTAGGAAATGCTAATTTCTTCTCATTCATATATATATATATATATATATATATATATATATATATATATATATATGTGTGTGTGTGTGTGTGTGTGTGTGTGTGTGTGTGTGTGTGTGTGTGTGTGTGTGTGTGTGTTTACAAAGATCACAATATATATTTATTGCTCGGGGTTAGTTTTAGGTTTTAGAAAAATTGCTCCAACTTTAAAAAAAATATCCAGTAAACATGTGATAATAAATGACCGATGAGGCATTTATTAGTTTACACACATTTGTAGATGGAAAGAAACCTTGTCTCCTCCTAGCCTTCTGTAAATTTATTGGGGAAAACGAGTGAATGGGCGGAACGAGAAAACAAAAAGAAATAACTGCCAACTACCGACTACGTTTTCTTTAATGGAGAGAGCGAGTTATCGTTTTCCTTGGTCGAGGTTTTCTTATTAACGCTCCTCATTAATTCTCAGGTCTGAGATGACTCTTCCGTGGTCCCACAAATCTTAAAGGTTAGGGTTCTGTCTTCCACATTATATATATATATATATATATATATATATATATATATATATATATATATGTATGTATGTATGTATGTATGTATGTATGTATGTATGTATGTATGTATGTATGTATGTATGTATGTATGTATACTAAGAACTATCCACGACAGAGATTGCTAATTAGATGAATACAGCATATTTGACAATTTGTCATCGTCATGTACAGTATGTTCAAGTCTTCGAAGTTTACATTCAGTATGGGTTTATTTTAATTTACAAAACGTATCTCTGATGTACCTGTTGAAAAATGTATTTGTACAAACATTGTTTAATGTCAAATATTATATTCAGTTTTTCGATGGCTTTGAAATATTCTGTTCGAAGCATGCAGTGAATTTTTCGTAGGTTATGATGAAACGTTGAACACTCATGGATACTGAATAATTTAAAAGTGAATTTTTTCGTATACTTATTTTTATATCATCGCTCGGCGTTTTGGTCTTATTTTGATATTTGGTCACAACTGTTACTTCTTACTACGTATGACGTGAAATCCCATGATCGTCCTAGTACATTAAGAGAGATACCGTACGGCATTGATAAATCATTATAGGAATTGTAGAGGCTTAATGTTTCAAAGGTTGTGTATATCAGTTTGTCAAAATTTTTCCGGAACAAAGATTGTAATAAGCATTGCGTAATTTTCCCAAGGACATAACATCCCTCTGGGTACCATTATGTTTTATTTTTAGGGTTAGTAAGAGCAGAGCTGCGTGTGAATATGTCTCATTTACGTTATAAGTCTATTTTTGTTCTAGACAGTTACTGTTCCTTGGCTCTAGGTAATTTGTCTTTGTAAGAAAATCATTAGAACCATTAACTGTAGTGCAGCGGAAGTCACATCTTGATAGTGGCTTGGTGGTGTCAATGTATAACCTAGTTCTTAATTTACTTGAAAGCGTGCCGTTTATTATCTCCACCGCTCTGTTTGTATGTGTTGAGATTTTCTCATTTTTCACACTCCTCAGAGCTAATTTTCATGCATTCTGAAACAATAGTAATGTTTCGTAGCAAAATAAGGTTAATTGATAGACTGAACTACGCCAAAAATTAATGTTCACATAACATTTTGCTCTTTACTGGTGTTTTGCGCAGTGTTGATGTTAAATCTGTAAAGCTGATGATGCATGGGTCGTGGAGGTTGTGTAATAAGTCCGGCTTGAGAGATAATGCTGAGTTCGGTATTCTAATGAGAAGTCTTTTCTCATAGTGTGTCAAAGACGGCATTGTATGAGATCATGAGTAAATTCTGACTCCGCGAACACTACGCAGTTTCAGATTTGTTCAGAACTCATTGTGCTTATTTTGCCTCAGCAGCGAATTAGATATATACAAAAGCCAGTGTAAGCGGTAACCAATTGTCCTTGTCCGGCCTAGGCCTTAAAAAAAAGGTAAAAAACGCTAGGAAAATCAGAAGAAAGAAGGGAATTCTAAGGCCCAACAGTAGGTATAAAGTGAAATTCCCTAAATCAGGCATTCACAATCTTGCTTATTTCCGCTGATTAAATATGGGAACAGGTGTTACGAGGTTACCTAATTGAGGGAGGAAGCCTAACGGAAGTGACCAATATAGAACCTGTAGGAGTAAACATACAGTAAGTCATCTGCGGGAGGAAGGTGTATCAGGAAAAAAATGTTGAGCAGGGTCGTCGATCAGATGACTTTCCTTTGATTCAGTCTCATACATGGAATATTTCAGACGTAGTCGAATGAGGCTAACATGAAATTTCATAAGTAAACAGTTCCCCGAAACTTCGTAGAAGGCGTAGCCTTTTGAACTTCGTGATCTTTCCAAAACCTGTTAAAAGTAACCTGAACACCCCATATGAGGTGTTCAGATATATTATCATGAAAATTAATATAAAACAAACTTATTTGGAGATGTATAGAAATAATTTCAAACTGTTTTTCAGGTCACACATTCATCTGAGCTACAACTGTTTTCCAGGTATTAAATTCATCTAAGTTCCCAAGGGAATTCCGTTCAGATAAGATAGCAGAATCGTTGTTTACAAATAAAGATTATCCCACTCGATCAGAACTGTAACTTGAAAGTAGAAGAAATATGCAGGGATAAGTCAAGGTCAAAAAGATAAATAGGACAAGTAGACCGTAGAAAGGCTGTAGAGAGAGGAAAAGAATAGGTGAAAAACCAGTACCCTGAGGAACACCTGTAGAAAAAGGGAAGGAAGCGATGTTGCGCCGTCAACAGTGTCATTTCTGAGAAATAACTTTACAAATAGGAAAAGTATAGCGAAAAGTAGAAAATTTGGCTGCTCAGCCATAAGCCGCACTGTCGCATGTGTTCCAAATATCAAGACAATTATCCATTACATTTCACCAATATTTTAATGTAAAATGTGTCATATCGATGTGATTCATTGTGTATTCAGTTACTGTCATCGTCATCTTTGTTGAGTTACTTTGTCGCAATAATTAGATGTGAAACGAAAGCATACATTTCTTTGGTTAGATTGTATTTTATACAAAGTGCTGAAGAGTTCTCAGGCGGCCTCGTAACATCCGTCATTGGAAATCGGGACTCCTTTTAGGATTACACGGTTCAGTGGCATTCCTGTCCCTCTACTGCCAACCTTTGGAATTTTCCCTGTGCTTCTGTTTTTTCCACATCCCATAACTTTTCTTCCTTTAAGATGGTATTAGAAAAAAAAAGAAGCTATTAGTTCTATCGCTTCCCTCGAGGTGAAGCCTCGTCCTTCCTCCTTCCTCCTACATTTTCACGTTTTCTTCTGGCACGGGCTGGAAAAGGGCATATGGTTGTCGCCTCATTTGGCCTGGCTTTCTTAAAAAGTCGATATTTAAATCTACATTGATTTTTTTTTTTATTTATTCGCTCGTAATTTTTAAAGTTTTTTCTTCATTTTGTGTTTTTATTTTTGCGTATGTACTCGTTCATTATCAAAGAAATATGTCTATTATCTTATGCAATAATTACGACGTTGGCCTTCGACAAAAAAATTATTCCATATAATATTTTTGTAGCGCCATTAATTCCAGTGAAAAAATAATTTTTTTTTTCACATTATCTTCATGACAGTATCATTGTATTCATAAAAATACGATTACATTTTTGTGCGTTCCTCCTTGAACTCTAAGGTGGAAAGTCATTGCATAACCTGTGCAGTGGCCTTCCATGATTTTGAATGGGCACGCGCTTTCGTAATCTATTAATTTTTTTTTTTTGGGGGGGAGCGTGCGTCGTGGCTTCGGGTTGGCCGTCATTAGTGCCGTGTGACAGTAATTCCTCGAGTGCCTGGCACCAAAGGTTGAAGCCTTTCTGTTATATACAAAAGCAGGACGTGAGGAGACATCGCCTCATCGAATTAACGACGACATGTGAGAGCTTGCATTTTCCTAGGTGATAGGTATCTGAGGCACTGGCCTTTCTCTCTCTCTCTCTCTCTCTCTCTCTCTCTCTCTCTCTCTCTCTCTCTCTCTCTCTCTCTCTCTCTCTCTCTCTCTCTGCCTTCAAGGGGTACGTGCTGAATGAGACAGGGGAAACAGTGAATTTACTAATACATAGAGGGAATGAGCTGGCAGAGAGAGAAAAACTTGTACTTTGAATAAATTGTAGTTCGTAAACATCTTCTTCTTCTTCTTCTTCTTCTTCTTCTTCTTCTTCTTCTTCTTCTTCTTCTTCTTCTTCTTCACTCTTTTGAGGTAATAGAAAATTCATGAACACCCCGCACCATTAGGTTTCTACGTCCGCGACACCGTCTCCGGCAGGATGATGCTGATCTACACTGGGGCCGTTTAAAAAAAGATGTAACAGTCATAGTATTTACAATTTTTGGCTATACACGTAGCTCTTTATTTAAAAGGGGAAGCCACCAAGGAGTTCCCTTTTATAAATGTAGGACACAAAAAACAAGAGCGTGCTCAGGGATTCGTGGAATATTCTTATGAATTTGTCATAAAAGAAAATTTAAATCTTGTTATTTATGTACCTCATTTACGAAGATGACTCTCTCTCTCTCTCTCTCTCTCTCTCTCTCTCTCTCTCTCTCTCTCTCTCTCTCTCTCTCTCAAAAACATTACTCCTAGAGGCCACAGGTCAGGGTGTTATTTTCGATTGAAGCATTTGTAGGTAGAGGTTTATTTATTTTTCAATAAATTTTGTTTTTTAGTTTTCTTTACAAGAAAACCGGCTTTGTCTGTCCGTCCGCACTTTTTTCTGTCCGCCCTCAGATCTTAAAAACTGCTGAGGCTAAAGGGCTGCAAATTGGTACGTTGATCATCCGCCCTCCAGTCATCAAGGATACCAGATTGCAGCCCGCTAGCCTCAGTAGTTTTTATTTTATTTAAGGTTAAAGCTAGCAATAATCGTGTTTCTGGCAACGTAACAAACAGGCCACTACGGCCGGCTGGGAGTTTCGTGGGCCGCGGCTCATACAGCATTATACCGAGACCACCAAAAGATGGATCTGTTTTCGGTGGCCTTGACTATACGCTGTAGCTACTGTACAGAAAACTCGATTGCGCCGAAGAAACTTCGGCGCATTTATTAGTTATTTCTGGTGGAACTTGCTTATTTTTAATGTTATCTAGAGACTGATTTCATTATAGTTTGTATTTAGCGGTTTGCTATATATGGTCTATAGTTATTAGTGAATATTTGTAAGGTTTTGTAGAGTGATTCATAGGAAAAGGTGTGAACAACGTTATTTTCTAGTTGAAAAGTTCTTATTTGTCGATAACTGTATTCGTTTACTTAAATTGGTGGTAGCCTTTGTTAGTTGTTCAGTTGTACAAAATCATACCAGTACAATCTCAGGACGCTTGTCCGTTAAGGTCACTCAGTTCGTCAGTTTACCGCAGCCTCTCACTCTGGGGTGGAGTCACGTGACATCTGGAAGGCAAAGAGGAAACTAATTACCTCGTCATCTTAACCACAGGAAAGGCGATGTCGGTGCTTGCGGCCGCAACTCAATCGCTCCACATGCATGCGGTTGCAAGCGCGACACTCTTGCGATCGGCGGCCAAGCCTCTTGTTCTCTCGTGATTGGAGATTTTAGATGCTTGTGATCTCGACTGGCACATCTCATGCGGAACTTCACGCGGATAAACAAACGAAATTTATAGCTAGCTCCGAGGATGTCTTATATATATTTTGTGTGTGATTTCGGCTTATGTCGTTGCCACAAAAAAGCAGTGTTTTGTTTGTCATTTTGAAAAACTGATTAATCGAGAGAGCGAGAAAAAAAACGGATTTTATTGTGTTGCTTTTTTATTGATAGTTAGCATACGAATGTGCATAATATCTTACATTAGTGCTCGTTTTCATTTTCGTGCTGTGGCTAGTGAAAGGAAAGTATTTGGTTTCTGTCTGGGAACCAGAGTGCTCTAAATAGTGTGGAGTGTCTTGTGAGAAAAGTTACTAAAAGCTTGTTCGAAAATGGTAGGTATGCTGGAATTTGGCCGCGACCGAAAAGAGATTGGTTGTTTTTGCATTCCCCAACTAGGAAACAGACTTACAGCTACATTTTTGTATTGTGAATTGGTGATGATTTGATGATTTGTGTGTGTGTGTATTTATTTAATTACCAAAATGTATGCATCAACATTTCTTGCTGAGGCAGAAGACAGTCATGAAATAATTGGAACTTGTCACTGTTACTTCAAAGTCGCATTAAGAACAAATTGTCAAAAAAACAGCGTATCAGTTTCAAAGTGTGATATAAGAAACGTTCCCCACTTTCTTTTAATTTTCTGTAAAAGAAACTATTGAAATGGCTATTTGTCTGTCCATCCGCACTTCTTCTGTCCTCCCTCAGATCTTAAAAGCTACTGAGGCTAGAAGGCTGCAAATTGGTATGTTGATCATCCACCCTCTAATCATCAAACATATCACATTGCAGCCCTCTAGCCTCAGTAGTTTTTATTTCATTTAAGGTTAAAGTTAGCCATGATCGTGCGTCTGGCACCGCTATAGGTGGCAGCACTCAGGCCACCACCTGAAAGTTTCATGGGCCGTGGCATTTTTTACTTGTTTTCTTTCTTCGCGGCCCCTCCCATACATACAAGCGCTCTTACACACACACACACACACACACACACACACACACACACACACACAAATAGTTTTGACTTCTTGTTAACAGTTTTAATACGATTTTCAGAAAGCTTTCCATGTCTGTTTTTATGTGTGAGGACATTTCTCAATTTATTTCTACCTTTAGTCGAATATGCATATGCAGTTTGGACATCGAATTGTTCATTGAATTTGTTTGTAGCTGGGATTCATCTAAAATTTCAAGATTTCGAATAGTCGCTGCGTAAATAGCCTAGAGGAATTAACTTATTCGATCGAAGTAACGAGTGGAGGCATTGACCGAAACCAGTCTTTCTTTTTTAAATATTTGTAAATATACTGTTATTCTATGGCCAGAACTTAATGCATATATATATATATATATATATATATATATATATATATATATATATATATATATATATATATATATATATATATATATATATATATATATATATATATATATATATATACGTATGTACTCAGATGTGCATGGAATTTTCTACGGCCTCGCTAAATCTCGGTGACAAGCAAGATGTTGGAGAGTTTTTGATAGTTTGTTCATCGATGATTAGAGATATTGGCGAATTGTGCTGAAGGGGCAAGAGCTGGTAACACTTCATTTAGAAAGATAAGATTTGTCCTTATTACTTAAGGTCTTTGGGACTTTACCTCGTCCTGTTGGGTTGAAGGGATTTCATTCTAACATGGTACAAGGACCGTCATGCATGCTGTACATGAAGGGGGATTATTTTTAGACTCTTGAATCTGTCTGCCTGCTTGTACCGAACTGCAGCCTTGGCCACAACGTTCGAACTATTGAGTGATAAAGACTCCTCCAATAAAATCCGTTCAGATGACACCAAGAAAGATAACTGCCATGGGGCCTACTCTGTTTCACAAACACAGCTCAACGCTCTTAGAGAGGTGGGGAAAAAATGAAAGTTGAGTATACCTTAGTTTAACCTGACCACTGAGCTGATTACCAGCTCTCCTAGGGCTGGCCCGAAGGATTAGACTTACTTTACGTGGCTTAGAACCAAGTGATTACCTAGCAACGGGACCTACAGCTTATTGTGGAATCCGAACCACATTATAGCGAGAAATGAATTTCTGTCACCAGCAATAAATTCCTCTTATTCTTCATTGGCCAGTGGGAGATTCGAACGCGGGGCCAGCAGAGTGCTAGCCGAGAACGGAACCCACCCGTCCAATGAGGTGGGGATCAGAGGGATGGGGGGGGGGCGGGGAGATTGCTTTACTAATACTCTCTTAAATTTTGGTTTTTAAACAAACTTCGCCTCATCTGGTATTGACAATATTTGTGCTTGTAATTACACATATATTTAAAGAGAGAGAGAATATTTACGATTAGGAGTATTATTCAGCTCAGTAGATTATACGAGTATACTGTATATTTCCCTTTTGCATTTCTCAGATTGGATTTTTAGCTATTTCATGTTGTATAGACTACTTCCTGTTTATTCAAAAACTTTATGCGATTTATTATTAGTAGTAATAATATTTTTTCTTTTGTTTTTATTGTTCTGACTGTTACAAGAATGAGTTGGAAGTAAAAAATCGGTACAGCCGGAATTCCGAGTAAAGAAGCATATTGCTTGTCGCTTTCTTGCATGTTTATGAGGACAGGGTTCGAAATGCGATCATTCCGGCACGGCAGTTTGTGCATTCGTTATCCACTTCATATTGCCTCAGGGGTAAGCATTTTATGGTTTACTTTGTTCAGCGGTATTATCTTCTATCTGTTTTAGGACATAGTCTTATCATTCAGCAGAGGTGTATGTTTGTATGTCTGTCATTCAGCAGAGGTGGATGTTTGTGTGTCTGTCATTCAGCAGAGGTGGATGTTTGTGTCTGTCATTCAGCTGAGGTGGATGTTTGTGTGTCTGTCATTCAGCAGAGGTGGATGTTTGTGTGTCTGTCATTCAGCAGAGGTGCATGTTTATGTGTCTGTCATTCAGCTGAGGTGGATGTTTGTGTGTGTCATTCAGCAGAGGTGGATGTTTGTGTGTCTGTCATTCAGCAGAGGTGGATGTTTGTGTGTCTGTCATTCAGCTGAGGTGGATGTTTGTGTGTCTGTCATTCAGCAGAGGTGGATGTTTGTGTGTCTGTCATTCAGCTGAGGTGGATGTTTGTGTGTCTGTCATTCAGCAGAGGTGGTGTTTGTGTGTCTATCATTCAGCAGATGTGTATGTTTGTACGTATAACATAGTTGTGTTGACTAATGGGATACATAGATATTTCTCACTGCTTAATCCTTTTGGTTTCTGTGGCATGAATATGTCTGTATTCTGTTCAATAAATCAACAGACCTAACAAGTTTATAAATCCTTAAATCACCTGCATCCTTCTATCTCAGAAAAAAAACATTACTCCTAGACTAACTCTTTTTGATTATGTGAAGGTTTTCCATTAGCAACTATTTCGTTTGGAAGACCTAAAGTAAAAATGTTACTATTTTTTAGTAACTGTATTGCGCCTCTTTTTGCTGTCCGAGGGATTGATCCAAAATCTGTCAGCCTTCCGGAAGGTATGCCACCCAAAATTGCGGTCTGCCATGCGCGCAATTCTCTACGAACAGAGAAAGGCACAGCGTTCGTTAACGTATTTGCCCAAATAGTTCCTCCTCATTTGGAATTCGAACTCAGATCCTAATTGCTTATACGTAGTAACGTCCTCGTAAATTCCAAAGCAATCTTGTTCACAGAGGAAAAACTGAAGCCGAAATTGTTAATTAAATATTACATTGAAATGAACGGCCAATAAATTCCAGCCATTTTGCGTCTGCCGCGTTACTCTTATGAGGTTGAATTACTGTCGGCCTAAAATATTATGAACTTAATGAGGGAATGGCTGCGCTTTTCATCAAATATATTCTCCCCCCCCCCTTTTTTTTTTAGCTGGAGGCCAAATGCGTTCCATGTGTGAGCATTGGTGGTTGACATCCCTCCATTTCTGTCTGTAATTTTTATTATGGCTATTCATATGCATGGATTATGAAGCTATTATTATTGGTGACGGCACCGGAACTGAAGGGTCATGGCTGCTGTCGACGTTATTGAGAGGCATTTTGAATACGTAATGTCCATTTGTTATTGCCAACTGCCGTCAGGGTGACCGACGCTTTATGTTTTGGGGATCGTTTGATTCCTTTGTCATGATTTGTCAGATTGCTATTGATATGCTGCCTTATTTCCCACATAGTTCGCTATTAATATTCTGCCTTATTTCCCACATAGTTCGCCTTCAGATGCAGCACTGACGTGTATGGAATCGCGCACCCAGATATCAGCTTGATTTCAGTTGCAACCCTTTCAGGTCAAATTTTTGTGTTGTAGTTTGAAACAGACGATCCGTTGACAGAATGAGAAGATGTGAATTGGAGCATGGACATCCTAAGATCTTAGATCTCCGCGCAAGATTACGATATAGTCTGAAAGAAGAGTAACTGGAGTTTACATCCACCGAGAGCCAACTGCATAGCAATAGGAGAAGGAGAAGGGAAACAAGGACGCTTCTTTCAATACCTTTAACCCCTCGCCTTCCCCGGCTACCTGAAGTAATAGTAGTAGTTGTAGCATTAGTAGTGCTGTAGTAACAGTAGTAGTACCTTGGCCTTTACAGATGAAGACCTACAAAGATTCCAAGCAAATCTTTTTAGTAGAAAGAAGATACCTTTAGTTGCGCTCTCTTGTTTTCTGTTTATCTCCATCCTTCGCTTTGTTAGATTTTTGCTTTCACTTTCATCGGATCTCGTATTTTGTTTTTCCTGGTACAAATGAAACACAAACCGTTTCGTACTGTGTAAATTGATTCCGTAAGGTACTGCACTTTGCAGTGTACTGTACCTACACAGTGTAAAGTAAACCGCACTACATGCTGTAGTGTATGGTGTTTATAAATGAATTGCAGTTTGTTTTCGAATTTCTGAATTTTAAGATGTCGTGAATGCTAAAATAGGTTATGTTCCTCACCAGTTTTGTGCCATCATGGGGTTCCGTTCTCATGGCAGAGGCGGCACCTTTGAAGGAAGATTAATGGGCGAACTTTTTCCTCGTTCTACAAACTTTTAATCCTCCTTCCGAACAGAGAAACACAAAAGCCCTGAGGTCGAAATAGGATCACTGTCACTCATACTTCGAAGATGCCGCCGCTTTTGGACATTCTGACTACTTTTCCGTCCCGTCGTCTTTACTCTTGATCTCGCTGTTTCTTCTACTTTCCCTAAAGTATTGAAAGTAATGTTTGGAAAGAATCTTATGGGCAGTCGGTTAGTAGTCTGCGTCGTTTCGTTAAAATAAAAAGCAAAACTGTTTATTAAACTTGCATAATACGAGTTAATGTTGTTTGGCAGTTTTTAACGGAATTGCTTTGTATTTTATATCCAAATTATTTATAACCGAAAACATATTTACAGAGTTGATGAATATGGTCGTGCAACGCCAAATTAAGTAAACAAAGCAGTTAGTGTTTTTCTGTCTTGCATCATCGGTTGATTGCTTATTTGACTCTGAAAGGAGTGTTTATTTGACTGTCGATTTCAAGAGTTATAATAGTATTGACATTCCTCAGGGGAAGTGGGGAATCTCATCTGCTCATTACAAAAACAGTGTTACATTTGTTCACAGTACAGCATGTGTGATTGTGCGTCATACTGTGGATGTATATATACATACGGACATACATACATGAAATCATACATAAACACACATATATATATGTATATATATATATATATGTATGTGTATGTATGATTGTATGTATGTATGTCTGTATGTATATATACATCCACAGTAATAATAATAATAATAATAATAATAATAATAATAATAATAATAATAATAATAATAATAATAATAATAATAATAATAATGACGAAGAACATGGCACGTACACAAATGTTTAAATAAGCACAATCACACACACGCATATATATATATATATATATATATATATATATATATATATATATATATATATATATATATATATATATGCATGCGTGTGCGTGATTGCTTATTTAAACATTTGTGTACGTGCCATGTTCTTCGTCATTATTATTATTATTATTATTATTATTATTATTATTATTATTATTATTATTATTATTATTATTATTATTATTATTATTATATAGGAGATGAACCAGAGGAAAATCTTTGAAACCACTTTGCTCTCCTACATTTTCGTTTATCTAACACCCTATTCTACTCTTCAGCAATGGTGATATACAACTGTATATGCGAAATTGTCGGAGAGTAAAGTGGGTCCAAGGATTATCTTCTGTTTCTTCGCTCCTTGTTTAATGACGGTAATTACCGCCTCTTTTGGTTGGAAAAGTCTAAGAGGCCATATCAGGCCTCCCAATTCCTTTCACACCTTACTTCGCCAGTAGCCCGCCTTGGGCCAAGGGCCGACTGAATCTAAACCAACCAACCCTTAATTCAGAGGATCCCAACCTTTTTAGGATATCGAGCACCTATAACGGTTTTTTATGTGGTTATGAAAGCACTTCCAGGATTTTGGGGGAATCGCAAAGCAGTCCGGTCAGTAAAACTCATTTTATAAACACAGAAACTTGCACAGAAGACCCACATATAAGCAGTAGTAAAATTTATTTTACCAACACAGAAATTTGCACTGAAGACCCCAATGAAACATATAGCTTACTCATATATTTATTATGAGTTGTTATTATTTTTCAGGCTTGCATAGTATACATTGATATATAATGGCATGCACTGGTAATATGTAGCTCGAAAGATAACAAACGTATCATTGAATACACAGATTGTTTTCATATTTAATAATAAGCTAGGAAGAACAATGATTTTTATATACAAATTTCCAAGTAAATTTGTGTTTTGATATTTTGATAATAAACTGGAAAGAATAATGATTTTTATAAACAAATTTCCAAGTAAGTTTCAAAATTTTGCAGAAGATCCGTGACACTACGTCAAAGAAAATCATTTGCATAGAGTTGTGCAAAAAAAAAATCCCTACTCCATGCTTTCATGCAGCACAGAATATGTCTGGTTTACTGAGTTTTTTAATACAATTGAAAAAGATGGCAAAGTTAAACCAGTGATTCCATTCAGAAAAAAGTAAAAAAGTGAAGTTTTGAAAATTGAGTAACAAATTCTTTTAAACATTTATATTACAAATCTCATACAGTGTAATACATGTTTGCCTTTTAAAGTAAAGTGTAGCTTATTACAGCGCATGCAGTATTGTACATGAAAAATTTTGCTGCAAATGCAGCTGCAATTAATAATGAAATATAGTAGAAACCCAAAACGCAGAATAGATAGCTGATATAGTTGTTTGCATTGCGCCGTATCTCACAAATTTACACACAAATTTACAAAAAAAACATACCCTGCTTAGTTGAGATGCACATTTTAAGAATGATAAAAAAAGATTTTGATAGAAATAACACGTCCTCTAGCTTGTAGCGTTAATTATGGTGATTTCTGGATGATCCTGTTTAATTATATGTTGTCCAAGCAACTTAATCACGGTTGCCTTAGACAAGTTTACTCAGTATCGATGGTTAAAAAAAATGACAAATTAATGAAAATAATCAACAGCAACGGAACACGATTAAGCATTTTTCATCAGCAATTCTACTCGATAACTGACAAGAAGTGTTTTATCGAGAGCTGGTGCTCGCAAGAGCGATCTTAACCACTGCCAGACCACAGGAAGAGCACAAGTTCGGAAAAGAAATGACTGCTCTAATGCATTATTGTGATCCTATCCTGTCGCGACAGAAAGGAACGTCAGTGTAACTTTCGTAAATTCTTTTATATATTCTATGCATTCTCTCCGTACCGTTGAAAATAAAATGGAAAAAAAGAAGCACCCAAATGTGTCCCCATACTCTACTGGTGTACGGATTACGAGATGAATGTGGGCAACTCTAAAAAATGGAAAAAGAATTATAAGAAACATTTGGAAGGTGAAACAGCTGAGGCAGCCATGTTTTCTGATGAAACCCTGAAAATATTATTATTATTATTATTATTATTATTATTATTATTATTATTATTATTATTATTATTATCATCATCATCATCATAAGTTCGATTACTTTATTTAAAACTTGCCTTCAGTTTACTTTTCATTACCTTATTTTATTCGTGTAAATATTTTCCATTTTTCGGGGAGGGGGTTTTTTGTTCTTCCTTTATGAGGTGATGATTTATTATTATCTTCCTTTGAGTACTTAGCATGTTAATGTTGCAAAATTAACTTTAACGAATTTCTGAAATACTGTGATCACAGTGCAGTGAAGACGGTCGAGTTCCAGTGTAGCTCACGACTCGAGAAAAAAGCGGACTTTTGAACGTCATTGTTTGCTATACCATACGTGGCTTTGTGTGCTGTGAGTCTCTATTCATTGTAATGCTAACTTAAATTCTTTTGAATGAGGAATTTCTCTAGAAGTATTCTCTCTCTTTCACTGAATGTAGAAGGAAGGAAGGATTGCCCCACTGTTCAACTTTTTTATTGGTACACTTACTTTCCTATTTTGATTTTACTTCATGCAAAGTAAGGGCTTTTTCTATAAAGAAATTGCATTGGTTTTTCATTCGAAGAAAGATTTATTTTGACACAGGCATCCACATTTCAGTGCTTACAAAAACCGTAAAGCCAAAGATTACAAATATAACTTTGCCATAGTAAGAGAAAAAGAAGGAATTTGAAAATTGTTGTAGTAAGTTTCATCTCATTTAAGGGGATTTGCATTGTGAGAGAGAGAGAGAGAGAGAGAGAGAGAGAGAGAGAGAGAGAGAGAGAGAGAGAGAGAGAGAGAGTGTCATCGAGTATCTTGGGGTTTTGGTTTCGGGTATCGTTACACGTGATTAGATCGGTTTTCTCTTTTCCTCCGATTGCCGAGGAAGAGATTCAGCTGTGAAATGTTTCTGTGCTGGGGACGAACGAGGGTGGGTCTCGTTTTCCTAGGCTATTCTAAGCCTGAAAACGCCTGTGGAAAGCGAGCTGTGGCTCCGTGACCAACCTCTAATGGGATCTATGGACGCTTTTAGCCCCTCGATCTTTCATTGACTCGTTTGTGCCTGAATTTCCGTGGATTCTCCTTATTCGTAGTTTTCACTAAGTCTCATCGGTGCGTTTTTCATTTGGTTTTTTAACCTTCAACAAATCGTGAAGCATAGTAGCACAATCACTGGTAGTTGATAAACTCGGTACATTCCTCGATTTATCTGCCACACTTTTGCTAAGACCATTTCTTTCTTTGTGACGCTGATGATTTCTTGCAGTACTATCGTGAAGTATCGTAAGCGCATCCATCCAAAAAGCATTTTTTGACTCCCGACGAACTTGATTAAAACCAGTGAGTTTATCCCTCTCTTTCTTATTCCTAATAAGGTCTCTCTCTCTCTCTCTCTCTCTCTCTCTCTCTCTCTCTCTCTCTCTCTCTCTCTCTCTCTCTCTCTCTCTCTCTCTCTCAATAGGAGATACATTTTCCACGAATCCAATGACATTCGACTCACTTGGTATTTTTGCTCTGACCTAAAGCGTAATTCGAGAACGTACTTCAATTATCGCTCCTGAATGCTGTTCCGCCGTGAAGTCAGTCAGGACAATGATGTTCCATTTCTCATTGGATTGGTCATTTGGCCTATGCATATTTAAGCAGCAAAACTTGTTTTTTTTTCTAAGTTTACACAGACAGTTCATGAATGATGAGCAACTGATCAACTTGGTTTAATAAACTCCATCAAGGCGTCACGAGATTATGAATATTGACAGCGTAGCAGAATTCCTTCATTACCGTGATGCTTATTAACTGTCACATATATTTTTATTAGTGTAAAATAGCAGTGCAGTGCGTAACGGTTTGTTAAACAATGTTACAAGTATCCAAACACCAGATATCAGACTTCAAATAGAATTTTTCTTTAAGTCTTTCATATCCAACTAATGTATTCGGACAGGATTCTCGTGGTAAGTCAGAATACCTCCCGTGTGTAGAGATGATTTTATTGTCATTAAAATGAAACCATTACCTTCTCTTTGTAAAGTATCACGGGAGACAAGTCACGAGTTTCTTCTATAAAGAACAAAAAAACCATTAATTTGGTGGTTACATTTTCTGTTCCATTATCGTCTTCCTATTATATATCTCTATGATTCGAGGTAGATTTTTAGGTTTCGATTTTCTATAAAGCTTTTTTATTATTTGAGAACATGAGTTGTACGCGTGCGCGCGCGCGCACACACACACACACACACACACACATTATATATATATATATATATATATATATATATATATATATGTATGCATATAACAGAAATATTAAATAAGAGAAGCAACAAAAATAAGCGAGGCTGAGGGAAGAAAAGGTTAGGAAAATATTATTAAGAAGATTAATAGGGTAACACAAGTTAGTCATTTACTAACACTTGTTAATATGAGTAATGGCAAGATTGACGAAAGTATTCTAACAATGTGAGTACCTGGACTAGAACCAGATAGGGCATAAAGTACATCTTGGTAAGAAAACTATAGCCATGCCAGAATTTTATATCATTGACCTTGTGTTTGACCTTGCCCTCAGCCCTCAGTTTGTTGATTTTGCGCCTAGCTCATTTTCTAGAATTCCATGAAGGAAACTTCATGTAACTCCGTACGCAGTAATCAATCAGGCCAAAATTTGATGGCGGTGGCCTGTTGTCTTGATTTTACGTTAGCCTCATTTTCCTAAACACTGTGATGGATGCCTCCATACCACTTCATACAGAGATGCAGCTTGGCTCGAACATTATCTCCAGTAGATCATGAAGGTTTAGGATAGTTCTTCATTGTAAGGGTGGGTAAAGCTCTCGGCTAGCACGCTGTTGGCCCAGCGTTCGACTCTCCGACCGGCCAGTGAAGAATTAGAGGAATTTATTTCTGGTGGTAGAAATTCATTTCTCGTCGTAATGTGGTTCGGATTCCACAATAAGCTGTAGGTCCCGTTGCAAGGTAACCAGTTGGTTCTTAACCACGTAAAATAAATCTAATCCTTCGGGCCAGCCTTAGGAGAGCTGTTAATCAGCTCGGTGGTCTGGTTAAACTAAGATATACTTATGAAGATTTAGGTTAAAGTTCTGATTAAAGTTAATTTTTTAACTCCTTACGGGTGTCATATGGACAAGACTCACCGTAGGTGTTATATACCTGTTGCGAGGAAACTGTAATCCACGGCGAACCATTCATGTCCTGCCGACATAATGATTGGTTTTTGTTTTCCTTCCGATGGTGAGCGCGATCAGACCTGTGCCGTGTACAGTGTCACAGTACCCTGTACCAAAGGTCTTCTGTTCCTTGTAATGCAAAACTGGGATTCGGTGTGGCAGTGTTGTGGATGTAACATAAGACAAGCTGGTTTGCTTCTTCAGAACTAATTGCCTTTGTGTCTCATTTGCTTAGATGGTTTTTATCACTTGTTTGTAATTCATTTATCTGTTTTCCTTATCTGTATTCAATTTTATCTTTGTTTTTCCCACCAGTTGGAAGTTCACGCTTTGGAAATTAAGCCAGTCACCTTTTGCCGACGTATAGAATTGTGTATGTGCTTAACAGTAATCGAAATGCTAATAAAGCTAAATGACGTAAGCATCCATATTTTATCTTAAAATCGTCGACTGGTATTGATTCTTCCTTGGAGATTTAGGTGCATTCATGAAACCCCTAGAGGGATATTGTTCGGCTTTTGTTACAAAACTCATAAGATTCTCGATGAAAGGTATATTTTTATCGATGATCTGGAAGATTCCGTCCATTTTGTGGATGTCACGAATCATGAAGCCAGAGCTTTCTTTAACCATTTCCGTGTGTAATGGCTATAGCGGCACTTCCTCCTTTGAATTTCATTGTTTAATCTCTTAAAAATATTCTTACCAAATACTGATCCCATTGTGTAATCACGTTCCATCTGACATTTTTATCAGCAATTAAAGCGTATATATCTTTCCTTCTTTTCAAAAGAATCGCCTAACTGACCTGCCATACCGGTTACTTTTAGATATTTTCTCTCCTTTTGCCGCTATACCTCCCTTCTCTGTATCAGGTTAATCGCGGGTGGATAATGTTACGAAAAGGGATGTTCGGACTGTGTTCATATCTGTGCACTTTATTTATATGTTTTTTATCTGGATACTTTTTTCAAGTATAACCATAAATTTGTTTATTGGTCCTATTTCGGTAGCATTTTCAAGGCTGGTTGGTAAAGTCTTTAAAATGTCACCTGATGCTTTAAACGTTCTTACCTGACAGAGAGAGAGAGAGAGAGAGAGAGAGAGAGAGAGAGAGAGAGAGAGAGAGAGAGGGGGAGTTGTAAAGAATAGTATACCCAGAGCAGCATCACATGCATTGCGTGTAATGGTAAGAATTCGAGTTTTGAGAGATTTCGTTGAGTTGTGGATGTTAACCTTAGGAAAAGGGAGGGGGGAGTCTTTAATCCGGTATTATGTGAGTAAGACATGTCTCTCGACCTCTCTCTCTCTCCCTCCACAACATCGGAGAGAGAAAGAGAGGGAGAGGATTTGGCTGTACGTTCTCCTTCTGGGTTGCATTTACTCGTAAGCTTTAGAAGGTGGCGCCCGTATTTTGAAGCGCGTGCTTCCCCTTGTACTCTTCAGTGTCTTTCTCTCGGCCTCGATTGTATTCAGTGATGCAGAAAACGTCAGCCTTTGGTGCTGGAATTTTACTCTTGGTCCAAGACGGTGTTTTGTCTTAATGCATTTGGCAGTTGATTCAGTACTTCCAAACACCTGGTCTAAAAAATAGTACTATATGTGTTCAAGGAAAACTCGTGTATATGTGTTATATTTTTGTTGGGTATTAATCCGGTGTGCTAAGTGTTTATTCGAGTGAAATCATTCCGAACAGAGGACTTGCAGCAATTGGTTACTTCTTGATACTTTTTTGTTTTTGTTTTTGGTTTTTTGAGTGAACTTTGTCTTCGTCGGCTATACCCCTTCTGTAATTGACAGTTCTTCAAGCATGTAGGACAGTTTATATAATATTGATTGAGGATTTACAGTAAAGTGGTTGTGTGCAATGGCTGTATGTAATTACGGTGCATAACTAAAGTTCTGCGTTGTTGTTATTATTATTTCTTGATTACACTAAGTATACTCTGTTATTAAACTTCTAAACTCGCATGATTTTCAAAGGTAGTTAGGTAAAGATGTATTATATAACATGAAAATAGCCGTATTTTTTTTTTTTACCGATTCGATCATTAAGTAACAAATGTGTATGTATCATCTTCCGGTTCATTTGTTTGATTATTTAGCAATCCAGGATTATGTTTAATCAGCCTATGAGAAATGAATTTATTCAATAACCCTGAAAAAGTAAATGCTCAGTTGAATGAGACTGGAAAGAATAAAGATACTGTGACAAACTTTCCGCTGCTGTTTATATATATATATAACAAAGACCAGTCGGTTAATACTGTTGGCTATTACTTTAGTTTATTCCCGCCCCACTTTATTTTTCTTTCCACTTGCAGAATGTCCCCGTAACATTCAACGACTTTTTACCTTTTTTCTAGTTTGAGATTTTTAAAATCTGAAGCTTGTACGAAACAAGAAATACCGAAGTTGTCAAACATAATCCATCTGGAATCTTCGTGACTCTTTTGATAATTAATTTTTGTGACCTATGACGGATGCCCTATTCATTGATTTATCAAAATACTGTCATTACGGCAATAGAAATCATAGTTATGCAATTGGAACGGGAAATTGAGGTGTAAGGAAGGCAAGTTGCACGTGGGCGTGATTACGTCTAAGAAGAACGCGGAAAGGAGGGAGGGTCCAGGTGTTACCTTATATTTCTATGGCTTCTTCCGTACTTGCCTTCTCTGATGTATGACTTGAGTAGATTAACCGCAGTGGTCAGATACATCTTGCCGATGTGGAACAAGGTTTGCCAATAATAAGCTTCTAGTTGCCTATACAATAGTGTTTGAAAATTGCAAGTCTGGTTGTGAAAAAATGATAGGTCTGACCCTACTGGAACTGTCATGTTTCAGGTTTGATAATTTAAGTATCACAAGATTTGTTCGCCTTTCTTGTAGAATGTATCGTCATTTCTATGCATCTGCTATGGTCATTAGTAAAATTTGTATTATTGCCATATCTCTTAACGTCATCATCATAGTTATTAGTGGAGACCAATATTTTTTTTTTCTAGGTCATAAGCCTGTTAACAAGTCGGGCCTTGCTAGAAGCGTGTACGCCATCCTGCGCGTATAATCATCAAATAAAAAAAAATTAATCTTAGTCTATGTGTACTCGCATTTCCATCCTTTATGAACTGCTAACAATCATTGATTTTTACTTGTGTAAACTCTTTACCTATGTCGGAGCCAGACATAGTTTTCTCTTATGGTTCTTCAAAGATAATCACCAAAATATTGATAGCACGTAATGCTTCTATTGAGTGTTTTTTTTCTCTCTCAGAGTGTCGATACTTTGAAAATTAATTACTTAGTTCAAAAGGTGACATTTAGCTAACAACTTCGCTTGTGGAGCGTCAAACCTGAGATTGATCCAAGTTGGGCGGGGGGAATGATTTAGGCTCATATTTGATGCATCCATTGTACTGGTGTTGACCGAACATTAAATTAAGTACATGGTCTACTATACTAGGTTATAGTCAGGATCGACAAGAGAGAGAGAGAGAGAGAGAGAGAGAGAGAGAGAGAGAGAGAGAGCACCTGATGGGAGACTATCAACAAATTGGCGGGTTGCTATGGGATCACCTCTTGGTGTTCTTCTTGCGGATTTTTACATGGGAACGATAGAGCAACGCGTTCTTAAAAAACAGTAACTTCCGTCCGCCGTCCGCACATATACGGACGCTACGTAGACGACAGTTTCGTTGACGTGAGGAATAAACGAGAGCTCTCGGACCTTCAAGTTGCCTCCCAACAAAATTCCTACCTTCGATTGACGGCGGTGATAAATGACAAAGGCTTCCTGCCATTCCTCGATGTGATGGTTACAGCTGCCTTAGATGAACTTCAGATGACCGTCTACATAAAGAAAACTAATACGGGAATGTCTTAATGTAAATAGTGAGGCTTCAGGAAAATACATGAAAAGCGTAATTGATACTTATATCCATCGAGCATTTACTCATTGTAGTTCGTGGACTTCACCACACACTGAACTAGAAAGATGCACTTAGGTTCTTGTAAATAACGGGTATTCAGATAACGATATCCACGAAATCATCAGAAAGAAAATGGACAGATTTTTACACCCGAAGGAAAGTGGAGAAAGAGAGAGAATGTTCTTAAATTACATTGCAGGAACTAAATATATGAGCACTGCTTATAAGACAGAGGAGAAAGTACTTCGAGATATTGTAGGACGTGGAATAATACCGTTAGAGGAAAACACTAAAATTAACCTCCAGATATACTATAAGAATTTTAGAACTGCCAGCTTAATCATAAAGAATAACTCACGACAAGAAGCGCTCTGTTGATAGGTGTAACGAAGTATATAAATATACACGTCAAATTGCGAACGGCAAGTCGCGAAACATTACTTGTATTGGTAATACAACAACTTCACTATCGAGAAGACCTACTGTGCATTTGCAAAATGGTAGTATTAAAAATCACACCAGGGATATGCTCGAGACCAACACCAAAATTATTGACAATGTTTCCGATGCTGAGAGGCTAAAATACCATGAGGCCATGTACATAAATATTCATAAGCTCCCCTTAATGTGCAAGGAATCAACGCAATAATTCTACCTTCCGATCGTGAAAGGAGAAGAAATACAGCAGACTAAGAATTTGTCGTCGATGTTGGGCTTAAGAAATTATCTTGGCTATCTTTTTGTTATATTTTATCTTGTTCTATCCTGATATTAAAAATTTTGAATTTTATAGTTTATTTATACTTATTCCGTGTGTAGAAAGTGTGTGTGTGTGTGTGTGTATATATATATATGTATATATATACATATATGTGCATATATATATATATATATATATATATATATATATATATATATATATATATATATATATATATATATATATATATATATATATATATATATATATATATATATATATATATATGTGTGTGTGTGTGTGTGTGTATACACATATACTGTATGTATGTATATATATATATATATATATAATATACTGTATATATATCATGATTTTATATATCAGACACCACCAGGAAAGATGAACAATTGTTGTAAATCCTAACTTGGTTTTGGCT
>NC_089759.1:10349156-10579156 GCF_040412425.1 Macrobrachium rosenbergii | reverse complement strand
AAAAATTTTTAAAATCAACTATGACCTACATTTTTTAAGAAGTGCTCTTATAGGTAACCATCCTAAAGTATTTGTAGAGCCCTTTCAAAACCCCCAGAATTTCAGAGCTATTGCTACTGTAAGTGGAATTGTTTTGTGATCCCTTGGTGCAAAGTAAAAACCCTTGGTGTAGAAACTTTGCTTGTTATTTTTCATTTTGCTTTAGCCCCTTGTTTAATATGCATAACATTGGGTTCTTTGATTCAGTATACAATACAGTAGTCATTTTCTCAATTAAAGACACCAGATGTTTTGGAAAAGTAATAATGATTATCTTTTCATAGATGTGACGTGCAACCCCTTGAACTGATAAAATGTATAGTCACCTGGTTTGCATTCAGGAGTCATAATTTTATTGTGAACCATCAAGAGAATTTTCTAGTTCATGAAAATTTTTTGGAATGTATTTCATGCCTTAAGCTTGCAACCCTAAGAAATCTTAATATTTACATATCCTAAGCTGAACACTGAAAATCAGATATACAAACTTGTCAGAGAAACGATGATTATGAAGCTAATAGTTGAATACAAAGTCCCTGCCTTCCATACAGATATTAGGAAATCTGCAGAACAAGTTGTTCTTGTTAGTTTATATTACATGCCTTTTCACATATAGGTCCACACAAACATGTTCCATAGGTTAGTGGTGCATCCATTCAGAAAAAAAAATTGCTTTAAGAATGTTACAGCACTGTACAGTACTTTGGGGAATTCTTCCAACTGTTTTAATGATAAATTTGGTTAAAAACTTTTTCATTTTAATAGTACAACTGTGCTGTAATACATCTCATCACTAAGGTTATTCTTCTTTCAGGCGTACATAGTAATAAATTTTTTGTACCTGATGAACCTTGAAAAGGACCAGAAAATCATTTCCAAATGGCAAATTTTGTTGAAACAGACAGTCCTTTGCCTAGTCCTAAACTAGGTAGAAAGACCTCAGTTGGTACCCGCTCAAAAAGTAGGGATAGACAGTATGAAGTGCCAAGTAATCCTCCATTTGTACGAACATATGGAGTTCGACGAAAAAATGCTGCAACTAGTAGTGGAAGTAGTGTTGTAGACAGTTCAGGCAGAGATGCAAGTAATGATAGTATTAAAAACAAGAAACCACAAATAAAGTCCAAAGCAAAGAGTGGCATCGTCTTGTCATCATACAAAGTTATTAAGGATGAAAAGCCAGTTAAAACAGAGAGCTCTACATCTTCCATCCAGCACAAAAGTGGAATTTCAGTTAAGAGTAGGGTTAGTACAATAAATAAGACCTGTAGTAACACCTCAGCTGGTGGTTCAAAGCCAGGCTCAAAACAAGGGAATGGGATGTATGGGAAGGAATCACCAAAGCCTCTTAAAAAATCCACACTGCCAAACTTTATCACACAAAGCCCAAATTCTTTGCGGCGTTTCAACGGTACAAATGACCTTCATTTGGTTGGTCAAGTCACGGGTTCTCCAAAAAATGTCATTAACTTGAAAACCCATAGTAAAAAGAAAGTCATGGAATCTTCAGACAGTGACTCATCTCCTAGTCACAGACCATCTCGTTTTAAAGACCAGCATGGAGAGAAGGAGAAAAAAGGTAGACAGAGGTCTCAGGTTAGAGAATCTCTTTCATCTCCAAGTAAAACCAAATTACCTGAACCTAGGTCTGTTAAAAACTTTTGTGAAACTAAGAAAATTTCTAGTAGGCTTAATTCCAAAGTCAGAACTGGAGAGGATGCTTTAACAGTTTCAGAAGGCCATAAGGGAAAAACAATAGGACAACAATATACCAAGTGTGCTGGGGAAAGCAGTGAAGACAGTATCGAAGATGATAATGCCATAGAAGAAGACAATGTTAAAGGTATTAGCTACACCCCACTCAATCCATTCAAGTACCCTGTTAAGCATTGTGATAGTGTTGAGCACAGTTCAGAAAACAGGAAAGATGGAGATGAAAAAAGCATTGAGAGGATTCAGAAAAACTCAACAGCAGGAATACCATGTAAAGACAACAAACCTGTTCTGCAAAGTTCTGAAAACATCTTTGGAAATTTACTTAAGAGAAGTTCAAATAGAAAAGGATTGAGTGAAAGTGTTCTTCAGTTACCAAAAATGGGTTTCACTGTTGCTATGAAAGGAGACCGAATCCCTTCCACTGCAGAGGAAGCAGTAGAGAGCCAAGAGTGTGATCAAGGAGATTGTGATACTGAGGGTAGAGATTTATCAGCAGAAAGTAACAAAGATGACTGTAGGAACTCAGTTGTAGGGAAAACCATAGAAACAATAGAAGAGGCTGTAGTAGAGGTTGAACTGAGAAATAAATCTGGTAATGCACGCAGAATAGTAGAACATTCTGGTGTGGAAGTTGAACTTAGAAACAAAGGAACTATTAATAATCAGGTTAACATAACGAATGCTGATTCAATGATGCCAGGAGTTAATTCAGTCAGTGGTGGTGCTCCAAATAGTGATGACTATGAAGAAGTAATTCTTCGCAAAAACGAACCAACATATGAGAGATCAAATCGTTATTTTAATGCCTCTCGGTGGACAATGTTTGCGGACTTGGATACTGCAAAAAAATATGCTTTCAGCACTGAGGCTGTTGGTGAACTGGATAAAGATGGTGAACACCAAATACGATTGGAGGAAACCAGGCCCCATGAAAGTCAAAATGGACCTAAAGTAAGGGAACTAACCAGAGATCATGGGCCACTGATTGAAAGTCTTGTCCCTAAGAATTTGCCTTTAATTTCTCATTCCACTCACTCTCAGATGATGGGGGATTCTAAATTAAACCTGAAGTTAAATCTAGACAGGAATGACTGGAAAAGGAAATCTGGCAGGTTTTCCTTTGATAAGTTGGTACATGTTTGCAGTGAGACAGTCGCTAATAGTATTAAGCAGTGTATTGCTGAGTCCCCTGATGACATTCCTCCTAATGTTAAAGACATTGGATTAGAGAGAGGAGCTGCCATCATTGGTAACATGATCAAAGAGTTTGTTGCCACTCTTCCTTCGGATATGGACAAGGAAGAAATTACCAGTGTTAAGGATTGTGAAAACACAGAGGAGGAGGTGCAAACACCCCCATCACCTTTTGCTCAGACTCCAGTTGGAGGAGAAAAGACCATTCTTAAAGACATCACAGAAACTGCAGAATATAAAGATGAGTCCCTAGAAGCTTCTGATAGTCAAACTTCTGTGGAAGGTGATAATAATCAAGAAGAAACAGACTTGGGATTGAATGCCACAAACGACACCATCTCTTCTAAGACTGACGAGTGTGTGACAAGTTCTTACATAAATAATGCATTTGTGTTGCCGCGCTTTAAAAGTTTAGATGAGCCAAAGTCAATGAGTCGAAGAGGATCAATTGACCTAGAGTCATCTAGAATACGTCTAAGCAAAACTGGTAGAATTGAAGTTGTTGATTCTATGGAGGTAGAGGATGAAAACCCAGATGATAGTGAGGAAATTAAAAGTGAAATGGAAGATGATGACATTGGTACCCCTGCTCCAACTAGTTTACATTCACCTGCTGAGGAAGCGATCCCAAACACTCGTAGGTACAGCTTTACTGAACGATTTAATCTATGGCGACTGTCGTGGAAATTTCGTAATGAAACCCAGCCCCCTAGCCGCAGTGAATCTTTGAAAAGTAAGCTCCAACAGAGAAGAGCCAGTGGATCAGATTTCACTTCCAGTTATGATGGTAGACGCAGTTCATTTAGCGAATTGTTTAATGGGGGGATTACATCAACAAGGCGTCGTGCAAGCACTGCTGAAACCCCAGTTCTCACCAGAAGGAACTCATGTGAACAGAGGCCTCCTTTATTGCGAAGGGCATCTGCTACCAATCTTTCTTTATTTAGGAGTAGTAGTGATACTAGTGCCACCAAAAGATTTAGTGTGGATGAAAGATTAAGGAAAATTGGAGAGATGGATAAGCCTTCAGTGGAAAAAGCCACAGATGCCTACAGTTATTTCTTGGATTATCCTGTCCTTGAACAAGGTAACATGTTAAGTTATTTGTACTCTTTAAAGTTATTTGTACTCTTTAAAGTTATTTGTACTCTTTAAAGTTATTTGTACTCTTTAAAGTTATTTGTACTCTTTAAAGTTATTTGTACTCTTTAAACCTATTTGTATTTTTAATTGTAGCACACCCTGGTACATAGCTTTTGTTTAATGTCAGTACAGTGTTACTGTACTTTAAAGTTCATATGCTGTACATTCAAAGGAATTTTTGACGTGTAAATTTGTATCGTGTAAATGCTATACATTACTGGACCTCCATGTGTAGGTATATGTCTGTGTAAGTTCCAAAAGGCTTGAAAGTTTATATTACTATATAAACAAGAAGCAAAATACAGTATGGGTTACAAGAGAATCCAGGATAACTACCATATACACACCATGAAAGGTAAGCTATTACTGTATTTGTAGTTTTTCAGTAAAATATTATTAGCACTTTCCAGAAATTTGGAAAGTAGGGTTTAAATACAGCTTTTTTTTTTGTTCTTTATAAGTGGAAAAGATTACCCTGTATTCTACTTGTAACGATTATTTAATTTAATGCAAAAAATTTTCATCTATATTGTGACATCTTGATGCAACTTCTTGGAAGCAACTTTTTTCTATGTTAGATCCTTTGGTGTAGTATATCTAATATTGAGAGATTTGTTATAAATAGCAGCTTAAACAAATCAAAATTACCATTTTTTTTTTCTTTTTGCCTTTCCAAGAGCACGCCAGCCAGTTATCAGTTGACAGTTTCTGTGCACTGCAATGTAATTGATGTTTTGGACATCCTTGTTGACCTTGATTCTTAATATTTTTCAAATTATACTGACAGCTGCCTTGAAATTTAGCCCCTCCCTACTAATTATTACTAGAATTTTGGAGCTTCCAATACCCAGTCACACTGATGATTCTGTTAAATATGTATAGTAATGGTAGGAAGAGTTTTGAATTGCAGGCCTGCTGTATACTGAGAACTTATGTTTTTGTTATGTGTCAAGAATTATCAAAGACTCAAATAGTATTGGAATACATAAAGTCATCTAAGTGAGTCTAGTAAATGATATAAGTGAAAAAGAAATCCAATCTCTGGTAAAGAGAAAATGAAGTCCTTTCTGTAGTCAAGGTTGAGAATCAGGTTTGGAGATTTCTTTCAGCTACAGCATTGAGGCAGCTGCTGTGTAGTCTTCAGAAGAATTTGTTAGTTAAATGAAAACTTTTTGAGATGTGTCGGGTTACTACACATGGTGCAGTTACTGGGTACCTCACAAATTGCCAGTAAACTTATTGGATGATGGCTTGTTAATATTTATTCATTATAATTCCAGTTAATACCAAAGTTTCAGACAGGGATGAATGAATGAATCTACAGTAGAAATTTAGGTTATAAAGCCAAGCACTTAGCCACTTTTAGCCATTCAGTGCCTACTTCACTGAAAAGCGGAAGTTGGAGTGGTTAGACAGCAAGATGAAGGTATCTAGAAAATACACTTGTGCTAAGAAGTAATAGTTAAAAAGAGGTTGGCCAGCAAAACGGAAGAAAGTATGAAGGAATGGAGGTATAGTAAAAGGCTAAAGGGAAATGGTTTCAGCTATGGCCAAAGAGACACTGCAAACACCCTGTAGTCATGCATACAGTGCAGTGAGTTAGGAGCACTGACAACACTAGCCCTCAGTGGAGAAAAGGGTGAGAGTAGTAGGTAGTCTGGCGAAGTAACCACTTCAGTAGCACATCTAAATATTTTCCCCACCATTGATGTACGCCCTGTTTTTATCCTTAAAAAACTTGAGACTTCCATTTCATCGGAATCAGCCCAGTCCAAGTTTCTTATAAGCCTACAGTGTTTTTAAATAAGCACTAAATTAGCTCTTGTGAATGGACTGTTAGTACAGTACATTTTTCCACATTCACATCTGCACGCCTCCAGACTTTGGAAGGTACCCAGTCCCAAGAAGCAATCGAAGGAGCGGACAGGCCTCACATATGAAATACTATGAGGATTATCTGTAATGACAATAGCACAAAATCTATAAGAATAAGGTGGAGTAGTTGATATGGAACTAAGAAGTTTAAGACCAGTGTGAGGGCTGAGAAATACATGGGTTAGAGCAATAAGGAATGCTTAGTTTACATGGAAATACAGAGAGAAAGTGCAAAAGTTAGTACTCATTTCACATCAAGCATTGTAAATGGTAAATTTTAATGTGAAAACATCATGGAAGATGGTGATGATGACTCCCTCAAATCTAAATACCAAGATAATTTTTTATCATTGCTAGATCTGAATCATGAATATCTCAAGTTTCTACCACCATTTTCAATTAATTGTTCTAAGTGTTACATGAAAAAGCAAATGTACTAATGTCCTCACTGCCTGCAACATGCAGATGCTTCATCTGTGCACAAGCCTACCAACACATATATTGAGCCTCCTGGTACTTTTGTGAACTGCAGCATAGAAGCAATTAATTCTCTGTAAGAAATGACATTGGTCTGCAGTCATATCAGTTTTTGTAAATGACCTCTAAAATTCATCAACTCTTTTGAACCCAAAAGATACCACAATGAAAACATGCCAGATATTCCTTTCATTGTATGCTAGATTGAGTAGAGGAGTTAGGTAATCTCTGGTAATTTGGCCCAGTAAACAAGAGCCTCTGCAGTTTAACCACAAGTTAATATGTTAGATTGTTCACATATCAATGACACCTCCTCCCCTATTTTCTTGTCTCTTTATAAAGACATTTCCTTGTAAAGTCAGGGTCCAGAGCACCAGAGTTTGCTCCTCTCTTATTAATCTAAAGCTGTAAGCAGCCAAAGGCTGGATACTGTCTTATAGGGTGCCTAATTTTTGTGCTATTGGAACCATTTCACTGGGTGACACAAGTCTTCCCCCAGAAATAGATTTTTCCTTTGTCAAAATCCCTTTTCTTTTCCATTATGAACAAGAACAGCTCTTAAAATTTGATGAAGTATATATGACTAAATTAGTCACGTCAGTAGCATAAAGACTTATACGTAGCAGTTTTTACTTCTGCCTTCTCATTTCTAAAGATCCCATCTGCCATTGATAAAATATGTTGCAAATTACTTCTTGATTCTGAATCGATGACAAGTTTCCAATTCTGAATTACAGCTCTGTTCTGCCTTGAATGTGGTTCTGAAGTCAGGTATTTTGACGAAGTACTGTACTGTATATGCTGTCAGTGCTCACCCAATAATGGTTTGTGATCTTGGTGTATTTGTATTAATTCCTTTTTTTGCATGGAATATTTACTCTATGCTTAGTGTTAACTAAGGTTATATATATATATATATATATATATATATATATATATATATATATATATATGTATATATATGTATATATATGTATATATACAGTATATATATGTATGTATATATACATGTATATCAATGATATTCTAAAATCAGCAAGAGGGCTCAGACATAATGCAAGGTTGAGTGATGGGATGGTTCATTTCAAGATTGTTAGTTCTTCCAGTTTTGAAAGAAATGCTATCTCCTGTGCCAAGCCTGTCAGTCATTTTCAAAAACCTGAAAATTAGATTATGGCAGTCAAGTTGCATAATAACCTTTTTTCTAAGGTCTCAGAAAAGTTTATTATAGTATGCATAAAGACTACCAACAGGAAATATTCCTAAAGTTATATAGTAAATTCATAGGTCCATGACACCTACATGTTTTTATCTTTTTGTATTGAAATTACAGTATAAACTGTTTTACCTACTTAAACAGATCTACATTTAGATTCTCATAAGGCTGGTTCAAAGGATCTGTTCTTAAATACAAGAAAATTGGAGAATAATAAATCTCAAGTTGGACAGGTTTGTGGATAGACCAAATGAACAATTAGTCTGAAAGCAATATAGCTTGTGGTTGAAGGGGTGCTGCAAAGAACTTGGCATATTAAATAGTGTTACACAAAGCCTATCAATAGTAACCCAATAGGGATTGACAGAATCCATTTTGTAAGTACACTACTGTAGTGGTTTGAAGTTGATATCACCTATATATAAGACATTCATCACATGGATAGTGATATTTTTAGACAAGTGCTAACAAAGCAGTTTTTTTAGTGGCTTACTTAAACAGTGGAGCAAATAAAATGATTTTTTGGACCATACACCAGCTATAGAGATTTATTTCAAATTCCAAATGCAATAGCCAGCTGGCATGTTTTAAATTTTAACTTAAGGTTAAATTGAATTACAGAATGGTCTAATAGCCTAAAGCCCCGTCCACATGACCAAACTTTGTCCGCAGACAAACGCAAGAAATTTCTGTTGCAAGCTCACCACTTCTGT
The DNA here is from genome assembly GCF_040412425.1 of Macrobrachium rosenbergii. NCBI lineage: Eukaryota > Metazoa > Arthropoda > Malacostraca > Decapoda > Palaemonidae > Macrobrachium > Macrobrachium rosenbergii. The sequence goes on along the minus strand of NC_089759.1, from coordinate 10,570,783 downwards.
TCGCTGTACACATTGCCAAAGTGTACATCGAGTGCTCTGAGCAGACACTAGAGTTTGTCGGGGGTAAGTAACATAAATGACTGCCAAGCATATGAACATGAGAAAAAACTGGTGCAAAGAACCAATGCATTAGTTTTATTAGTAAAAGAAACAGGTACTGCATATGAAAAGCATAAAAAATCATTTTTATATTGCTAAAGTAATTATATATAATACATGAATGAATATATTTACTGGAATATACAGATTATGAACATGAGGATTATAATATATTCATCACTGGAATCAAATATAACATACCCATGGGTCTTTATGTACTTATAATTTTCTACTTCAAATGTTAGCTATTATATATAGAATGTGTTTAATCCATGTAAGTTTGGTTGTGTGGATGGGGCTTAAAAGCCTCTGAAACCTTCAGTTAAGAGAACTACCACCACATTCTAGTACCAAGAGAGGAAAACTGCCCTCAACTGGCGTGGGTTCGTTAAATGTTACCCTTCACATAAAATGTACTATTATGTGGATTGTAATCATTGTTTCTTTTCATATATTTCAGTTGCATTAAGAGGAATTTTAGAGTTTTCAAAATTACACACAAGGCACAGAACCAAGTAAATAGTGCAATGCTGTATTGACTGTTCCACTGCAGTATTACTGATAATCACTTTTGTTAGCCCTAGTTTGCAAATGATTGACATGATTCTTTCATGAAGAATGATTTTTTCATTTAAAAAATGGTAATTAAGTGTACCAAGTGATATTGTATTAGAATACTGTAATACCAGTGTCGTGTTAAATTATATTAGTCAAAATTCTGTAATACAATACAGTACAAAAAAAAGGGCATGCAAGGTGGGTTATTGGATAATAAAATTTGTCCTGATAATGTCATTTATTCTAACTTGCACTAATACAACTCTCATAAATATAAAATTGACCAAAAATATTTTATATTCTTAACATAAATTGCAACATTACAAAGACGAAAATATCTTGCAGAATAAACTCATCTTTTCTTGAAGCCATATTTCTTTCTTTCGTAAAACAAATCTGTCTTTGAAGATCCAAGATTCACAATTTTGGGGCATCCATCTCTGTCTTTCTCTAAAACTGTGCATTCTTTACAATAGTAGGCATCTGATACACCTGAAAGATGGAAACAAATATACATATTAATAAAATTTATTTTATATACACTCTACTAGGCTAGTATACTTTGCTAGGTTGCAGTACTCAACTACAGAGGCAAAAATCCATTGAAATTCATATATTTGGGTAAATTTTATATGCTGCCAAATAAACCAGCAAACATAATTACAAGGCTGACTTATGTCTATTTAGCCTAATAACATTCATTAGCTTTGTGAAGCAAGATACAAAATTTTGTTTTACACATTGTTCTCATTGACTAGGCTAACCCTACAGCACAGTAACATCTGGAGGTAAGGCATAACTTGGCTAAGTATAGACTAGGCTATGTTAGAAACTCGGCTCTCAGTACTGGTTTCCCTGGTGACACATGATATACATGACGTAGATACTTTCGAAGCCCAAAACTAATCCATCTAGGATGATTTGAACTAAGCATTGGGTGGTGGTGCACTATACGCATGAATACTGTCGATTTCCTTAGCTACCCTGACCTATGCCGGGTACCTTAAAGCTAACCTAAAGCAGTTTAGCCAAGCCTATAATAACTGGGTGAACAACCAACACGAAACATAACACCAAAATAGAAACACTTACCAGGTCCTCCACATATGACACATCGCCCCTGGTATGAGCCGTAGTTGCACTCGTCGCAGATACGGACGAGGGTGCAAGGCCTCACATAAGAGTCACAGATGACACATTTGCCGTCACATTTTTCACACAGACGGCCGATAGCGACACCTGGCTGTTTGCGACAGAAAATTAGATCTGGATGATGCTTTGCCATGATCTGAATGTGTACTTGCTTGTATAGTAGCACGAAACAAAAACGTTACAACAACATTACTATTTCACGCTTGGAGCTCAATGTTCAACCTCTTGTTTGTTGTGGTCGAGCTCAGCGTCTGCCGTCAGACGCCGCTTGCTTCACGTAAATCCACACCGCCCATGCGCAAGCCTTGTTGCCGACGAGCTGGCTTGCGCAACATCCCCGCCATCTATGAATGATCAATATCCCGGCTTCTTCGCTGATTGTATGTGATTGTATTTGGTATTTTCAGTTTCTTATTGTTTCATTTTTATTTTAAATTGTGGTACTATAACGCCATTCAAGATAACGCTTCAAAGCAACAGACAGAATTGTTAGAGAATGAAGTTTTAGTGTGTGTGCGAAGGTTAGAGAGCATTTGCGGGTCGATTAAAACAGTAATAAAATTAAATTACAGTAACGAGAAAGTTGATTCGCAGCAGGCTTGCATTATTATTTCTGTGCTCATTTTAAGTACTTATATTTTACCTAGTTAGATGAGTCTGTAGTTCCCTTTTGAAGAATTGTATGCATGTGGTTAGAGTTAATCTCTCTCTCTCTCTCTCTCTCTCTCTCTCTCTCTCTCTCTCTCTCTCTCTCTCTACACACACACACACACACACACACACACACACACACATTATATATATATATATATATATATATATATATATATATATATATATATATATATATATATATATATATATATATATTGTGTCGAGCCTATAATAGTCAGTCTTATTTTTTTCATATACATTGGTAAATAGTGTCGTCATGGTAACACGTATAACATTAGTATTAGATTGTCTCAGAAGTCAACCATAATTTTACTGTACTTTGATTTGTACTGATAAGTGCAGCATTCTGTTAGGGTTTTTCTTACTTCCACTACTGCCGTTGTTAGTGTGCTAAGCGGTCCCTCAGTGAGTCAGGGTTACCGACCAACTGGCAAGTTATTCCATGAAGACGTTATCTGGCTTCATACCTAATAGATATTGACAACGAGACTGGTAAGTTACATGTCAAAATGCAAATTTTTGCAGGTCAGACTTAGAATTCGCGTATTTTGGAGTATGTAAGTAAAAATATCATGGTTTAGCTTTATATGAATTATATTTCTTATAATTTATTGGTTTCTTTAGTGTATCATTATAAAAAAATTCTTTTTAATTGGTGTTATGAGTATACTTTCACCATATATATACTGGATCTATTTCTGTGGTAAGGCTGCGTGCCAAGGATGAGGCTCAGGTGCTAATGTGTTTTGTTATTTAGGATCTTGTTTTTCTAAAGCTGTAGAATTTTATTTTATATAATAGAGTACTGTAGTCACCTTTGCAACACTAGATGTGCGTTATTTTCTTATTACGAATGATGATAACGTTTACTTTTTTATTTTCGGGATAGTTTTTTCTTTTATCTCATATTTGTCACATCACTGAGCTGCTTAACGTTTTACAGTATTTAATCTGGTAGAAATATGCAATATATACTTAAAAAGACATTTTCATTCGTAGAGAACTGTTTGTGCTTCCAGAGTGTAATGTGGTTTAGCTGTATACATATGTCAATAGTAAACATTCTTATATGTTCTTATTTCTTGGTCAGAAAAGAAGTCTCCGGTCATTGTATGTGACCATCCGTTCGTAAAATGAAATTGCAAATTTCTGTGGCAAAAGTATTTACATACTTCATTACCTGAGTGAAAGTTAAAAATGATATGGCCTAATATGGTAATTACCAGTTATAACATTACTGGAAAATTACTTATGTGGACTTATGCTGCAAAAGCAAGCTTTTTTTTTTAGATGAATAACTCGGAATAATTAATTCCATTCCTCTGATTTGTTAAAGGTAAAATACTTGTAGGCTACGATCAAGTGTATCTGTAGAAGTTTAAGCAGCGTTTATAATATAAATCTTAGGTAATAAATGAGGTGGTATGCAATATGATGTACAGGTAGATAGAGGTAAATGAACCTTACAAAATGTAATTAGGCATGTTGTTTTTATTGTTTAAATAGTAGCAGTAGCAGTAACAGCCTTCATTGGTACTGTTTTTGCGTTTATTGTATTTAATTCAGTGCCTTGCTTCATATACTAAATTTTATCAGCGGAATGAATGATTTACATCTATCACGTTTTGTGTAAAACAGCCTCCCTTAGTTGAAACGGTTGTTATTCATGAACATATTCTTCTGCACATGTATGAGAGAGAGGCGGCGGATAGAGTGATGATTGCTGTCTTGTTTTGTTACATTCTCCAGCCTTTTGATATTAAGTAGCGAAGATATGATTAGTATTTTCTCGGTCACTCGTATCAACTTGTAAAATCATTCTTGAAGATAAGATATGAAACGAACTTGAGCTCACGAGGCTTTTTGTGATTGAGAATCATGGTTAAACTCGACACTCTTGTTAATCATGTGGTGGTTTGTCTCGTGGTGATCCCAGCTATGTGAAGCTTCCTCAGAGATGTCAATATCTTTAGTTTTTTCACGGACTGAGACACTTTGGTGTCCGGACATTTTTACCTCTGTGCCTTCACGTTATTACCTCGAGTCTTTCATATTATTTCCCGGGTGTCCCAACTGTACGTGATCATGACGACTGTGCTAGGACGCATTGCACTATTTCTCATCTGAGAGAGTTGGTGGTGACTACGCTAAGATTAAAATTACAAGAGAAATCCTTCTTCAATGGCGTATCTTTGGCGCAATCGTGTACTCCAAAATCATCTCGATGAAGTCTGTGCAGAAGTGCTGAATAGTTTCCCTTATGAACGTCTGTAATGAATGATTTGAAACGAACCTCGATTAACTTCTCAACTTTTTAAACCTTGTCACTCGATTCTCCATGTTTGACGATGCCACGGAAGAGGGCGAAGTCGAAGCTGAATGGGAATCACTGATTTTGGCTGCGTTCTTCTTCTTGCTCAGATTATGTAATAGACTTGTCAGTATTTGTCATTTAAACATCGCTGCTGATAAGTTTATGAAAGTAATAGTGTTTCTTGAACCTTTGACATTGCAATTTCGAACAATTTGAGATCCCAGTTTTCATTTGAGTAGTGGTAGCAATTCTCAGTTGAATGGGATTCTGAACATTTTTATGCGTCCTGTTTAGTTAAACTTTCTGCACTATCCAGAGATAGGTTACAGTGCACAGAGATATTGAATTAATAACAAAAGTCAAGACCGACCTTTACCACCCTTGCCTCTCAGTCTTTATAACGGTAATCTTATCAGCAAAATCTGATTTACAGAAAGTCATTGTGTATATATAGCATTATGCTTTTCACCATTTCTTATAATAATTCTATTATGGTGGTTTTTGCATCAGTCTGTAAATCTCTTACTTAAACGTTTAACCTGTACATACCATGTTTTGTTGTCAAATATTTGGTAACTTTAGTGTCATAATATTTTCCGATTACCGCTCGGCATTTTACTCGTATTTTGCCAGTGACTTGGAAACGTCATTGCGGTAGTTTCATTAATTTTAATGGCTGGATGGCTGGCGTTAACCATCATCGGTATGTGTGTGATTAGGATAGCTCCGATTTTCTTGCAGACATTTTGATATATATTAAACACTTTTCAACTGGCTGGGAACTAAAGATTACTAGAATGAATTTTCTTAAATCATGTTATTCGTTCCCATGTATGTCCATCTCCACATTTCCAAATAGTTGGATGTATGTATGGATATTAAAAAAGAATTTTGTATAGTATTATTCAATATATTCATACACTTTTGTGGAACACCTCGAAGGGGTCATTGTGTGGACTAGAATTTTTTTTATCTTCTTTGGTGATAACAAGGTTTCTACAGTAGTAAGTTCAAAGATACAGAGTTCTTGAAAATTCCCATACTTTCCAAAATTAACAATTTCTTATATTTGTATTCAGATTTTATGTATGCACATTTTTTCTTACAGATGCGCGTGAACTTGCCCGCCAGGAACTGCACTCAGCACTTCGAGAGTCTTGCAGCCGTGGAGATGTCTCACGTGCAAAGGCCATTCTCAGAGATTTGGGTGCAGAAGCCGAAATTATCATCAATTCCGCGCCAAATGGCTCTAACACGCTGCTGTTCAAGTAAGTTACTTGTGTTCTTTGTGTAACTGCTGCCCCTGGCTTCAGAATATGTGAAAGGAGCTTGAAGATATCAGTGAAACTTTTGAGAAGTTGTCATTGGGATGCTTCTGGTATGTTGCCTCCTAATTTTGAGCAGAGCCGATATTTTGAGCCTTGCTTCCTTTACATCATTCTGTTGATATTATCGCCATTTGTTAAAGGGAATCATTGTTCTGTACGAAGGGTGTGTGTGTGTTTGAACTGAATGTGACGTACATTAAGGGAAGTGGAAATTTGTTTGAACAGGTTTGTCAATTTTAGGTAGGGAAGGCCTTCATTTTGCATACATTGCCAAGTGTGATATTGTGTTGTAACAAATGGAGTGGCATTATTTAGTGTTCTAAAGTGCTTCCAGTTTCAAAGTAAGCGGGTAATGCTGTTCATAAGAGTTTGTGTGATTAATCAGATTGACCTTAAGTAATGATTGTCTGTGACCACAAATTTTCATTTTCTGGATAACTTAAGCTTGCCTGTATTCGAATTTATTATGTTGTTTTATTATAAAAGAAAAGACTTTTCAACTACAAATGTTTGTAATTTTATGTTATCTCATACCGTTGCTTATGTTAATTGTGTTCAGTGTAGTAATGTTTTAGCATCTAATCCAACATATTTTGACCTTGAGCCAAATTTGTCTTGTTCAAGGTCATCTAGACAGTTAACAGATATTTCTTTTCTATGAATAACTTTGTTAAGAAAAATGTTAGAAACCACTTCTTTCTAATGAGCCAGTTTTTTTAGTATTTAAAGAACTTGTGTTTTATATCTTTTGAGTCTCAGACAAAGATGTCAGGGCCACAAGTGCTTTGAACCCAGGGTTTTTTTTTTTTAATGGTCACTGGGAGTCTTCTTATGAAAAGATGTAGATTTCATGGAAAATTTTGTCATCTGCCATTAAATTTTATTTTAATGTAAATGAAAATGTGGTAAATATATGGAACATCAGACTTCATTTTTTACCTTGGATGTTATTAGATTGTCAAAAAATTCTCATGAAAACACTCTCTCTGCTAGGTAATACAATACAGTATAACTATTGTATATCTAATTATACAGTTTTACCACAGTAACCGAATACTACATTATATATCATTGCAGAGCATGCGAAGAGGGACAACGAGAAATGGTCAGGCTTTTGCTAGACCATGGAGCAGATGGCAGAATTCATCCTGTCACAAAATACTCTCCCCTGTACATTGCATGTTATTATGGTCGTAGGGATATTGCTGAAATGCTACTTAAGGTAAGAAGTGTTTAGATTTTAGGTGAGCTGCAGAATATTTGTAAAGGTGAATTTCAGTGAGGTTTTTAATTTCCCTTTATAAGGAAAACAAAAGAACCACACACACACTAAGTAGGTTTTCTGATAAACCTCTTACATTTTTATTTGATTCATTAGGGTTACACTTTGTGCTTTGGATATCCTTGTGTAGAAGTTCATTGTTTTTATAAAAGAAATGAGAAATATTCTCAAAGTTTTTTTTCCTTTAGTTAAGAAAGCTTTCAAGTTTCCTATGTTAATAAAAAATTATATTTAAATTACATGTTAATGAAAAGTTATATATAAAAAGCAAGAATCACAGAATCAAATCTATATACTGTACTGGATTTATGCTTGGATAAATACAGCATGTAGGTTTGTACGTATTCAGTGAGCTTACTGTATGTTTTGATAAATATGTAATATTTTATTTATTCATATTTTCAAATAATACCTTGGGTCCTTTGCTTTTATGTCAAATGTGTGATACAGAATAAATTTTTTTTAAATGTGCAATAATTTTTACTCAGGAAGTCACACCATTTATTTGATCATTTTGCTTTATGTTTCCAGAAATTTCCAACTCTTGTAAACGTTTCCACTGTGGAAAGATGGTTGCCACTACATGCATGTATTATCAATGGGCATGCATCTGTTCTGGAGCTTTTGCTTAAGTATCCTTATCCGGAAGAGGCACTGAAAAAGTACTGGTTAGTTGAACTAGAGTATTTTTTTATGCAAATACATTTTTCTTTACTCCTTTAGGTGGTAAGATTCAATGAAGAGATTAACACTGAAATACTGCACAATTTGAGGTTTCCTCATTGGAATTTTTGCTACTGTGTGAATACATCTTAAATCTTAGGACATTTTTGGCCAGTAACTGAATAATTCACATAGCTATGGGATTTGAGTTATGATTGAAAATTCTGCCAAATAGTGGGAGTATACTGCAGGAGTAATATTGGAAAATCAAGTATTTTGTGTGTATCAGGACATTGTAACACTTTAAAGCTGAAATGGAAGTGTAGTGTGTCAGGTATACAGTAATCTCAACACATTATTCAGATCAAGGAGGCATATAGTTTTCATAAAATACAGTGTTTTATAGATATCCTCAAAGTCTACATATCAGAACTTCCATCATACTTTTCAAGTTTAATAAGCCTATTGTTCTGTATTGCTAATTTGCTCTAAAATAGTATACACTATGTGAAAATATAGTTTTCACCTGTGATTATTTCTGATACTATTTCTTATATTTCAGGGAAAAAACCAATCAGTTTGAGTATGAAATGGCCTTTGATATAAACATGAAAGATGTAACAGGACAGAGTGCACTGTACTTAGCTTGCTATGTTGGAAATCAAAAGCTAGTTGATCTACTTCTCAAACATAAAATCCAGGCAACCAAAATAAAGGTTGGTGTTTTAGTACTCTACTTTATTTCTTCTGCATGCATGATATTGTGCCACTTGTAAGTCAGCTTTGAGAGCAAGGATGTGTTATCAGATTTTTTGTAAATTACATGAAGGTTTTGTATGCCGACTAAATCATGTAGCCTCCAGGTTGGAAGCAGTTAAATTTATCCAGATGCCTTGACCAGAAATTATTGTATTAGCTAACAGAATTGAATCAGGGATGATCGGTACTACCCTGGCTATTTTGACATATTCTTCTTGCAAGCATTTTCCATAGATTATTGAACCTAACTTGACCTTATTCTCTTGTCATCTCATTACCTCAGAGCTTCTGTAACATTTTCCTTGGCTTTTTAATTTCATATATTTTAAAAATCAATTTTTGTGTGTCACTAATTAGATTGTCTTGATATTGTATCATTCTCTCCCACTTTCAGCTATTCAGTGTCTCTCCTAACATGAGAATTCTGCTTCCTTTTGTCACCTGGTAACCACATGGTTTCCAAAAATTACCATTATGGAAATCACTGTAAAGATTTTCGTTTGTGTAGTGTTTAATCTTTAATATATATTTTTATGGAGCAAAGAGTCATGTATCAAACAGTTGTATAGCCAGGGCTGATGGTTATTTTTAAGAAGTTTTGAATTACATTACATGTGAATTGAATTTTGACTCCTTACTTGTTTTTTCAGACCAAAGAAGAATTAGATAAGGAGAGGCACCAGAAGGATCATGAAACAATTAGTAATGACTCAAAGTCAAGTAGCAGAGAGAATTCTAAAACAAGTATTGAAGTCAGTACTGAATTAGCTGAGAATAGTGATGAAGTGACAAGCCCAACAAAGCACCGAATATCTGGGGGTATCCAGGCCTTAATGTCTAAATTAAATCTTGTTAGAACTGAAAATAATCCAAAGGATAACATGTTATCTCCACTTGATATTGATATGTATTGCAACAGTAATACAGGTAAGACCATTTTTATATGTACTGTAATTTATTTTTTCCTCTTTTTGCCTTACTGTAATTAGGTAGATGCTGTATTTCATATAGGAGTTAAAAGATTTTTTCAGTTACTTTAGAAAAAGGTTTGGTAACATGTTGAATGTTTATTTTGGGAAATTTTTCGTACAGGAATACAGTCTTATTTTTTACATAGGTAAGGAAGGAGAGACTGATCAGTGCTTATATGAAGTCTGTTCATAATTAAACAGAAAAGTAAAGATATTGAAACAAAGCAGAGCAGAAGCTATTCTTAAAGGAAACGAGTTTTATATATCCTGTTAATTATAGAATAAGGAGGAAACAAAACCTGAAAGGGAAGTACTTTATATATTTTGATGTAGAGAGAATCAAGTTTGGAACTAAGTACACTGAGGATTTTAAATACCTATATACAGTATCTACAGTACTTGATACCTGTGAGATTTAAGGAGAACAAAGTGTTGCTTTAAAGAGAGATTAACATGAGACTTGCAGAGGCAAGGAATTTTATCAGTCAAGAGATTAGAAAGAGATTAGATCAAGATATGCAGTTTCCTGCATATCTTAGTAGAAAACATATGCTTCCAGGTAGTGAAGCACAACAGTCCTTGAAAATTTGAAATAGACATGAGTAGCAAGAGAGACTTAGAATGATTAATTCTTTTGTACTTTTGATCATATGACTTGAAAGCAGGAACATTCAAATGAAGAGTTAGTAGGAGAGCATTTTTGCTAGAGCTGATGTGCTGTTATAACACTGACTCTGCTAGGAAATCTGATGTCATGACTTTTCTTATTACATAACTGAATCGAAGTAATTAATATAATAGTGACTATAATAGGTTGAAGCTGTGCACTGTATTTCATTATATGGCCTTCACTTTCATATTAATCTACTGTATGTATTCTGATGGACCACCTGGCATTTAGTGATTCAAACATTATAGAGTTAAGAATTGAAGATTCTTAATATTAGTTATAAATGGAATGAAACTTTCTGTATCAGTGAAAGTTATGGTTGTGTCATTGTAACAAAAATATCTAGAACTTTTTACAATACAATTTACTGTAATTGCTACAGATAGTTTTTCTTTTAATTTTGCCAGTTCTTGTTCAGTGGAGAACTAATGTATATGTTTTTTATTAATAATATTTACAGTCATGTAAAGATGGCATATGTAAGTTTAACGTTGATACATATTTAATGAGATTTGTTTTTCATATCTTTGCAGAAACAGCATTGCACATAGCCGTGAAAAATAAACATCATAGCATTGTATCAATGCTACTAGCAGCCGGAGCTAATCCCAATTTACGTGTTTATCTTCCTGATGATGAGATGGCAAGGCTTGCTGAAGATGAATATATATTCACAGGTTAGTCAGCAGTTAAGTTGCCTGAATAATATAATGATATAAAATGTGATAAAATCCAGTTAATACGTAGGATTTTCACATGCTTGATTCATGAGTAGAAAGAATTATACAGGCAGTTCCCGGGTATCGGCGGGGGTTTCATTCTGAGGGTGTGATGATAACCGAAAATCGCCGCTAACCAAAAATCAGTGATTTTCAGGGCTTTTTCAGCGATTTTCGGGGCTTATTGGCACCAAAAAGCCGCCGATTTTTAGTTATTGGCGCCTCTGTTGTTATGTATCAGTGCTAATACCCAATTATCAGCAGAAATTGGCGATTTTTGGCACCAAAAATTGCCAATTTTCATTGCTAGACAAACACCGTAAAACCGGCTCACCGTTAACCGAGCCCACTGTTAACCGAGCCCACTGTTAACCGGGGACTGCCTGTATAGTGAAAAGAAAATGATTTACAGTACATATACGTACTGTAATTCAGATGAATTTGAAGCCTCCAAAACCTGAGGCATTTTATCCTCAAAATTCTTTTTGTCTTCTAAATTTTTTAGGTTCTACCTTTTTTTTAATAAATGAGTGTCTTAAGGTTGTACCTCTTTTATGTAGAAAATATGAACTAAAATAATTATGTGCCAGGTTCATAAATTAGTTACAAAATTTTTTTTGCCAATAAGAAATATGTGATAACTGGTGTCATTGTTTTTAGATACCTCTCAGTTTTTGGCAATATTCCTTATGAGCATTACAGTATTTATGTCCAGACAGTACAACAGTCTCGATGTAAATCAGTTAATTTTGCCTCTGGTTATTACTATTGTGTATAATATTCATGTTTTAGTATATTTTGCTGTTACTTTATCATAACTGATGTAGTTGTCTGTGGATGATTTAATGTAATCATATTTTATGTATGGCATTAATTTCATATTTAAATCAAATGTTAATGTTATCATGCCATTTCTGACTACTGGTAAAATGTATTATGAATTTCAACAGGCTCAACAGCACTAGTCGAAGCTTGCAGAAATCGTGATTTAGGGATGCTTGATTTGCTGCTTAAAAATCATGCTCGAGATGATGAGTGTAAAGCACTTTTTATTGCTGCTCATACCAAAGATGAAATTATTGTATCAAAACTTTTAGCACTCAAGGTAAGTTGAAAATAGTGTATTTACACATATTTTATCAGATGACTCTAGTCATTATTTTCAGAGTCATTCTTACTGTTGCCTTGACTTGAAACCTATATTTGGGCTTGTGTACTGTTCATTGTATTTTTTATTGATGATATACATGAAAATTGGCTAAATTTTGGAGAAAAACTCTTGAACCCATATACCTTTGAATGATGTCTTGATTTTATAGTACAGTACTTGCTACTGTACTTCATTGTTTAATGAAGGACAGGAAGTTCTCCAAATGTTCATCATTATATATTGTGCTTGTTAGTGTAATTGTTACATAATTATGTTCTGAATTTCAGGCTCACCCAGATCCTGAATTCAAGGTGAATAAGAGAGCCATGGAGATTAAACCCAGTCAACAGTTTAGCTCTCTTAGCGTTAGCAATTCAGGTGGTGTATATTCATCGCTGTCACCTACCACTCCTGTAATGATCAATTGGCATGGGCAGCGCTGTCTTTCATATCTTAAGGTTAGTTTTTTTTTAAATATAGAAATTTTTCATAAAATGTTTAGAAGCTAAAGGTTACCTCTTGCAAATGGAGTATGTACTAGAAAGTTTTTGATGACATTCTTATTATTGTTATTTTTCTATCGAAACTCATTCATGGTAGCTAGCCTTAACGGTGTACAACGTATTCAGGTATAAATTTTGAAATGTTGGAAATTAAGATCCTACTGCACATGCCTATCGAACTATACTGGGCATGTGATGCCTTTAATTCTTCTGTGCACCTTGCTCTTATCAGGATGTGTTTTCATTATTCCAAGGACCACCAAGTAATGTTCCATTGTTTTTTGTGTTGTTCCTTTCATGGATTATCACAATATGCTTTTTCATCTCAGCATCTCATTCGGGTGATGTTACACCTGATGTTTTGTGGGTTATTTGCATTTTGTAACCTTTCAGCCAGAAGCTGATGTTTCTGTGAACTACAGTGAGTCCCTGCTTCCCTGTCTGTGTTATGTGATTTTTCCTTTTTTTCTCACTTTGTGTAATTTTGAATAAGTTGAGTGAATTTCAGTAAAGTAAGAGATTTTTAGTAAGTTGTTTTCAATTACTGTAACTGAATTTGTCACTTTAATTTAGTTGGTTAAACTGTCGAATAACAATAATAATCACTTTGCCACAGTCTTGCTTTGCTCCTTGGTTACACAGGAAGTGAGGATGCTGCAGACATATCTTCCAGGAGTATGCTGGTGAAGTGAGATTATTTTTCCATTTCAGAAGGATGCAGTTGTTGGGACTGGGATTTCAGTTCCAGGAAAATAAGGCAGTACATTATTATATGAATAAAGAGTTTGTACAAAAAGCTTGTTTTAGTAGACAAGCACCACTTACTCATGACAATCCCATTAAGGATATTTTGCTCTTCTTTGAGGTGAATCAAGTCTCACAAATTAGTAACAATCAAGATTGAGTTCCCTCACTTTTTAAGCAGTTGACTTCAGTGGCCTCCAATCTTTTTCCTTCACATAAACAGTATTCAACAACCACACCTTGCATTCATGAAGATACTAAAAGGATGTTTTCAGTGATTTTGACAGTACCTTTGCTAATACCCTCCCCTGGATAGAAACTGACTTGGTCCTGAATCATGAGTACAAACCTATTAAGCAATCCTCCCATAAGGCATTGTTCATAAAAGTACCAGTGAACTGCAGGATTGTCAACACAAGTCACCCACTTTATAAACTGGAAAATTATGGGTCTTTCCTTCTTCAACTTCCCTGTAAAAACTAGATGAGACTGCATTTCATAATTACCAAGGCAATTCTGAGAACATCACATTTTTTGAAAGATATTTTGGGTCTGCTCAGTTTTAGGAGTTTTGATCAGAATGGTCACATTTTACTCAAAAAAATATTTATAACAACTAAACCACTGAAATCTTGGAAGTCTGACCGAAGTGCACTAGAAGTACACAGTAATTTGTTTATTAAAAAAAATTTTTTAAGTCCATACTGTGGATTTTACTGGCCCAGAAAGCAGGTTTTTATGCCCTTAAAGTGTGGAGGCACAGGAGTAGCAGTGGTGGCGCTTTCAGTTTTTCATTTGCCAATCATAGTCTAATTGTGTTACCAGTTTTGATGCTACCGTCAAAGTTGTCAAAATCATACAAAATCAGAGTTAAGAGAAGCATAGGAAAATTATTAGCCATAATTCTGTAACTAACGCTAAATTACAATACTGTACTGTACACTGAACTTTGAAATTTACACTCACTGTAAATTTAGTAATAATACATTCTTGAAGAAAAAACTAAAAGAATTTTTGCATTTCAGGACCAGTGGTTAATAGATGCCTCAGTAAATCTAAATCCTAAATTGAAGCTCAGTCCAAGAAATCAGGTGATTGCATTATATGCAATAACTCGTCTAGATATTTCAAATAATTCCCTCACACAGTTACCAGATATGATCTTCCAGCTCCCTAGTTTAAAGGTATGGTAATAAATGACTATAGTCAAGTAATCTGAACTTCAAGCAATTCTATGTGCACAGTTTAAAAACTGAGTCTTTTATGAAATACAGTATTAGCACTCTTTGTTGCCAGTGTGTACTACTTTCGTCTTGAATATGTTAATATGAGTTACTGACTGTAATTATATAGTTATGAATACTTATGTAGATATACTATAAATGATAGTGATTAAGACTATATTAAGCTGTCAATATTTTAAAAATTTCTTTAAATATCTCTTGGGTAATGTATATCCCAAAAATATATCCTGAATTATTTTGCAGACATTAAATGCTGCGCAAAACAAAATAGAAAAGCTCCCCACCACCATAGGGCAATTTATTGATGGGACTGTCACATTACCACGAAAAGGATCTAAAAAAGATTTGTTCCTTGGTCCTGTTTCTGTCTTGGAGGAAGTTCATCTGCAGGTGGGGAAACTGTTCATTTAACATATATTTTTGTATATAAAATTAATAAGTTCTGTGTATCTCATTATTACTGATTACAAAGTAAGGCTTTTATTATTAATAAGAACTGTATTAATTTACCCTGGGATTTTGTCTTTTTAGGATAATAGGTTAGATTCCCTTCCCGATGGATTGTTCATGCTTCCAGCGCTACAACACCTTGATGTTTCTAACAACAAGTTGTCAGTCCTTCCTTACAAAATTTGGACTGCTCCAAAGCTACGGGAACTTAATGCTTCACTGAACCTTTTACATGACCTTCCTGTAAGACCTGATGGTATAGGAAGTGAATTAGGTATAAACATTAAGATTTTTATTGTTCCTGCATTGTTAAATGACATAAATCATGTTATGGTAATCTTACATGTTTATAGTGTTTTCAGCTTTTTAAATGGATTAAATTTTCAGGGTTAAGTACTGAAACAGTGAATGAAATTAGTGATGAGGAAAGCTTATCATCTACAAGTGAATTGCAACTTAATCTACTGGAAGATTCAACTGAAGAATCCCCAGCTCGTCGTAAGACCCCAGACACCCGGTTAGTTATGAAAAGCTGCTTCTAGATGATTTAAACTGTAAACAAGCATATTGCCATTGTGGTTGTACAGTACACACACTTTCTTCGTGGCTACACTCATGACTTTACCATCTGTAGAGTACAATACCAAATTAAGATTAGAATATTTTGTGTGTATGAAGCCCTGATTAATTGAAAAAGAAAAGTATTGGACATAAGCCCATGAATAAGGTTTATCAGAATCTGACATTCTCAGTACATCCAGTTATAAAGTTTATACAGTACAGTATTGTAATTTATTGAGAGAGCAAACCCTTTGTGTCAGCCCTGTAAGAGTCAGGATGTCAAATACTGTATATAAGATAATGTTAAAATATTTTCATTCAGTAGAAAATAACCTTTTCTTTTTTTTATTTTAAAATTGCATTTTGTCCAAGCTACTGACATATTCAAAATGGGATGTTCAGTTTCTGTTTATTGAAGTTGCTTTATCAGTAATATATTTACGTGTAGTGGGCAAACTGCTGTTACATAGCTTAGCACTGAAGTTGAATGACAGCCCTACATCTCACTCTACTTTATGCATGCTGATTGCTTGCTCTCTGGCCCACATTCTTGTTTACCTTCCATTTGCCCATGTCCTTGGTTGTATTCCCGTAGTTATCCAGTTAACTACCATTTTTTCCCACCTAGGATGGTTTTAAATGTATAAATAATGATTGGTTGCTGAATGAATGTTTGATAGTAGATAGTTTCTTTTTATTTCATGAGAAAATTCAGCATACTTCAGTGTACTACATTTGGCTATCCTTGCAAAATTTGTTGCCTCTTACTAATTGTTTGGCCCATGTGACTTATATAGAAGAGGTTTCTTTGCAGAAGTTTAGCCTTTGTTTCTGTATTCACTTCATAATTTACATGAGTTATGTTCTGAATAGACTTAGGTAGTTTAAATATTGTAAAATTTAATGATTTCCATAGGAATAAGTGGTAAATTCTATGGTAGCATTGCATGAACACATAATTCTATTTATACAAGAGTTACTTGTCTCTGATATCGAGCATAGGTAATATTGTATCATTATTTGGGTAAAGTCACATTATCGCAGGTTAACTTATGTAAGGTAAAACCTTGATTTAATTAACATTATTCTCACACACTTTGTTCTTCTGTCTTATAATTTCCCAACTACAGTACAGCTTTTATGTACAGGATTATTCATAATAATGCCAAAAATTTTTGTTACAATAATTTAGTACAGAATTTATGCCATCAGACTTGTGGTAGGCTACTGTGCATTTCTCCTAAGCCAAGTCTGGGGAGATGATGACCTCACCTCTAGCAGCCATTACAAGAATTATCAGGTGTCATCTGTTTTACAGGAACATTAATATTGTTTGATTATCTTTGATCACCTCTATATAGCTCAATCCTATTTCACTGGTTCTCCTTTCCACTTACACACTGTCCTACTGTATTATTGTGCTCTATATACTCTATTATTAATGTTTTGTTGAAGACAGACAGTTCTCTATTTTGTGACCAGTCAGCGAGTATTTTAATCTGAACTAGCAGTGCCTAACACAACCTCTAAGTGATCCTACATTGATACATTGATAATAGAACAGGTTCTGGTATACTGTACAATTGAACATTTTTGTCTGTTTTTAAAACAATTTCTTATTGTACAGTCTATGAACCTAATATTCCTGAGCTCTGTGGTCTTGTTAAGCCATTTTTTATAATTAACTAATTATAATAATCATCATAAACAGTTTTCATTGTGATTATATGAAGAAATTGAGGGATGCTCTGCAGCATAGAGTTAGTGGATTTTCTTCTTCTTGTCTTCTGAAAAATAAAGGAGAAAGATGATGGAGGGGGATTTTGGGATAAGGGTGGTTTTGAAGAATTTAGTCCACGAAGCTGTGTGGAATTGGGTTCCATTTGAAGGTATGAGTGTTTGCTTGAGAAAGTTGCCCTGGGGAATGGACTCCCTCATATGTTCATGGATTATAGTTTTTCATTGCTATTCGTAGCAGTGATGACTCTTTAGCTTTCCCAGGCCCATATAAAGAGATTTATAGTCAGAAAGTGCATTTGTACTTAAAACATCTGTCAAAACAAACTAAGAAATGAACCATTCACGGTGTTATAAACACCTGGAAAAGGCTCATCAAAAACAATGACCCTGACTTGGGATTAAGGTGAGAAAAGGTCATAAGTGTTTTTACATCAGCTTTTCCTTTTAACGGCATAGATGTGAAATGAGTTCTCTGTGTTCTTCTCTGTACTTTTCTCTTTTTACCTGAACTCCCATCAGGTCAAGGTCTTCATCTATCTCTGTTCTCCATGATTTCCCAAGTCTTTTTATTGGTGTTTATCTTGCTACTTCCTTATCTACTACTTTACAGTTCATAATATGATCTTCCCACTGTACTCCAGCCATGAACCTTAACAGTCTTAAGTAATTTAAGGTTGTTCACTTGAAAATGGAAGTGAGGCTATGCAAGGCAGTGGCTTGTATTCATAAAACAAAAATTGCTTAATTTGTTTAATCTGTATAAATCTGAAAATGTATTTCAAGGCTGTTGCTTAATTATAGCTGATTGCTTAATTTAACATTTTTATTTTACAGAGTACTATCTCTAGGCAAACATGGAAATGTCGTTACCTGCTGTAGACGTCGAGAACTGAAGCATCACAGCCTTTGGTCTAATTCAATTGACATTCAAGAATCTCTTGTTGGTGTTAGAGACACAGAGGAGGAAACACTCTCTCGTCTGCAGTCATTAAACTTATCACACAATGCATTTACATGCGTGCCATCTGGCCTTGCATGTTTGGCAGTGTCACTTAATCGTCTCAATCTAAGTTATAACAGGTAAGGAAACAGTCATTTTTCCTATTTATAACACACTATTCAAATCATGATTATTTGAGCTTAGTCATTTGTATCTAACTAATATATTATACCAGTAAAGGTAAATATGTGAGGTAATGGTGGAATTTTTTTTGTCAGGCAGTGCAAAGGCACATCTACAGTATAGTTTAGTATCGTGTCTGATTAATTTGATTTAAGATTATATATACAATGTATAATCTTTTTAGTATACTAACAAACTGTTGCCTCATGTAGCCTTATGCTTGAGTATGTAATGGACAGTGGGGAATGATCTGTGTAGTGAAAAAATACCTACAGTAGGTACCCTAGGGGGTAAGAGACCCCCTCAATTGGGTTTTAAGACCCCCCCCCACATCTCTTACCATCCTGGCAATCTAAATATTTTCACAGGCTCATTTCCCAGTAATCATCCTCCTCTTTCAGACACAATCAGAGGTTGCCATGGCCTTTCCATCATTCATAAAGCCAGTCTCAATTTCACAACCATTTAGATCAAGAGTAATCTTAGTTGTTCATTCCATCAGAAATGGAAAGTATAAGAGCCACATCAATCTTCAAGATGCATGGTTCTAAGTATGTTTATGTGTTGTCTTGAAATTTTGGTGTTTTGCTTAGAAGAATGTCGTCTCCACAGTTGCAGCAAGGCTTAATTACTCACTTAAGAATAAGGATTTGAAGGGACTTTGATTATTGGCTCATCATAGTACTTTAGGACAATCTCTTAGTGTGACCTTTGTTGTACAGTATTCACTCTTTTATGGTACCTTAGGAACTTTCATTACCTGAAGGGGACCATAGCTCATTCCTGCCCATCAGATCCTCTATTTTGGAATGAATATCACCCTTTTCAAAGGAGAAGAGACGAATTATGAGATGTTTGTCAGGCCAAGAATGGCAGTATTTCCCAAATGTGACTGGAAAGTAAGAAAAGGATAAAGCAGTCAGGAGAGGAGCTATATGGATGCTGTATGAAAGGTGTCAGGGTGAACTGAGCATTAAGTATCAAAGTAACAAAAGTTTTCCCGAGATGCTCACAATTGTAAAATATATATAGAGTAGCAGGGCCATACCCAGAGTTTTTTATGGGGGGGGGTTCATTTTTCCCAAAACTGGACATTTTCTTTTATATATGTCACTGTATATGTAAGTATATACAAGCTGAAATACTTGAAAATGTTATTTTAGGTATATTAAGAAGAAAAACTGGGCATGCAGTCTAAAATCTACAAATATGGTTGTATCATATTCCTATTATCACTCTTGTATTTCCTACTGTTAAAGAATGATGTTAATGTTTAATAATAAAATTTATAAAAGAAGACTTGCCAAAAAACAAAAGATTGTTATTTATTACTTTATAAGTACAGTTCAGTGAAAAGGATAGTCACAGAAAATATGGACTTCCAGAAATTTGGGGGGGGTCATTCAACCCCCCTGACCCCCCCCTCCCTTGGTACAGGGCTGAGTACTAGTTTACAAAGACCTCAGGAATCTGTGCAGGAAGCTTCTTTGCCCAGAATCTATGTATGTATCCTTGCTACAGACCCAGATATTGGAGAAGATGAACACTCGCACATGCTAGGATGTAAATTGGTCTGTAGCATTCAGATTAATGTGGTTCATTATAGTGTCGTGGTATATTTTAGTCCAAGTTAGCAATATTCCCTGCCATGAAAGATGCAGCTAAGCTAGGTTATGTCAGGATGTGTCTATTATGCAATCTAACCCCCTTCCCCAGCATGGTAGGGTGCAGCATCCTGAATGGGCTTATGATAGGATTTATCCATGTAATTAACTTGTTTTTGTCGTTGTTGGGAGGGAGCAGATGATGGATTAATGAAGCTTATATTATGGAAATTAAGGTTAAAATCATAATAGAACTCATATTAAAAACTACCCAAAAAATACAACCCAGCCATGTAGCCTATACCTGGCTATGTTCTGTATACCCAAAGTTCTGGAAAGTAGCCCAGATACAAAATTCCAGGAACCTTTGGATGTAGCATTAGCCAAATACATATGGAATATGGAGTGCAGTAAGAACAGAAGTCAGTAGGTGAAGCAAAGAAGGTAGAGGGAGACCTACTAAAAGTTCTGAAGTGCAAAGGAATCCTTGTGGAAACATAATGTGATGCGTGGATAAACTATTGCTCTGACTCTCCATTATGGAGGTAAAATTTGGATTTTGAGTAGGAATGAATTAAAAAAAGGATGGGAGCCATTTGGGCAAAGTGTTTTCTTAATACAGTATATGAAAGTGTTGAATACGGTTTGTGTAAAGTGTTTTTTTAATACAGTATATATTAAAGTATTGAGTTGATTAAGATATATCAGGGAAGTGATAAAAAGTTGGAGGAAATGTTTAATGTTAATGAATTAAAGAAGTATATATAATGGAAACTATGGTTGAAATGATAATAGTACTCACATTAACAACCATAAAAAAAATACAATCCAGCCAGGTAGCCTATGGCAGTCCCCGGGTTACGTCAGGTTTGAGTGCTATTTATTCCCATTATAATTATGATGCTTCGGATTACGGCGATTTTTGGCTTACGGCATGCCACCAGTGTCAGAACCCCTGCCAAAAGTGGGGGATTGCCTGTGACTGGCTATGTTCTTTATATCCAAAGTTCTGGAAAGTAGGATTCCTGGAATTTTTGGATGTAGTATAAGCCACATACATAGAATAATGAAGTAACAAACATAGTAAGAATGAAAGTGAATAGGTGAAGCAAAGAAGTTAGGAGCTCTACAAAAGGCTTTGAAGTGTAAAGAAATCGTAGAAACATATTGTGATGCTCTAACTCAGTCTTGTGGAAGTAAAAAGTGGATTTTTAGTAGGAATGCAATAAAAAAAAAAGATAGAAACAGATGGGATGAATTGTTTTTCTAATAAATGTTAAATGATAAGTGATGATTTGAATGAGAGATAAAGCAGAGGTAAAATGTATAACAGTCATGGAAGGGGACTCAAAGGTTTTTGAGGGGATTTACTTCTATGAAGATAGTGGTGAATGATAGGTTGCTGAAAAGGTTGGGAAATTGGAAATGGAAGACGTGTTGGAATGGATGGGTTGTAATATCCAGAAGGTATTTATATTTTGAAGAATTCTTAGTATGCAAAACTGAAAATCAGATTTAAGAGAATCTGAAGGAAGTAAAATTGTCCAAATTTATATGGAATAACAAGTAATAACTGGCTCTGAAGCCCAGATAATTTTTTTTAGTGGGAAAGATGTGGTCTTATCTCCTCCTTTTTTGTGAAGATTAGCTTAAGCTTGTTGGTGAATCTGCCAGTTAACCCTAGTTACACTATTTTGCATATCTGCATGTAAACATTGTATAAAATATTAATTCAGCATAATAACAAAAGCTGATTTTTTGTAAGGCTTTCAAATATACCAAATTTATTTCAGATTACACGAGATGGGTGCAGCAAGCTGTTATCCTGTCGGCTTGAAACAACTAGACTTGTCTCATAATCGTATCCGAGCCTGGCCTACAGTGAGCCGTAGCGAATCCTTAGAGAGTCTTGAGTCCAGCCAGTCTTCTTGCTATGCTCTTGCGGAGCTGACCAAAAGTGCAAAACTCTCATGTTCAGGTTAGTTATTAATCTAGCTTTCTTGTCAAGGATAAAAGGCATACATACACTGTATTGTAATAACCATTAGGTTTAGTGAATTCTGAAATTTTCCATATACAATATTTTCATTGATAGATTGTATTTTGTTTTGTATGTGTAGTTATTTTGGAGATGGTAGAGCTCCTGCATAACATTTAAAGGAAACAGTTTATCGTAATTTTTGTAGCAATAATCAGTTTTTTGGAAGTGTAAGTTAGAATTGAAATTATCCACCAAAATAGACAATTTAATTTTTTTATAACTGTATCTTATAACAATTTAAGATAGCTGCATGCACCACATCAATAATTGTTTATTTCAGTTGCATTTTATATGTAGAGATAAAATGTTCCATTTAATTAGCAAGCCTACTGTCAATATCTTCAAGGAAGATCTGGTAGTTATGAAGATGTATAAATGTTTGAATTCTGCAACTTTTATTAAGGTATTTAAAATTTATCAGACTAGAACCAGTTCATTAAATCCTGTCTTGACATTATTTATTACTACAGTTACATCTGGAAAATTCTCATGTGATAGCTTTCTTACAGTATATTTTTCTGTCAGTATCTGATGATATTGTATGAAACAGTAGAAAGATTTTCATGAGTACCTTTTGCATTTTTATTTAACTAGATAAGATGAGAGCCCCAGCCTGTGTTAAATGATATACTGTGTAGTTGTGATCATTATACAGTAGATTACTGTATATACACTTTACTACATAAAATCTTTTCTTTCCCTCCCCTGTATGTGCTAGTAGTGTTCTCTAGTAAAATCCATCCCTATTCCTTTGTTCCTCTACCCGCTTATGCAGGTCGAAAATTTGGGCAAAATTTGGGCATAAGCCGAGTAAGAGGGAGCACAAACTCGCCCCTTGGCTCTCACAGTGCATCTCCAACACCTGGCTCATGTATTCATCGTCGCCATATTCGCCTCGAGTCGCTTCGAACTTTAATTTTAGCAGATAATCAGCTGACAAGACTCTGCCTGTATTTAGATGACAACGAATTTTCTATAGTGAACGATGTTGATGACAATGAGGTAAGCAGAAAATTCAGCTTATCATGTTAGTATTATTATTACTGAATTCAGTTTTATATCTTAGAAGAGATTTTTTTCATTATGTAGTTCTTTTTAGCATTTAATTATAAAGAACACGTAATGAATAATGTACATGTGACTTTTTAATGTTTCCTTGTATTTATGTATATTCTATAAATTGATTTTTAGTATTCATGTAGAATAATAGCCTTACTATTCATGCAAAACAATAGCCCATAGTTTACTGATGCCTGAGTTACAAATCTAGTTGGAGAACAGGCTCTAAATCACAGTGCCAGATTTAAAAAAAAAAAAAGAAGTTATTTGTCAACAGGCCAATATTTAGTACATTAGTAATATTATTTGTTTGTACTAGCTTACAGTGTAATTTAAGTTGAAAATGATAAAAGGGCTAAGCAGAACATAGTTCTAGCCCTTCAGTAATTCTTTTAGAAATTTTTTTATTCATTATTCTATTTAAGGGATGCATAAGAATTGGAACTGAAATTTATGTTTGTTGTTTTTAGGTGTTCTCAAAGAATGATATTGTAAACCTAGTACTTATAAGTTTTGTTTTTAGAAAATTGTAGCATCACCTAATTAATACTGGAAATGGCTGAAGTTTTTTGATAAGTGAGAATATGAAGCAAAAACTCGTGATTGCTTCATTTGCAATTAGTTTAAGGGACCTCTCTCATGGTCATTTCATTTTCAGCCAAGCCCCGTCCGAGCCAGTACCCCAAGGAAAGGGTGGTTGCTGTTTCCTAATCTCTCTATGTTAGATGTTAGTAATAATCTACTCAGGGATCTTCCTACAACACTTCACGAGCTTACAAATCTCTCGGTAGGTTTTCAAAGGAAATTTTGGTTTTTGTGTAATTGTAAGATAATGACACTTATAGACATAAAATTTAGATTTTTATCTCAAAATTTTCATTAAACAATAATTGCACTTAATTATTCAGTATATTTTGATTCTGTAAAAGATGGAATACTTATGATAAAGTTCTTTCTTTTGTAATTAATTCTTTTTTTCTGCAGGTTCTCAACATATCTGGTAATACTGACATTACAGAATTACCACCAGAAATGGGCCTTCTGTCACGCCTTTGGAATCTCAATACTCGAGGTTGCTCTTTACAGGAACCTTTAAAATCTATGATTGAGAGCAAAAAGTATAAAACCATGGATGTCATTGGATACCTTAAGGTTATTAATTTTTCCCACTGTAGTTCATTGTCCTGTTATAAAATTATACCATAGAAAGCTGATGAGATTGAATATTAAGCAGCTGAACGTAGGATGTCTGTATGTTTCAAATAATTGTAATCATAAATAATCACAATTTGTAATCATATATAATCAGAATTGTAAAGAACTGCATCTAGAATTTTTTTCTGATCTAATATAAATTATATAATAAGGAATATTTCCTATTTTATATGACAGAGTATACTGGAAGATGCAAGACCTTATGCTAGAATGAAATTGATGATTGTTGGTGTCCAAGGTATTGGTAAGACATCTCTTTTGGAACAGTTAAGACAAGAAGGAACAGGTTCCTACAGGAAGAAACCAGTTGAGGTAAGATTTGTGTTTTACCTATTTCAAATACTTGTCTTTCATCATGTGGGTTGGCTTCATTGAAGCTGAGAATAGTGTTAGCATAAGAATGTTGTGGAAGTTTTCTGGTGAGGGGTTCATTCACAATTCAGCATTTAAAGTGTGAATATGGCCATGATCATTGTCTTGTATTTTTACAGACATCCCCTTCAAGGGGAAATTGCTTTATTAAAAAAAAATTAAAGATATATTTCTCTTTTGATCATTACATTTAACAAATTGATAATAAGTTGCATTTACAAAAATAGGTTGATTATGATATATAACAATATTGTGATTTATTATAATTAGGGATTTTGTTATTATTTGATACAAGAAAGGAAGTTTTTGTGAAATTGGTTGTACTTCATTTTTATAGGATTATTTTTAACATGGTAAAAGGAACTAATTATGTTATTAAAAATGTCTGTGGAGGATAATTACTAAAGAGAATCAGACAGTATAACAAAGAATGTTTTACATCAGTAAAAAAAAAACATTACCTATATAACTGCTTTTATCTATATCATTTCCTCTACAAAGATAGTGAAGATCAGTAAAATCCAGTTGGATATTGTTTTGCAAGAAAAATTATATTTCATAATTTTTAGGATGAGTTTCTGTTGACTGGAAATTATGGCATCCAAATAAAATTTTTGGCTGTCTTCACTATATTTTGTTTGTCATCTTTGGTCATACAACAATAAAGTTTGTGTATTCAGCTCCAAAGTGGCACCATAACCAGCATTATATTATGAAAAGCAAATTTACAGCTACTGATAATAGAAAAAATCTTGTGCCCATAAGTGCTCAGAGTGGGATTTGCTACAGACAAGTCTTATGATGCACTCTACCCCTCTCGCCATAAATCTCTGAAAAGTTAATTGTGATAATACTGTAAAAGTTTTTATTGAGTATATTTTGAACTCTGTTGATGAATATCCAAATTCACATATACGTAATACAGTATTGTCCAGGTGTTGATATTTGTGGATTTTCTAGTTTAGCTTTCTACTCTATTTCTTATTTATGCAAATTGATCTTTTGATTCTCCTGTAATAGATTCTATTATCTTTGCAGTTACTTATGATACATCAGTTCCTTTCTTGTTTCTAATGGAATAGAAAGGCTTTTATCATATTCTGTGTGGACTTTATGTAGTAATCAACATATATGGCTTATGATCCTCGTGCACAAATGTAATTAATTTTTCATTCCACAAATGTTTCTCCATTTCTTCAGATTTGCTGCATTGCTTATTGTCATTGAAAGTACTATCAGTGTAGATATCATGTCTGACTGAGGTTGATGGAATCTCATTCAGTACAATTCTAAGGGCCAAATTAAATTTTGAACAATTGTTGCCCAGTTACAGACTTTCACCAATAGTTCTCCAATATATATCAACACTACATTGCTGTGATCATTGCTCTTAAGAGTTTCATGATTGCACGATTAACTTTGGTTTGGCCACCCCACATGCATCAGGCTAAACCTCTCTTCTGATTCTTTGTGGGTGAACTTTTGCATTCAACGTTCTTGAAATTGTTTGCCTAGAATTCTTTGTAGTATGTAATACTGTAACAGAGTCAAATACTGTAGTAGCTGATAAAGAGCCAGGTTACTGATTTTTTTCTTTTATTATTGTCTGCCTCATTTTTGTTTATTTGTAATAAAGAGCTAAAATGTTGCAAGAAATTATGCACTTAAGCACAAGAATATGGTAGATATTTTATGAATACAAAGAAGCCACAGGGCACGCTAATAGACCAATAAATCTGGTATCACAAGAGTCATTTCAGTGATTGCATTAAGAATCCCCTTGATTCTCTCTTTGTAATGAAAATTGTCTCAGTAATTGTATAACAAAGTGATTTCATTAATGTTAATTCTTTTTCATGTGTTTAATAGCACTGGGCCAAGAGAATGGGAAACAAAAATATAAACACCCGAACTTCAAGAGGCACCAGCATGTCCACAGTAGGTGTTGACATTGGAGACTGGATTTTTGAGAAGAAAGTTAGAGGTCATAGCAATTATGGACCTGTTGTATTTAGGTAAGTGGGTTACTTCTTTTTAGTACACCTTTGGTCTCAAAAATAAGAACAATAGAGTTACATTTGCTGGTTTCATAATTAATAAGATAATTGTTTAGTATTTATTAGAATAATTGATAGTGTGGTAGTTGTCTATATTTATATATTATTATCCAAGACCTTATAGAATTAAATCCTAAACATGAAGGAAATCTAAAACTGTTGGTGTCTTCATGAAATCTAGGAAAATATGTGCATAATGAGTTCATAAGATGTATAGTGTACTTAAAACAGCCCAAGTATAATGGTTAACAAATTACAGAAATTGTGTTGGTGAGAAATCATGAAAATTTTATATTGCCTATGCATTTTTACCTTTTCAGCCTAAATTAGGAATCAACTCTTAGTTTATCTTTTAGTTATGAGTTCATTGATTTGTATTTTACAGTGTGTTATTTTCCTTTCTTTTCAGGACTTGGGATTTTGGGGGTCAGAAGGAGTACTATGCTACCCATCAGTACTTTTTATCAAAACGATCATTGTACCTTGTTGTCTGGAAGATCAGTGATGGAGAAAGAGGAGTTAATGAGATCCTTCAGTGGCTAGTCAACATCCAGGTATGTTGAATTTTACTGTGATGAATCTTTTAGAATAAGTTTTTGAGTTGCCAAATGAATTTACTTGCAAAGTGTTTTTTCGTAATTATTAGAAGTAATGTTGCATTATGTGTCCGCTTGTAGTATTTCTATTTTACTAAGTATTACTAAAGTTTACTTGGAAGAATATTTAAAATTACTTTTGCCCTTAGATTATTTTTGTCTTTGGCGTCTCATTAAAAGACTTAACGATATATAACATGCACTTTTCCGTAAAATAAAGTCAAGGAAATTCATGGTACTCTTATAGAATGAAGGTCAAGTGTACAAGATTAACCTGTGGGCTATGAACAACTGGTTTCCAAGATGATTAATAAATCCAACCCACAGACAAACACAGGTTACTGTGGACTCTTTTACAACAAAGACCTGACAGATTTAAGAGTTATGCAACAAAATACATTGTATACAGTCAAATGGAAGAGAGAATTTTGCTGTTAGTAACTACCATACTTTACAGAATTATCTAAAGTAACAGCACATACTTGTTGCCTTTCCTCCAGAAAAACGTCTTAAGCGTAAGGGATTATTTTATGCATTTCCTGCATAATAAGCAACAGCCATCAGTAGTTAAGTTTAGTTGTTTCTTAACAGCCTGTTATGAATTGGAGATACTGAGACCAATGGTAGTGATGCTTTAAGTAAAAATAAGCACACCCACTCACATGTAGTGCCTGGAGTGTTCGATTATCACTTGTTATTGATGCTGTTGAAAGAGAATTTGTTTAAAAGTAAGATCTGAATATATTTGTCTTTTCATTAAATTTGTTTCATATCCTGGTTATTTTTTAGGTATATTTGACACTGTGGTTTATTTCATTGTTCTTTCGTTTTCCCCATTACAGGCTCGTGCTCCTAATTCCCCCGTGTTAATTGTTGGTACACACTATGACCTTGTGAAGGAAAAATTTCCACCATCCTGGAGTGAAGACTTGCAGCAAATGATTCGTGATAGATTCATTAATGTCATTGATGCAGATAAGCTGGGTTTACCTCGGGTTTTGGATACAATTGAAGTAAGTGACCAAGTAAGAATTTATTGAATGTTTATGCTATAACTTTTTGTATTCAGTATTTTATTTTCATTTAATATTTCTTTCCATTTAGATATATGTTCTGTACAATCACTATCTAAGAGGAGCCTTAAAATGATATTGTAACTTTCTTCAACAGGTTAGCTGTAAGAGCAGACATAACATCAAGCTCCTGTGTAACTTGGTATATGATACAGTTTTCTCTCTGAAAACACCAGGTGAGTTTTCCAGATTTTAAAAAGTACTTGTAAAAAATTGGTTTAGTTATTTTGTAAAACTTGTAAATTAATTTTTTAAGCATGTGATGCTGACTTGATGTTTTTAATTTTTAGGAAGCAAAGAACGACTGCTAGAACAACGAATACCAGCCTCATATTTAGCTTTGGAGGATGTAGTAGGAGTTTTGGCACTTGAGCGGAGGGTTCAGGGTCGGGATCCTGTGTTACCAGCAGACAAATATCAAACCCTAGTGACCCAGGAAATGGCTAGCAGAGGTTACCGACCATTCAGAGATTTAGCAGAACTTAATCAAGGCACCACATTTCTTCATGAGAATGGTAAGTTAAGATTATGCCATATACTGTACATTAAAGAAGTGTAAGGTACAGGAAAAATTTTTTATTTCAAATGCATTATCACGGAAAATTATTTGGTTTGTAACAGAAGTGGACATTATTACATACCATTCTGGAACCAAAATACTGTACTTCATTAAGTGGTATGTACTGTATACTGAAAGTTTTTCGTAGTGAATTTTCATATTGTAGGTAATAATATCAAATTACTTTTTATTTTCAGGCATTAAATGATATCTTTTGATTTTAACAGGTGTGATGCTTCACTATGAAGATGCAACATTGAAAGATCTGTACTTCCTTGATCCTCAGTGGCTTTGTGATATGTTGGCTCATGTTGTTACAATAAGGGAAATAAATCCTTTTGCACGAAATGGTAGGTTTTATAACCAGACTAATTTTGTATAATTTCTTTGTAAGCCTTATTCTTTATATGAATATTTATTTTTGTATTCACTGTGTAGTATGGTTTACTGAATGTATAATTAGTGTAGAAACTAGCAATTTCACAAAATTAATATTTAAAATATTGTTACCTATCTGTAAATTTCTCAGATTTGATATTATTCTTGTATAGTCAGGATTGACAGTTATCGTTTCCCATTCTGTTGTGTAAAAGAATCCAAGTAGTATTGTATGTTACTTTTAATAATGCAAGTAGGCATGAATGTATTTGCATGTATCTAAGAAGTGATTATCTTACAATCTTGATTTCTCTGTCATCTGACAAACAATGTCGAATATATCAGTAAAATTATATTTGCAAGAGCAATTTAATAAATACAGTATTTGCAGCGTGTTTACAAGTATGCAGTAATTCCTCATGCTTTTATTAACCAGTTGATAGGTAAAAACTTTTGACATAAGAGATTTCCTTTCTTGAAAGTGTAGTCGTGGATGACATGCTAATGTCTTGCAATGAATGTCTGGAACACAAAACATGAAACTTTCAAGTATTGTATATTCTTTTGTAACTGGACTCGGATTTCATACTACACTTTAGTATGATGGTTTTAGTAAAAGGACTTGAGAACCATTGGGTGTTGATTGAGACCATGGCTAAAACTAAAAATCTGTAAAATTTATCCTAAGGAAAGTGAATTTGAATAGAAATATATAAAATACCCATTGAATAAATGATGATGATAATAAAGCTTAGATAAACATTGCAAGTCAGGTGTTTAATAGGAAGCACTTGTATATTGCGAAGATGTTTATAATTCTAGTACTTTCACATGAATGGCAAAATGCCAAATTAATTTTCATAATGTCCTGGCCCCTAAGAAATTGAGACATTGTGGCTATCAGCAGAAATGCTCTTAAAGTTACAATGTAAGAATGTTGGTCGTGAAAATGTCTCAATTTCTTGAGGGGCAGGACATCATGAAAAATAATTTGCCATTTTCTCATTCATGTGAAAGTTTAGAATTATTTAAGCTTCATTAGCATCAACATTTATTCAATAAGTATTCTATATACAGTATTTTGATTCAAATCCACTTGCCATAGGATAAATTTTATACAGTTTTACAGTTTTAGTCACTGTCTCAATCAACACCCAATGGTTCTTAAGTCATTTCACTGGTACCATCATACTGAAGTGCAGTATGACATCTGAGGCCAGTTACAAAGAATGTACAGTACTTGAAAGTCAAGAGGTTCTTAAATAAAATGGGGAGGGATATCTGACAATTAGAGTTAAAACAAAAACAGAACATTCAACTCCATAATTAATTGTTTGAAAGAGCTTTGAAATTTTTTATAGATGCTTTATGATATTTACACGCATTCTTATCAGTTTTACATGAATGATTTTACCTCTAATTTGCAAACCTCTTATCTTATTTACAGGGATAATGAAGTTAGATGACCTCAAACATGTATTTAAATCTTCTACATGTGCTCCAGTGGATGCCAAATCCTATATTGTGAATCTTTTGAACAAGTTTGAAGTGGCTTTGACATGGGACAACAGAACACTACTGATTCCGTCATTACTTCCATCAGAAGAGCAACTTAGAAGTGGTCTGCCGGGCATGGATGTCAGGGTAAAGGTGCTCATTCAGCCAGGGGAAAACTCTCTTTCTTATTTTTTCTGAAGCTTGCATTCTCCACCCTCCATACTCTGCAAATTGTTATAGCTTTAACACTAGAACAGTGCATCTGTTGCATGAGCATGCTTAAGCCACTACTGTATTCTGTTTTGATGTAATAATTATTACAGTAGAACATTTCCTTAATTTTTTTTTATTTTATTTTATGTTTGCATGGTGGCCAGAATAGGAAGTTCTTTCATGATTATCTCTTAAATTGTATCATCAAGTGGCATTGTATGTCCTTAAAAATAAAAGAATGATTCTAGTTTATGCTTATCAAGATTTAAGCTTAGTAGTGAATTGTTAACCCCAGAAATTAGAAGTTATTTGAGTCCTTATAGCCAAAACAATTCTTAATTCTTAATTGTTCAAATTTCCAATACTCAGTTAAATCTGTTATACCTGTGTGAATGTGTCCCTAGTAAGAATTTTATTAGAGCCTTAGATGAAATTTATTGGCACCCATGAAATACAAATCTGCAGTTTTTTCTGTGCATGTAGGACCACAGTACCAAGGAACAGTAATAATATTATAAACCACTAGTGGATTGCTTGTGTTTTATCTTAAAGTTATTTGTAGTTTGAGTAGGCTAGTCTATTGCGGTGGTCTTGTGTAAGATTATTTGCATGATAAATTGCTATATTTTTGGGGTGTTTTTTGTTTAATATGCACTTTTTTTTTGAAGCAGTAATGTATACTTCTTATTCCCTTGGATTTCAAATACTGTTTTTAAAATTTACTTATATCTGTACAGGCTGGCCAGGGTTAGGCTAAGATTCTGAAAGTAGCATGCCTAGTCAAGGTTTTAACTGTTCCAATAACAGTTTTGAATGTAACTGCACCCCACTTGGACCCATTAACACAGGTAAAATAGTGGTTAATATATAATAGAATAAGCCAGGTATGATTAGATAGAAGCTAAAGAAAATAAGCAGAAGAAAGTGAACATGAGTTTACTGTTGAGCAAGGGAACTCAAACTGAAGACTGGAAGGTCTTGGCAGATAGGCTGTGGCACACCCTCAGGTTTGAGAACTGTGTAATATGGTCACCACACACTCAGAAACTAAATTGGGACTGAAATTACTCACTTTCTGCAAATTACACAAAACAGTTGAAGGCAGGGGATGATATGTTCCCCCAATTACCCTGGAAATAAAACTGATATACAGTATACTCATAGTTTAAGACTACAGTACTATGGTTAATCATGATTTGTGCATTTTATGTAGATAATTATCTCTGAAAGTGAGAGAACTTCACCTTTGTCATCTTGATTTTGTCTAAAATTAAGAATTGATGCTTAAGCTGAATTAGCTGATCTGATAGATTTCAGAAAATGTGATCTTAATAGTTTTGTGTACTCCTAATCCAGCATGCCCTAGAAATTTGAACTTTTGCGATAAGTCAGATATGTTGCATAGGAATGAAAAACTATTACATGGTAAGAGCACTCTTTTATTATGTTAGTTTATTTCCATCACTGGTTTTTTTCTGTCAGCCATGCAGTATGAACATCTCAGTGACTGTTAAGAACTGCTGTATATCATTCTTTTTTGCACTTTACTTAGTATACTGTGAAATGTCAGTTAACTAGAGATGTTACATCAGATCTGTTCCTGTTCATATGTGCATGTTTAGTTTTAATAGAAGATGATATGTAGGGCATGTAGTTCTTTTTCTTCTCACTCTTTTCTTTGTTATGTATAATCTCTTTATTGGAATTAGAAGCCAAAGAGTTTTCTTCTTGGGGATTCAGTACACAGTTTACCTAGCAGTCAGAGAAGTTTATCTATTGTAATATTTTCATATTCCATAGGGTGAGGTGATAATGTATACTGACATGTTTGACCCTGTACATTATGCTTGCTGTGGCTTTTATGTACTGTAGCTTTTTGATGTTCTCACTGTAAGGTCTATCTTTTATACTCACTGTAGACCTCTTTATTTCCCCTGGTCATGTTTATTTTAATGATTATCCAGTGCTGTGGTACTGTAATAATATTTTTACATGATGTACCAAATTGGTACATTACATTTTCCTTGACTTATGGCCAGAGAAGCCTCACATTGATGATTGAAATAAAGGCATATATACATTTTTATTTGCAGTGTGGCAGACTATACAGTCAAAGGCTTAGGGACTTCTGCAAACCTCTAACAAAAATAAATGGCACTTTGTGGATGTGTTGTTGGGTCGAAGACCCTAAATTAATTACAGCAGGAACTATAGTGGTTCCACCCCTTAGCTTCCCTGATTGGATAGCTCATGGCAGCTACTGGTCTCTTTAGATCTTACCCGGGCTTGAGCACTAAAAGCCTTAGTGTGATGGTTGTTAGCTTAGAAAATGAACAGCAACAACTATTTGGTCCTGCTGAGGTGATCCAGCAGCCTCATTTAGGGATGGCCTGTATGCCCTCCAAACATTTTTTCTTAAAATTGCTATTGGCATTTCAGAACCTTGGCTTAACTGCTCGTGTCAAGACCTCTAAAGTTGTTCTTGTTTCTCTGTTGCCAGAAGCGTTGTTGTTTACAGATACTTGAAGAAGTAAGGCACCCTTCCATGGAGCCTACAAACATTAGGAAAATGGTCCATAGAAGAGAGAACACTTAAATATGTAAAATTTTAGACCCAGCAATCCATCACCCCACATATGGAGACGATGTGGAGAACAGAGTGGTAGGAGTCATGGTAGACAACTCAACAGTTACTGCATACCCAAAGAATGCAGGAACAGAACTGGGAAGTTATGCCACCTAGCATTGCAGATAATCTTGTGGGCAGAGGAGAACATGTGGCTAATTCCATTGTTATGATGAATTCCCTCTTCAGGCACAATCAGAATTTTTCTGCCAAGTGTTCACTTCATCCATCCAGAGGTTTGTTAAATGATGTAAACTGCTTTGGAGAATATCTGGTGACTCACATGAACAATAAAGTGCCTTACTCTTGTTACACTTTACTAGGTCTAGCAGCATTAGGCTCAGTGTCTTCATACAAGTGGGACAGCTTGGAGGTATATACCTTTTCTCATTTTGGCCCTATCTGTATGGTCATTGATAAGCTTCTTCAGACTCCTCCAGCATCATGATAATGCTAGTAGCTCCGCTGTGGCTTCAGCAAAAGTGCTTTTCAGACCATCTAGCCATATTGATTAGAAGTTCTTGGGGCCCCTTCCAGAATTCAGTCAGTTATTGCAGTTGCCTCATTTCAGATGCATTCCATAAAATTTATACCTCCTCAACTTCTATTCTTGGAAGCTATCATGAGGCCTCAGTAGTGTGGCATTTTTTGACAAAGGTGGCTAAGGTCATCACAGACCTTTGGAAGAGCTTCAAAGTGCTATTGTTGAAATGGAATGAACATTGATCTGTTCAGAGCCAATGTACTGCAGAAACAGACTTTTTTTTGTTTTTACACTGGTCTAGGAAGTTGTCTGTGTCCTGCCATTGAAGACAAGAGGTCTGCTGTAGCCCAATTATTTGAGAGAATTAGTCATTGGACCATCTTGGGATGTCTACTTACTTAAGAAATACCTGATGAGTGTCGTATAAGCCTTGAAAGTCAAGCTTTGTCGAAGGATCTCACTCTGAAGACTAATTGTATTAGCATGTGCTCTTGCTCATTAAATGAGGGAGATCCATGCACTCCCTAGTTGTGTCACTTGCAGAGTATTGGAGAGTTTTTTTTTATGTTCAAGGTTTTGTAGCCAAGACACAAACATTCTTAGTTTCATGTTTCTTCTTTTTTCATACCTTTTTTTACTTTTCAAGCAAGGAACAAAGAAGACCTTACCCTTTGTCCAGTTAGAGCTGTGGGGGTTACCTTTGGTAGATGGGGCTTTTAGGAATGGTAATCTCCTTTCTTTTGGATAACTGACTCAGTAAAGAAAGGAGAAACTAAAAATTCCATTTTGTATTTGTAAAGATAGGTAATCTTGCAATATGAAAATAATTTTTTGAAGTCAAGGCATTTTCAACTGTATTTTTCAAGAAAAACTTTGAAATTAACTCTCTTTTACATGCTGCTGCTTGTAAATGTCTGTGTACTTTTTCAAAATTTATTTATGTTAATTTTCCTCACATCATTTAATTTTTTCTCCATTGGTCTTATAGTATGACCAGGACAAGTTTTATGAGTTCTCAAAGGGTAGAGTGTGCATGGAAGCTTCATTTTCATCCTCATAATTTATCATCTGGAATAATAGTCTGCCCCTCATGCATTGCACTATGTTGATGATCATGTATTTTTAATGTTTTGTCCTATAGTAAAGTAGAAGTATGAGTGATATTTATTCTTTTCCACATAGTTTTCCTTTGATGATATTAGCTATTTTGTAAATTTCATAGGTGCTAGTAGTCAAGTTTTTCTCACATGTACGTACTTTTTTTGGTGAAGATTGGTTCTTAAGTGCTGTTATGCTAGGTGGGGTTTTTCATGAAGATTCTCATTAGTTTTGCTAAAGTATCTGAAAATAATTTTTTACTCCTTAACAATGATGCCATTGTTACCCAGGCCATTCAGTTTCAGTTTTTTGTGTAGCTCCATGCAGTATCCATGGATTAAAAAACAATCCCCTTCCCCATAATATTCCTTTAGTTTCGTTGGTCTGAACTTAGTTACTGTTATTGTTAGAATCTGGTTTTTCTAAGACTTCTGTAATTTTTATTGTGGTCACAACTTTCTTAGTTAATTGCTAGCACCTTGCAATGATCCACGAACATTATTTTGATAATTTCAGAGCTGCTTTAGCAGTTATCTTACATTATGGGAAATGAATTTATTGCTACAAGGTTCTGTGTACTGTTTAAGAAGAAAAAGTGGTGCTAATGCTGCTCACACAGGAACTGCTATACCCTGAGTAGAACGGTCCTTGATAAGTTCTCTGAAAAAATGTAAAAATGTGTCTCCTACACCCCTATGCAGTAGACACTGCTTTTTTTTCTGCTTAAGATGATAGATTTAAACCTCTTGCTACTTGAGCTATTTTTCTTTTGTGGTTCAAGCAGATTTCCAAAGACAGGTAATGAAGCCAATCCCTCTCCCTCACATTCGCACCCAGATGACAAAGTACTGCACTTGGATGATATCCCATCTCAAATTATAATGATGTTGTGGAACTTGACTCTCTCTTTCCCTCTCTTGGCACATACAGCAGTCCCTCTGGATGTGTCTAAGGGATATGCCCTCCAAGTATACCATGGATGTGTGGGCTTTAATTTTGAATCCGACACATCCAGTGAAGTGTGTGTGTGTGTGTGCGTGTGTGCGTGTGTGCGTGTGTGTGTGTGCGAGACAGTCTGACTCAGGATCTCCTATTCAGAAACCTTGTCAACTTCCACCAGAGAACTTAGGAGCAAGGATGGGGTTAACTGCCTGTCTCACTTGTTAGTTGTTAGGTCTAATCTTTAGGAACCTAGACAAAGTTATTATTGCAGGCCTCACAGTAGTGATTCTTATGCTGGTCACTACATAATTTGAATTAGTGTTAATTGTTAGGTTAGCTGTATTGGGATATGCTCTGGACCAGTTCAATTACTTCAGCATCCATTTTTGTTAAAGAGGTAAAGATTGTCACTTCTTTCCACTCACAACCTCTTTCTGCCATGGAATCAAAGTAAAAAAAATTCCCTTACTCTATTCTTCCAAAATGGTCTCCACTTAAGTTTCTTATCAGAGAAACTTGTTTGATTAAACTGCGAGTCCTGTTTTTCCATATGTAGTTAACAGTCAGTCCTGTCAAGGCAACATTGAAGGTATCCCTTGAGGGTGAAAAAATGGCAACTCCCAAAACTTCAGTACATTAAACAAAACAGCAACAGAAGCTGTGGCAACTGTTAAAGTCCTGTTCCTTTTGTAATAAATTACAAGTGAAGTTGAGTTTTAATGTATTTTTGATAGTTTTTTAATTCATAATTAACAGTTTCAATGAAAACCAATAAGAGTATTGTACTGAACAAAGTGCAGATCTATACCTTCTTTCATGTTTTTTCCATGTACAGTACACTACTACTGTATATGGCATGTGTTTATGTATGTTCATCTCTTGCAGATCCCAGTAAGATCAAGAGGATGGGCAGTACGTGGGAAAAAGTTTTCAGGATCTACTGGTTCAACTGTGGTTGGAAATTCATCCTTTTATATGACAAGCACTGAAGAACGTAAACCATCCAGGCCATTGTCTTCGCATGGGCTTACAGCAGATGCTATAGGTAGAGAAGTTTGAAATTGATGCTTTTATCATTGTTACATGCTAAACCACACATTTAAACCATCACAATGAGCATGTGACTATATGTTATAAATCCTGTTTAATATAATTTCAGTGATCTTTGTTCATACAGTCCAAACCATTACCTTTATTTCCAGCTAAATGCCTTGAAGACTTGGTGAGCACACCTCAAAATCAGTAATAAAAAATGATAGAGCATTCAGGTGATGCCATTTTTGAGGAAATGGATCACTCAAGAAATGCGAGAACCTCATTTCCTGCTATAATCTTAATTTTGATACTGTCTTTACTGCTATGCATATTTTAAATGTTTCATTCAGGATGATTTAATGTCCATCTTGTCTAGGTATTTCACTTTTGTTGTTTTCTTATTTTGTTTTGTCTAGGCTGATCTTCATTTTATTCAAAGCTTTCCCGTGTTTCACCTTAGGTAGCCCTTCTCTCTCTCTCTCTCTCTCTCTCTCTCTCTCTCTCTCTCTCTCTCTCTCTCTCTCTCTCTCTCCTTGATGGCCTCATGAAGCCTTAGGCTAGATCATTGATAGGAGCAGGTTCAGGCTATACTAAATTAAAAGTGAAAGACTTCGTGAATACTAAAAAGGATATAGCAAGTACACTTGCAATAACATGTCAGCAGTGAGAAGTTGCCAATAGAGTGCAAAAAGGGGTACAAGAGACATAACTCAGTGAACACTCATAACACATCCAAGAGTGGAAAAATATTCATGAATAAACCATTCCAGAAAATTGTTAAAAGTGTAAGACTTATCAGGATTAAACAAAGATACATCAGGGTAACTGAGAAAAATTTTTGTGAATCCTGGGAAGTATAGCATACCTCCAGCTCCATAGGAGTCACAGAAGAATGAGAAATGTTGACGCACAATTGGGTGTTTGCTGAGCGAGCACAGGAAGACTTCTTCTTTCATCTTTAAATTAGTGTGATTTGGTTAATTTCACATTGTGTAAATGCAAATCTTGATTAGTGGTTTCTTACAACAGAAACGTATAAAGGTTCACTCTGCTCAGTATGTGGTGATGGCTTCAAATTGCCATCTGGTGTAGGACTTGTTGCAGTTTCATCTAATGAAAAAAGTCAATTCTTGCTACCTAATAATGCCTATGTTTTCACAGCAGATCTATCTGTAAATGCAGTCACAGTTAAAATCATTAAAATCATGCCACTATCAAAATTTGTTCTTTTCTTAATCTAAATATGCTTTAGAAGTCTTTCAAATTATTGTCTTGAAAATTATTTTGTCCAGCATCATAAGTTTTCATTCCACAAATTATGCGGAGACAACAGAAATATTGGAGTCTTTTAGATCCCTGCCCACATAGGCAATAAGGGAGATGAAGATGCTGGCAAAGCAGCCAAAGATACAC
Source organism: Macrobrachium rosenbergii (assembly GCF_040412425.1). Lineage (NCBI taxonomy): Eukaryota > Metazoa > Arthropoda > Malacostraca > Decapoda > Palaemonidae > Macrobrachium > Macrobrachium rosenbergii. The sequence continues at coordinate 10,531,816 of NC_089759.1, read as the reverse complement.
CTGCTATGACCATATCAAATACAGCTATTCCGGTGAGTGATGTTTTACTATATCTAAAACCTACCATCTCTATTCATTGGCAAGCTTTGTAGCACAATGCATCTGTTAATGATAAAACAAACTCACTGTTACACTGTAAGTTCACTGCATAAAGATTGCCACATTGAAGTAATTTCATCCCTTATTTGAGCTGGTCATTCTAGTTTGACCCATGGATATTTGATTAGAAACACACATGACAGGTCTTAGAATACAGAGAAGGAAGAATAATATTTACAGTTAAACATGTTTTATATGATTGTTGAATTTTCAGTCAACAGCAGGTATTAATCAGAAAGAAATTCCTTACAAAAAACTTTGTCAGAATCCACAGCATTTCAAGTTATCCATATACAGATATTAAGTTTGTAAGGAGCTGCAAAATAATAAACCAGATCTAATTATTTATTAAGAACAGACCCCTTGGGCCAACTCTGTTGGTCTTTTTGTGAATTCATTGGTATGACTGAGCTATATGATAATAAAGGGATTTTGACAAGGGAAAAATCTATTTCTGAGGAAGGTCCCGTGTCACCCGGTGAAATTCCATTACAGCACGAATTTCTAGGTATAACATTGCTAGATATACCAGAGAAAAAGAGCTTTCAGGAAAGCTGGGGTTACTACCCCAGTCGAAAATCTTCTAGGAAGACGTCGGTATAAGGAGGGGTGAGTGAAATACCACTACCACGGAAACCTACTCGAAAGATCTCTCCCTATCAAAATCCCCGAACAGAGCGGTGAGCCGTTACAGCCCCACACCCAACACCCGCCAGGACGGCGACACCAGCGCCACCTACCTCATTCCATGCTAGCACTAACCCCAGACTTGGCATGTGCAAGTGGGGGGGGAGAGTACTAGGTGATCCAGGGAGGGTCACTGGGTGACACGGGACCTTCCTCAGAAATAGATTTTTCCCTTGTCAAAATCCCTTTTCTGAGTTCAGTCCCGTGTCAGCCGGTGAAATAGTGATAGAGAATCATGCCAAGGCTGCAACTACCAGGAAAAAGAAATGGGGGGTAATCTGAAGAAAAAGGCAAAAGTTTTACCAAAATAATTTTAATCAAGCAATCTCTTCCATGTAGCAAGAATACTAAGACTAAGGCATACTAAATCTAAGTCACATCAAAAACTTAATACTATGAAACGTGGGGAGGTCCCCTGCACGACGGAGAAGAAGCCCCAAAACCTTAAAATTACTTAAAGCAAGGTGAAACATGAAAGCGCACAAAATAACTGCAAATATAACCTTAATACTATACACGTAAACTTAGGCTAAACACGTAAGAGACAAAACCAATGAGCATTAACATATACAAAACATATACATATATCTGGGGTACGTGGAGCCAAATAAAAACTGTCCAGTACCCCATAAGAAAAACAATCATGGCATGTCAGATTACACTTTTTCCATCAACAGATACAAGAAACATCAATATGAGGAGCCAGGCAGTGAGGTATAATCAACCAGGAGAATAAGCAGAGAAGTAAATGAGGCAGGCGGGCGGGGGGGAAAAGGAAAGGATAAGGATATGATTAATTAAGGTGGGAGATGACACTTCCCACAGCTATGGTAGAAAATTTCAGGGCTTCGAGCGATTTTAAATAGTGGCGTTTAAACACTAGAGGTGATTTCCAACCCGTAAATTTAGATAACTCCGAGAAGTCCATATTATGAAAGTAATTAATGGAAGTAGCAACTGCTCGAATATCATGAACCTTGGGAACTGAATCTGGGTTGGCCTGTTTAATGAAATATAGAATTTGTTGTCTTATAGCATTTAGTGAAAGAGTACCACCTTTCTCCCTGATAAAAAGAGGACCCGACTTACTCTGTGGAGTTCTTAAAAGGTAAGATTTAAGTGTATAAACTGGACATAAAGACTGGTCTTGAGGAAGGGGCACCACCTTCCAAGGAGACCACCTGTCCTGTGGGTCTTCGTTCTTAGCTAAAAATCTAGGGTCAGGGGAAAGGAGGACCTCTCCAGACGGGAGGAAGTTCACATAATTATCACCTCTAGTGAGAGCCGACAGCTCCGAGATTCTAGCACCTGAAGCCAAGCTAATCAAAAATAAAGTCTTCCTTAACAGATCCTGATAAGAGCAATGAAAGTTATCCATCTCTGATGCTAACTTGAGGACGTCATTGAGAAACCACGTAACAGACTGTGGGCGTGATACTGGTCTCAGACGAGCGCATGCTCTGGGGATAGATGAAAAGTAGGAATCTGTAAGGTCGATTTTAAAGCCGTAAAGAAATACTTTCTTCAATGCTGACTTGACTGTGGTAATAGTGGCGGAGCAAGGCCTTTCTCAAACAATGATCTAAAGAAGGAAACTCCTAAATTAGCTGTCATGATTTTGGCTTCAGATGCTTTTAGGAAGGAGGCTAATTTTTGACTGCTGAGTCATACTGTCTAAGAGTAGAATCTCTTTTATCTGATTCTAAAAACAGAGTGTTGACAGGGTCAATGTTCGCTCCTTTTTGGGCTGCGAATTTTATAAAGTCCATAAAACTAGGGCATTCTGAATTCTTGAGGAAGCTGACACAGTCTTGGTTTGTACTGTCTGAGTCAGAATGGGCTTGGGAACGAAGACTCCGTAATCCCAGTTCCTGAAGAAGAGGGAACCAATTGCTCTTGGCCAATAGGGGCTACTAGGCTAATTGACCTTTGAATGTCCTGAGTTTGTGTAAAACTTTCAGCAGTAAATTTATTGGGGAAAAGATAAATCTTCTCCCAACTGTTCCAATCTACTGTCATTTGCGTCTGTGGCGTCGCCTGAGGGTCCAGGTTGGGGGCCACATAACAGGGGAGCTTGAAGTTGCTCTCCGTTGCGAACAGATCCACTTGGAGGCCCGGAACCCGGCGGCAAATCCATTTGAAAGATTCCACGTCCAGGGACCACTCCGTCTCCAACGGAGTAGTCCTGGACAGGGAATCCGCCACCACGCCCGCACCCCGCTAGGTGGGTGGCTGACAGGTGCCAGCCGTGCTTGTTCGCCAGGGAGAAGATAGCAACCATTACTTGGTTTACTCGGCCTGATTTGGAGCCGCCCCTGTTGATGCAATGAACTACCACTGCGCTGTCCAATACCAACCTGATATGAATCCGGTTGGGGCGGATTTTCTTCAGAGTTAGAAAGACCGCCATAGCTTCCAGGGTATTTATATGGAACTGCTGAAACATTGTGGACCACGTTCCTTGTACTTTTGTTTTGGTGAATATCCCCAGCCGCTTAGGGAAGCGTCTGTGTGAACAACTAGTGCCGGGGGGGAAATTGAAGCGGAACTGTTTTGGACAGGCCTCTGACCGAGGTCCAAGGTCGCAATCTTGTCTTTAAGATTTGAGGAATAGAGGAGACCTTGTCTCTGAGCTTGACATTGGCTCGACTCCGCCACACTCTGTTTATGTCTTTTAATTTCGCTTTTAAGAGCAGGTCTGTCACTGAGGCAAACTGAAGAGATCCAAGGACCCTTTCTTGGGACCGGCGGGATGCTGATGGATTTTTGAGGAATCTCCTGGTAAGAGATGCTATCTCTTTCCTCTTGGGAGGCGGAAGAGACAGCGTGTGAGATGACAGATCCCACTGGAGACCCAACCACTGAAACCGGGACTCCGGAGTCAGGCGGGACTTCTCTGTTCAGTTGAAAACCCTAGCGACTCCAGGAAATTGATGACTATGGACGTAGCTTTCTGACACTCCGGAACTGTTGGTGCCCAAATTATCCAATCGTCCAAATATGCTGCTAGGGATATCCCTCGAGACCGGAGTTGTTGTACTACCGTGTCCGCCAGCTTTGTGAATATCCTGGGCGCAATGTTCAGACCGAAGGGCATGACCCTGAAGGAGTAGGCTTGATTCCCGAGTCTGAAACCGAGGAACTGAGAGAAGTTCCGCGCAACCGGGACGTGATAATAAGCGTCTGAAAGATCGATAGAGGTGGTGACGGCCCACGAGGAAGTAGAGTCCGTGATTTTGAGCTACCGTAAGCATGCGAAATTTGTCGCATTTTATGTAGAGATTTAGACGCGACAGATCCAGGATCACTCTTTGCTGATCGGAGTCTTTTTGGGAACAGTGAATAACCTGCCTTGAAACTTTAGGTGCCTTACTTTCTTTATTGCTCGTTTGTTGAGCAATTCTGTCACGTAATCCTTTAGGATTGATGTGGGTGGCTGGTAAAACCTGGTTAGAGGAGGAGGGTTTTGATCCAGCTCCATCCTAGTCCTTTGGACACAATGCTGTGTGCCCAAGGGCTGAAGGTCCATTGGTCCCTGAACCAAAACAGGCGACCGCCTACCTGTGTTCTCTCAGTGGGAGGGAGTGGGTTTATTCCCCTACCACGTCCAGGTCTTCCCCTTGGGGTGGTGTTGGGCTTCCCCTCTATGAGGGGCTTTGCCTCTTCCTCCCCCTTGCAACCCTATTAAGGCCGTGAAAGTAACCACGGCCCTCATATGTGGGGTTGTACGCCGGTGAAGCCACATAGGAGGGTGCAGCTGGTTGGACCAGCACATACTGTTGGGGGTGAGCCTTGGAAGTAGAAGGCTGTGCTACTGCCGAGACCGGGACGGCTTGGACTACCGCCTGATGGTGGGGCCTCTTATGCCTCCTGAAGCGTTTGCCTCCTCTCGATTGGGGCCGGCCGATTCTGGGGTCTTACGCTTATAGGCAGAAATGCCCCAGCGAGAACGAAGACTCTGGTTGGCCCGTGTAGCCTCGGCCATAACGTTCGTGACCTCCTCTTCAGGGAAGAGGTTAGGTCCCCAGATCGAGCTTTTAACGAGCTTGTTAGGCTCGTGGCGGATAGTCGCATCGGCAAAGATGAACTTCCTACATTCCAGTCTGGCCATGATAAATTCAAACAAGTCAGACTGGAAGCCAGCCAGCAAGGATTTAGCCAAAACTTGGAAGAATGGTTCGTCCGAGCAGGAGACGGCAGTAGCTTCCAGAAGGCATACGGAGTTCAAGGACCGGGCTAACTTGACCCGAGCATCAAACTCCGCTTTCAATAAAGCTTCCGGCAGCTTGGGGAGCTGCTCACTGAATTGCGTGGAAGCGCAGAAGGGGTCCAGCTTCCCGACCGTGAAAGTGGACGGGGCGTCTATCCAGAACTCATTACTTCCTGGGAATACCAGGAAGTAGGGTCTGTCTCTCTTAGCTGTGGTAACGGATTACCATCGGCACGCCGGGCCGTAGCCAGAGCGACTTTGTCCAAGCAAGGGGTGGGTAGGTTGTCTCCCAGGGTAACATAGTAAAGTTGCCTTGAAAGGAGTCAACTTCAGTATTGTCTGCCTGCCACTCCGTCAGAGTGCGCAGAAGAGCCGACTGAGCTTGGTCCCTAGGGACGATGACAGTCTCCCTAGGAACCTTGTCTGACCGAATCCAAGCTTCCTCTGTAAGCCTCACGAAGCCTGGGTAAGGGGGCAGGAGATCGGGGGAAGAACTCCAATTCCTCCAACCGCCTCGTGCCAAGACCATCAAGTGTCAGCTTGCCATCATGTTGATGGCCCGGAGCGTTAAGCGCCAAGGGTTACCGACATCGAACGGCGGGAGGTCCGCAGTGTCGGGGATAACATACTGTGGTTCGGCTGGGGTGGGTGAGCCATTCCCGCCAGTATGTTATCATGACTGGCCAACTTCTCAGAGATTTTATTAAATCTCGTATCTAGGTCCTCTGTAAACCGCTTATAGAGCTGATTTGCAAAGGCCTCTGCGTCGAAAAGCAGGTTGGCGAGGAGGGCTTGGTTTTGCAGCCCTCTTACTCGCGCCTTTGCTGGAGGAACCAGACTTGCTCCCGGAGGCTACAGGTCCTGAAACCTTAGCCTTCGACGGGGAAGGGCGATGCCTTCTTGGAAGTCGAGGACTTGTAGCCCTTCGCCTTCCATGAAGTCTTCAACTTCAACTTGGGGATAGCAGACAGAGCTCTATCACCCAAGGAGGAAGACTTCACAAAACCTGCGAAAGAAGAGATGGATGAAGCAGGGGAGTCAAATAAAGGGGGGCCCGCCCCAACAACCTCACTTACCTCACCACTTACCACCTGGTCCTGCTCTATGTTCATCGGTTCCAGGTTAAGATCCAAGCGGCTACATCCTCCGAGACCTCAGCGTAGAGGATATCCGCTTGGGGTGGCTGGGTCTCATCCCGGATTTGCTGGATGATAGGGGTGGCAAGGTCTTCAGGCACTGCGGCCGCCACCCGTGCGCCGGGTAGAGCAAGTCCTCAACCTGGCGTCGAGGACGTAGAGCTTCCCGACGGAACGTTCCTGCCAAACCCAGCCACCCAGGCCCGGAGGGATTCCAAGGCAGACTTCTTGGAAGCTTTGTCCGCCTGTAAGAAAACCAACAATTAGCTAAGAACGAAAACCATTCCGGGAACCTCATAAACAATATACAATATGAGGAGCATAAAGCGGAGTAAAAGACTGTCACTTACCGACTCATCCTGGACAGTTGTGCAGAGAGCGAAGCAAACCTCACAACCATCAGGGTGCCAGACAACCAGGTCATCCAGTCGGACCGCACAACCAGCGTGGGTCCGCAAACTACATGACCGTAAGGTTGTTGGAGGGAGGCGGTACACCCTGCTCCTCACAGCGAACAGTCTGTAAGTAGAAAGTACATGAACCTCTCACCCTAAGCAATCTAAAGCTGGCAAGGCCGGGAAACTCAACTACAACCGGAATACTCCGGCGGAGAAGAACTCCCTTATCATAAACTGGGCCAATGAGCTCTAAATTACAGAGTGGAAGGTAAAGGTTTTCAGACCCCGGAGTACTCCGGGGAATGAAGGAAAGAGAAACCAGGAACTAACCATAAGGGCTGCCAGTAAAATAACGGCGGAGCCCCCGGGTATAGGACCGGACTCACGTATATATATATATAATATATAATAAATAAAGGAGAGTACTCCTGTAGATAAATACTTATCTAAAAAACAATAACAAAAATAATAACAATAACAAGTGATGGTAAAAACTCAAGAGAACGGAGGGATCCGCTCCCCTATATAATGAAAAACCTTCCGCCCTTACTTCCCCGCCGGAGAAACAAGACGGGTAAAATGCTCGTATGTCCATAACATAGTCTGAAGCAATATATTTTACCGTATCAACGTAACCCGACGGGGAGACGAGAGGAATGGATAGTGACTCGAACACGTTCGAGTAACGAACCACCAACCCCAATACAGCGATGCTAGGGACGATATGGGAGGGAGCGAATCCCTCAACCAACAGGAGGAGTCCCTGAACTCAGAGAAAACGCCATCTAGCGTCACCCGCGCGAGTAGAGCAAGGCTGGAGAGAGGAGGAGGGGGGGGAGGGGGAGGAGTAGGCTACCAGGAAGGAACAGGAGACGGGGAGAAACATATCACCCGCTCAACTGCACCATACCTCCCAGACAATGAATCTTGGAAGGGGGTCTACAACTGGAAGCAACGCAACCCGAAGCCCGACTCCTACCTAGGCGAAGCCTAATATGGACCTAACCTAATATAGGCTAGGAAAAAGGGAGGAGTGCAGAAGGGAGGAGGAAGCAACAGGGAGAGAAATTTTGTGCCGAGAACCAACCGGGATCGAGAATGGCGGGCAAGGGGGCGACTAGCCTAGAGGAAACACATTCAAAGAACTCGATTCCCCCCAAATGGAGGAAGAGAACTAAGGGGCTCACTCTGCCCACCGAAAAACGATCCCGGAGGAAACAGCAACCAAAACTCCCTCAACCTGAACTCCCCACCCAGGGCAAGGGGATGGAAGCAAACAAGCCTACTCCACAAAATAACCATCACACATAAAGAACTAAAATGTGCTCAATAGAGAGCGTAGCCTACCTCGGGGAAGCGGTTAGATCTGAGGCTGCCGCCACCACACCGAGGTAAACCACCCAATAAAATAATAAAAATAAAACAAAAATAAAACAAAAAGAGAGCACCATCTTCAAGCAAAAATTAATTAGCCTAGCAAGACCAAAAATAAACAGGAACCCAACCTGGAGGGGGGGGTACCTAGACGGGGCATCACTCCCACAAAGGCCGATAGGCCAATTGAACGTAATTCATAAGGGGGGGAGCCACCGCAAGGAACCACCAGGAAGGGAACCAAGGGGGCAAAATCTATCTATAACGACGAGGAGACAACTCCAACTGAAAAGAACAGAAGGAGTCGCCTCGCGGTCGACATGGCTGGCGGGGACGCCGTGGCGACATAATAAGATCTCAATATTTATGAAAATACGAGACCGTAACAGCCAAAAAACAGAACAAAACCCCACAAGAAGATGGTACTTAACTTTGAAATGGTAAAGCTGCTCGACGCCATCACAGAAGCAAGAAAATTCAAACAAAATGAAGACGAGCACACAAAAGAAACAGCGAATTCACGTGCTAGAAAATGGAATGAGGTAGGTGGCGCTGGTGTCGCCGTCCTGGCGGGTGTTGGTGTGGGGGCTGTAACGGCTCACCGCTCTGTTCGGGATTTTGATAGGAGAGATCTTTCGAGTAGGTTTCCGTGGTAGTGGTATTTCACTCACCCCTCCTATACCCGACGTCTTCCTAGAAGACGCTCGACTGGGGGTAGTAACCCCAGCTTTCCTGAAAGCTCTTTTTCTCTGGTATATCTAGCAATGTTATACCTAGAAATTCGTGCTGTAATGGAATTTCACCGGCTGACACGGGACTGAACTCAGAAATAATATTTATTATTATTATTATTATTATTATTATTATTATTATTATTATTATTATTATTATTATTATTATTATTATTATTGGCAAGAGACCCTCTTACAGACATGCATTGTTGAATGTGATTGCTGTGTCAGCTGCATTAATCTTGTAGAGAGTTTTCTCTATATTTCTGATTGCTGCTTTCTCTCTGGTGTAGTACCAGAGAGAAAGCAGCAATCAAAAATATAGAGAAAACTCTCTACAAGATTAATGCAGCTGACACAGCAATCACATTCAACATTATTATTATTATTATTATTATTATTATTATTATTATTATTATTATTATTATTATTATTATTATTATTATTATTAATTACTTACACCATTTGTGATAGTTTCAACATAAATTGCTCAGTTTTTGTAAGCTTGTCGACCATGATGCCTTTTGCTTTGGAATACTGTGAGTACATGTTTTCTTTCATTTCTGGCTCTTTGTATATTTACCTTTTTCTCATTCTGCTAATGGTGCTACTTCATTCTCAGCGCATCTTGTTTTAATTTCCCCTGTAGGGCTGGATGACTTGTAGAGATTGTGATTCAGTTTGAATTAGGTCTTGTTACTTTTTTTTCTTGCTGATTTTGGATATTACGTTTTTTATGTGTAGGAGGCTGCTTATTTTAGGATGGTATGGACATTCAGAGATCTTGTCCAGTCATCAAAGAACAGGACTGAGAGATTGTCAAGGATCATTTGGAAGCTCCACAGATGTCTATGATTAGCTCAAGCAAGAGTGGATAACTATCCTTCTGAATCAGAGTGTAACCAAGCAGGGTTCTTTTGCTCTGGACGAAAGTTCTGAAATAGCTTTACTTTCACAAGTTCCACAGATATCTACAATCACTCCTTATTCAAACACAAAGGTTATGCAGCAAGGAGCAAAGACTCGGGGAGAGAAATTCCAGGTATTGCAGCTGCTGACATGAGGAATACTATTTTGTCATTGCCAACTTTTCCATTTTTCTCAATATGCAAAGCTGCTCTTTCTTGCATCTTCATCTATTACATTCTGAATTTGATTCTGATCAAGATATTTCAGACTTGATTAGATCCTGCCAGATCCTTCTTGTGAACCTCTTACCTGTTTTGATATTCAAAACTGCTGTACTTGTAGCGCTTGCCTCTTTGAAATGTATCTGTGAGCTTCATTCCTTGTCTGGGAATGTGACCCACTCTAAGAACTGGTCATCTATGAGGCTTTACTTTGCCCCAGATTTTGTTGCTAGAACAATTTTCCAATGCTCTGGACTTGATAATCATTCCCTCTGCTACTTTCACAACATATTTCTAAGAATGCCATCTTATTCTATCGCCATTACAATTGAAGGTTAAAGCACACACTATTGTGTCATTTTCTCACCTCGGCCCTTTTAAGCACAATATAGAGGTTGTTGTCATTCTTAGAGCAGTTACACATGCCACTGTACTGTCAGTGAACATAAACATGTAGATGTATTTTTGTTGGGGCCATTCAACATGGTGAGGCATGTGTTATGAATAGTGAGGATATATACAGTTTCATCTTCATCCACTTCATCATAACTTAAATGGATTCTCTTCTCCCTTAAGAATAGTGGCGATCAGATCTGTGTACCATTTGAGGTACTCGACTTTGTTTCATGTTACTTTACCAGACACTTATTGCTTTTCATGCTTGTAGCCATCATAGCTGGGATCCCTGGGGACAGACTTATGATCTCTTCTCATCAGTCCTCCACTAATCCTGCAAACACACAACTACATCATAGAAGGTATAAACTATTCAGGAAAAATATGATTAAGGGGGCTGTGATGAAACAAATCATGTTTTTAACAGAACCCATCAGTCATAGGTTGTAAGCCTTCCTCCCTTCGCCGAACTCTGACTTCTGATCTTTGATCATTTGGCACGCACAAAGCGAGAATAAAGTGGGTATCATATACAGGACTGAGTATCTGCAGTACGGGCCTCTCAATCTTGAATGAAACAAGTCATTGTGACTAGAATTTCCTCATCCATGGAAATAAGGCAACATATAATTTAATGAGTTTGTATGAGAAGGACTATCTTGTGTGATAAAACATGTTAAATGTATTTCTTTTGTAGGAAGTCCAAAGAAGGAAGATGCTGAGACTAATGCAACAGCAACTCCAGAGACACCTGCCCTTCAAGTTACTCATCGTTCTGCCCCTCATGCTGCAATACGTCGATTGTTGTTGATGTCTTATTTTCCATCTGGTTTCTGGTCACGGCTCATAACCAGGATACTTGCTGATGATGCTGTTGTTGATATAATCAGAAATTACTTTGTCATGCCAAGAGAGGTATGTACTTAAGTGACTGGATTTTTGTGGTTTTAAGTATTTCCTTAGTAATGAGTATAATACTGAAAGAAGGAAGCTTTCATAGTTGCTTTGTGTTTAGTGCTTTATGGATTAAAGGTGTAGAGGTTACATATTTTTATATGTAAAAATTAAAGGTTACTTTAGGTGGGCTAAGCGAAGAATGGATAAATATGAATGGCTGTATCAAGTTATAGATGAATTCTTATTGGAGTGAGTGAGAAAGAAGTGAGAGTTCATATTCAAGATAAATGAGAGAAAAAACTTATCTTAGGTGCATTACGTTTGGAAAGACTGTTTAAATAGGGAATGCTGGAAAATTGTGAAACAACAGTGAAAGACAAACTGTACTGTTTAATGAATTGAAGGAATGGTTTTTAAGGGGTGAAGAGATGGGTTTAATATGGCTAGATAGAGGAACTTTAAGCCAAGTACAGTATCTGTTTAGAAGCATATTACTAATAATATCTGTATTATGTATAAGGTTTGTGGGTTAGAGATTTGGGATCTTTTAGGTGATCCATCTAACATGAAGTTATTTTGTTGTAATGTTTCATTTAACATTTTTTTAGGACTAGCATGTGTCGATTGTTTAAAATGTTAGATTTCCTACATTTAAATCAGAATATTATTTACCTTATATGGTTAATACATTATATAGATTATCTGATTGTTAGTTTAGGGCCTCTAATTTAATAACTTTTGACTTTTGCATATTCTGTATCTCCAGTTTATATGCTGTAGAATAAAAAAATATACAATTTTACTTGCAGGTACTGAATGATCGAGACCTCTCCTCAATTCTGGGTGGACAGGCTGAGTGGGTTTGCTGGCAGACAGGCATGGAGCTTCATTATGCTCATACTACTCTTTTCAGAATGAGAGAGGTTTTACCTGTTAATTCATATAGTGTTTCTCAAGGATCTTATGGTCCCCATACACCAAACAACGGTCCAAATCACACATCCTCTCAGATAAATCATCATCTTTATGATTATAAGAGCATGCGTTTCCTAGTTCGACAGGAAGGAGTGTGGTCGGATGTTGAGGTGAGAACTAGGATATATTAATCTGTTATTAATACTGAATAGATATACTGTATATGTTATACAAGTTGAGAATCCTTTATCCAAAATCCCAGAAGTAGAAAAATTCCAAAATCCAGTTGTTTTTCAAGTGCTAACATGACACTACACAGATGGAAAATTCCACAAAGCAATTGGAAGTTCCCAGGCAGTAGGCAGCTGATCTTCTCATGAATTATTCCAAGTTTTGATTAAATAAAAATCCTTTGATAAAATTAATACCATCATATTAATCAGCAAATGTATTGCATTACATATTTGCACAAGATTTCATTCCCAGCAAATGATGAACACTTTACTAAGATCAAGTGGCTTACAATATGCTTTGGAGAATGAGGATTTTGTAAATTTTCATATGATATACCAAATAGATAAAATTTTTGCTGTAATATATCTTTACTAAGATTAAAATTACAATATCAGTATGCTCACACACACAAATACTTAAGCATTGTGATTACAGTATATGTTTATTAGATTTTGGTACACATTAAACTAACATTTAACAGATGGTCATATACTGTATAGGATAGATGTGGTTGCATGTAACTACTACATCCTGCCTATATTAATTTATTTCCAGGTTGGTAATTCTGCAGTACTAGAAATTAGCCTTCCTAATGAGGCTGTAGTGATAAAGCGTCCTCTCCAAGAGAGTGACCCTGCAAACACATCAGCAACAGACATCCTCGCCTGTGGCATACAGTCTGTTGTTTTGGATCCTGCCCCAGAATGTGTTGCCAAACTTCTGTCCTTAGCTGTAGATCATATTGATACTTTACTAGAAGATTGGTAAGTATTATATTTGATAATAAAATTACTTGTGTGATAGAAAGTGTGTCGAATGATTTTGTGTTAGCATGACAGGATCATCTTATAAGGTATAATCTCAACACTTGGCTTGCGTAGAGTTTGAGATACCACTAATGAAGGCTGTTTATTATTAAAGAAAGTTTTTGGGCCTAGCCTAGGAGGTTTTCTTAGCACCAAACTCCACAGATAACCTAAAGTATTCAGAATATTGTTAGTAAAAGCTCATGAATTAAACATGATCACACTTAATATTAAAGTAAAAGATGAGGGTGACATGGTTCAGGACATGATTAAGTAGAACAGTGAGGACATGTATTGTATTTCCCAGCATTGAAAATACTCTTTTTTTTCTTGAATTAAGTGTGAAATGTACTGTGCTTCGAGAGACCAAAGATATGTTTTTCATATTCCTGTCTCAACCCCAGAGCAAGGTTACCTTTTCTACACGGTAATCAGAATTCAGGTGTATGACTTGTGAATGGAGTATATAAATTATACTTACTTAAAATAATGAGTAAACAAAATTTCCATTAAAAAAAATACAAATTCACAAAGATTCATGCCTGTATTAGAAGGCTACAGTAGAAGAGTCAACACAATTAACTTAAATATTGTATATCAGTATTACGAGTATTTTTACTCTCCTTAAATGACTCTGACTTTAAGGGAACATTATTCGTACACAAAGTAAAACTGAGGAATGTTAAAGGGGTTTGCTGCTAAATCTTACTGTAGTAAGACTATAAGTTTAGTATGTGAAATATTGCTGTTATTATAAAAACTAAAATTATTTGGTGACAAACCCAACACTTGAAATGAGCATGAATTGCTAGCTAGATAGGAAGATCAAAGGAATAATCCCAATTTCTCTGAGATTAAGTGGGTTTGAGGAGCCCTAAAGGACAGATAAAAAACACAAAACTAGCCAGCCAGGAACAAACAGTTGGTTAAATTAACCCCAAAAACTAAGCCAAGCAAAATAAAGCATATTGTACTTATCAAACAAGAGGAAAACCTGTCCTTCAGTGCAATACCCTCTCAACTCATTTTGTAATTAGCAAAAGCAATATTAGTGTCAGAATAATATGTAAAAGACTTAATACTTTTGTGGAAAGGAAGATTGGCTGAAGACCAGAGAAAAAGGAATGCAAATTCAGTAAGATCAATAATTAGGCATACACTTATACACAGAAAGAGAGTCAGCTTGGAGGAATCTAATAGAATATGTTTTCACAAATGAGGCAAACAGTTCATTCCTATTGATGGGTCAAAATTTTGCAAGTGCATAATCCCTCAGTAATTTGTTGTCTGGCTAATCTTTTTCATATGCCGTATTTAAAAAATTGCTGGGATGGATGGGTATGTCATGAACATTACTGTTACATACTTCAAGTAACCTAGTAAGAAATTATTCTTGTATAAAAGTTGTTTTTTAACTATTAAACATTCTTACAGGTATCCAACTTTGGGCACAAGATTTGTACACACAAGTGAAGGAAAATTCTTGGTGACCCGGTTGGTACCATGTCCAATGTGCCTTGAATGTCATGGTCAGCATGAGGGGCCAGGGAATCACCCACAAGCACGTCATTTGCCTGATAACTGGGGCTCTTTTGTGGAAATGAACCCTCTTTATTGTTCCATGACAGCATCTCAAATATCACAAGTAAGTTGTTCTTTTTAAATTTATGTAAATATAGAAATGTTTATGTATTTTTCAGAAAAATGATAAATGCTGGATGACATTGTTGGTTAAGTGTGGGCAAGGGGCAAGTCTTATGATAATATATAGCACGGCATTGAAAGTGGCCAGGGTGCTTTTATTTCAAAAGATCATATCTTTTTTCTTCATCTTTTTTCTTCTAACCCTTGAGGGTTATTTTCTGAAGCAGCTCCCATCACCATATTTTCTCTTTTCTAACCGGGCAGTAAAATAGGATTTATAATGACAGTGAATAGATATCTGTAAAGAGAATTCCAGCTTTGGAAATTCATAAATACCTTGCAGTCACCATATGGAAGCCAAAAGCAAATTAATATAGTTCTTGCCTTAATACAAGATCCTAACCGTAACTTACTATCCGACAATTACTCTGTCATTATGAATACTGTAATAGTCACTCCAACAATTTAGACTTATAATAATAAGTGACAAAGAAAACAAGTATTACTTTAAAAACAAGCAAGACAGGATTTAACCACATTTATATAGTATTCAAAGCACAGTATTAATTGAGTTCTATTACGACAGATAAGTTTCCATTTGGATACTTTATTGATGGATCTTCATTTAAATTGTTTTGAAAGTGATATTTATCATGAAACAGTGTAATTGTCTTTTTTTGTCAGTTTTAAAGCTGCTAGAAGATTTTTTAAGAAAAGCCAACAGAGTGAATGAGTATTTTATTGAAATACTAATAACTTTCCTCTCAGGATCTGAATTCATCACATACCTCCTCCTTAGAACGTTCCATCCTTACTAACAGCTTAATGGGAAGTTTGGTGAATTCTCAGCAGGTAACTATTTGTAAATCCTTTCTTTTGTGAAATGCATGTGGAATTTATTGACAGTAAAGTTTCTGTTATCCAATACCCAAAGATAAAGTTTATGTCAGTAAAACCTTTCAGCTACTATCATTCTTGGTGAAGAAGACTTTCCTTGTAGGAAATTTCCCTTAACCTTAAAAGCCTTCCTTCATGAACCATTTATCACAATTAGTGCTAGATAACTGACAGAAACAGGAACCAGTATAGTTCTGTACCATATAGCTTTATGTCCACTCTGACATCACTGTACCTATAATTGTAAAAGCTTTTTAAGAAAAATAACAAGAAAGTGTGTTGTACAGTATACTGTAATGCCCTTCCAGCTCAGATTTCTCTAGATTGTGATTAGCAAGCATGTGGCAATTATTATTTGAATAAAGAAGTAATTATAATTTGTTATCAGTATTCACATTTCATGTGATCATGAATATTAACAAGCTAAATTTTTTGTACTACAGTATTGTTATAAAGAAATTGAGAAACTGATGACTTGAAAATAATCATGATGAGGAGACAGTAATATATAGATGGTAGCATATGAAGTTTATTCTTTATGTCAAAATCTTCCATATTGTAATACAGTACAATCCCAATTTCTGGTAGACCACATATTCCCATTAACAGCATTTTGTGTTTAGCGTTGTAAATTTCATACAGCATTTGTTCACCAATACTTTACAGTTATATTTAACACTGCAGTTGCTTCTCAGCAATTGTCTCCTTTCAGTGCTTGCCATCATCTGACTAACTTTCCCTGCACAATCATGTTTATATACTCAGTATGTTTACAGAAACTTTAGAACTTTTTCAGATGCACTCTCTTGGAATTTCTGGTAACTACTGTAAACTTGGTGACAGGGCACTTACCATCTGCTTCAGAACAATATTAGTTTTTGCTTAAATACAATTATAAACTTTCATAAGTTTTTAATAATGAAAATCAAAACTATGGTAGAAATTAGTAAAAAGAGATAAACATTTACAAAATATAGCTATCCATTTTTTTAATTAAAAAAAGAGAACATCATTAATCAGTGCATGCAACTGCACAAAAAAGGGGAGCATTACTAGTTACCATCATCGTTAACATATTTGCCTCACATGTAATGAGGATAGGAGCATGATGCATTGAGGTGGCATTAAATTAAAATTGAAATTATGAAAGTGAGCATCCCTAAATTTGTCACGAAGATTCTTTCTTATTTTTGCACTCTGGATACTGATGGTCAGAAAGATGAGTAGCACGTAAGAGGCAAAGGCACTAGGAATGGTAGAAAAGAATTTCCATGAAAGATTACCTGGAGGAAATACTCATTATTAAGAAAAAGAAGGCCATCACTAGGAACAACTTCATCTAGATGATAAAAATCACATAAATCTGTTGACATTTAGAATAGACAGTACAGTATTTTAAAGATGATAAATCCATTCCATATGATGAAAATATTATACTTGCTAACACAGTAAAACCAAAAATGTAATTTTTACCCAACTTTTATCCTTAACAAGCAGTGGTGAATGGGTAAAAATCACAATTGCATTACAAGTTATACACCTCACAACATGAAAAATTATAATAATAATAATGATAATAATATGTAGCATTGAATGTGATAGCTACATCAGCTGCATTCAGTTTGTATAGAGTGTTCTCTATCTTTCTGATGGTTGATTTTGCAGAGTTATTGCATTCTGCCAGTAATTCGCCAATGTTTGTCATTCTTGGAGAGGAAAGCAGAACAAAGTTGGGAAGCTGTATTTCGGACAAATACACCATACCAGTTACAGAGTAACGATGATGGGAACTGAAATCAAGAGTTCCCGTGGAGTTGTCCTTCTTCAAGAGAAAGTCTTCTTCAGTGTTGATCAAGGCTATGTTTCACTCAGACTTCACTCACATGATCACACCGAAAGACTGGAGTAGACTGTCATTCTTGGTAAGTCTTTATCTTTATATACAAGACTCACCATGAACGACAGTGTACTTCTGTCTTTCAGTGCGATCATGCTCATCGGAGTGAAATATGGTCTTGCTTGTTATATACGAGACTCCCCACAAATGACAGTCTACTGTACTCACATCTTTCGGCATGATCATGCTCAGCGGAGCCTGAGTGAAACGTGGCCTCGATCAACACCAAAAAAGGACAACTCCATGGAGGACAAACTCTCGATTTCAGTTACTACTGTCATTACTTTGTAAATGATACACAGTGGGGCCCCACTAGATCGTAGATCAGCAATCGTGCCTTCAGTTAAACGCGCGTTTTTCTGTGGAAACTAATCTCCAAATATATCGTGGAAAATTCACTACTACGCAGATTTTTTCGTATAGCAATATTTACTAATTACTGTATTTTCATTTTATTTGTGTGACTAAATACATTTTTTATAATAAAAAAAATTATTTACTAATCTTCAAATATTAATATTAATGTAAACACAGCAAAATATCAATAAAATGTTAAAGTAAAAACCCTCAAAATCACAAAACAGCTTACCGATGTAAACAGACTAAGTTCAACCTCTCTCTCTCTCTCTCTCTCTCTCTCTCTCTCTCTCTCTCTCTCTCTCTCTCTCTCTCTCTCTCTCAGTATACATATCCTTTAATGACAAACACAGCAAAATATCAACAAAATGTTATTTCGCCTACAGAATCCATTTATTCTGTATTATTATATTGATCTGCTGTCATCTAATATGTTAAAAAAAATTATCGTCTGACGTTTGTAATTGTTTAGTTCACCCCCTCGCTCTAGCTGGAAGGGTTGTAAGTAGCCAATCCACAGCTTGTAGCTCAGATGCTTTGTGTACTACTGACTAGTGTATGAGTTGTATTTTTGTTCTCTCTCTCTCTCTCTCTCTCTCTCTCTCTCTCTCTCTCTCTCTCTCTCTCTCTCTCTCTCTCTCTCTCTCTCTCTCTCTCTCTCTCAGTATACATATCCTTTAATGAAGAAATACAGCAAAATATCAATAAAATGTTATTCATTTACAGAATTAATTTATATTATATATTATTATATTGATCGACTATCATGGTAATATGTATAAAAAAAATGATCGTCCCAACATTTGCAATTGTTTTTACCGATGTAAACATAATATCAGTTCAACCCCCTCTCTCTCTCTCTCTCTCTCTCTCTCTCTCTCTCTCTCTCTCTCTCTCTCTCTCTCTCTCAGATACAGTAATTCATGTTTCAGTAAAGGATATGTATGGTACTGAGAGAGAGAGAGAGAGAACTGAGGTAGTAGGCTCAATCAGCTGATTCTGAGAACATAAACATTACAAATGGCTGGATGATCGGTTTTTATACATATTACGATAATAGATCAACATAATAATACAGTATACAGTAATACCTTGATCTTACGTGCTTTGAGTTGTTAGAATTCACAGATACGTGAACTTTTCATTGGAACCTAACTAATTGGTATACGCGATTTTTTCACAGACACACGCAAATTTGCAAAATCCTTGAGAAACCCGGCAGAAGTGGTTGTTTAATTTTTTGAAGTAATGTACAAGTTTTCATGCTTTTATGTATAAAATTGGTATGAAAAGTTTGTATTATTTTTGTACATAAATACTGTATGATACTAGCATACTTTACTTAAAATACAGTGAAATCAATCAAAATCACAAAACAGCTGTCGATGTAAACATTCTCTCTCTCTCTCTCTCTCTCTCTCTCTCTCTCTCTCTCTCTCTCTCTCTCTCTCTCTCTCTCTCTCTCTCTCTGAGTTAAGAGATTTTTTATGCATATGTAACGTATGTTTATTTGTTTTGTATACTGTAGTTGTATAGATACGTAAATGTGGACATAAATGTGTGTTACTTTATTTTTTCATATTTTCCATGCTATAATTACAATATTTTTGCATTTCTATTGTAAATTATTTAATTTTTTTATAGAATACATGTTGATTCCCAATCTTTTCTCCATCCTTTGGAGCGAGGGGGTTTGTAACCTAACTGTTGATTATCTTGACATATTGACACATTGACCACGAAAGGGACAAAATGATGCCCACTAATGGTCAAATATAATACCACTATGGAAGGATACTGAAAAATCTCTCTCTCTCTCTCTCTCTCTCTCTCTCTCTCTCTCTCTCTCTCTCTCTCTCTCTCCCCTTCATAAATCATGAATTTCCATTTTTTGATATCTAATGTAAGAATAAATTCTCTCTCTCTCTTTGGGACCATGATTATGTCATATTTAGGGTTTAAGCATTTACTGTATGTATTAGCATTTTTAATGACCATACCAATCTTACATGAATCCTCGCCTTACACGAGGGGTTGCGTAAGTTCGAGGTATTACTGTACAGGCAGTCCCTGGTTTACGACGGTTCCGGCTTACGACGTTCCGAGGTTACGACGCTTTTCAAATATATTCATCAGAAATTATTTCCGGCTTACGACGCATGTTCGGGGTTACGATCGTCGTCAGACGCCGATCCGACGGAAGAAATATGGCCCCAAAACGGCAGAATAATCATAATTTGAAGGTTTTTTTGATGTAAAACTCAATAATAATGCAGTTTACATCGTTTTCAATGCACCCAGAGCATTAAAAGTAAGGTTTTCTTATGATTTTTGACGATTTTCGACGATTTTCCGGCTTACGACGATTTTCGGGTTACGACGCGGCGCAAGAATGGAACCCCTGTCGTAAACCGGGGACCGCCTGTATATGGATTCTGTGAGTGAAATACTGTAACATTTTATTGATATTTTGCTGTGTTTACATTAATATTAATATTTGAAAATTAGTAAATCATTGTAACACATACATACTTATGCACGCACTCATTTGTATGTGTCATGAACTTCTTGGAGTTTTCACACATAGCTGTAAGCCATATATTTTTTAGGGTAATGTTGTAAGTTGACTTTGAAATGATATTAAAGTGTTTATGGATGATAGTTTAAGGTAGACTGGTGTTTGAACTATTCAAACACAGTGAACTATTAAAATACGAATTTACCATCGTTTTATTTGAAGGTATATTTGGTGTTTGAACTATTAAAATAGGCAGTTATAAGCATTTTTAGAGGGGAATACCAACTTACGCAGATTTTCACCTAACGCATGTGGTTGTGCTCCCTAACCCCCGCTATTATGGGGGACATACTGTAGTGTATTTGTCCGAAATAAAGCCACCCAAGTTTGTACTTCTTTCCTCGCCAAGAATGACGAACATCAGCAAGTTAGTGGCAGAATACAGTAAACCTGAAAGATCAATCATCAGAAAGATAGAGAAAACTCCATAAAAATTTAATGCAGCAGACGCAGCTATCACAGTCTACATGTTAAAAAAAGGTCTTCCAACTATATACAATAACTAGCTGACCAACCCGGCACTGCCCAGAAAAACTGAATGACAACGTTAAACATTCTCTCTCTCTCTCTCTCTCTCTCTCTCTCTCTCTCTCTCTCTCTCTCTCTCTCTCTCTCTCTCTCTCTCTCTCTCTCTCTCTCTCCTGTCAAGATTGTTGCTTCAGTTACACTGTCCAGCAATTTTGACATTTTATATTTCACCCCTTCTCATCCCCCAATCCTATCGGGACTGAACTTGGACTTAAAGGGCATCAAGGGTGTTACTATTCATCTCAGCAACCTCAAAAACTATGGGTTACAGTAGACACTAATATCTGTCATTTTTGACATTTTATTTTTCAACCCTTCTCACCCCCCTTCCTATCGGGGCTGAACTTGGACTTAAAGGGCATCAGGAGTGTCACCATTCATCTCAGCTACCTTGAAAACTATGGATTAGACACTAATATCTGTCACTTTCAGTTATTTTTTTTACATGTTATCCCCTTCCCACCCCTACCCCCTTTGGTGCCAGTGATGTCTTACCTCCCCAACAGTATTCTTTTCCAGATAGTAAGTCATATGTATACCGAAATGAGGTATGATAAATTCATAGAGTTTATTTAGTTACTAAGTCTACAGGTAGAACCAGCCCCATTTCAGGGAAGCCCTTGCCACCCCACCTCCTTCGGTGCCCTTTGGTGCTAGAGATGCCTTAGCCCCACAGTACTCTTTTCTAGATAGTAAGTCATATGTATACCAAGTTTGGTTGAAATTGCTCAATGCATTTCAGAGTTATGCTGGAATACACACACATACAGATATGCATCATACATACATCCATATATATGTATATATATATATATATATATATATATATATATATATATATATATATATATATATATATATATATATATATATATATATATATATATAGATAGATAGATAGATAGATAATAATAATAATAATAATAATAATAATAATAATAATAATAATAATAATAATAATAATAATAATAATAATAATACCATCATCATTTATTTCACCTCAGGGCCATATACAGGGAATATAGAAAGTAGAGACTATACAATGCACACAATTTAGATACACAAGATAAAAAGATAAGAATAGTAATCGACTGTACCCAAGCAGTTGCTGTTGATGAAGGTAATAATAATATTCATAATAATAGTAATGACAGTAATAATATTGAAGTATAATAGTAATAAAAAATAATAATAATGATGATGAAAACAGTAGCATGTAATTAATTTTCAGCTGGAAGCCTCAGGTAGATACAGGTATAGAAAGCTAAATACAGAAAGTGAAAGAGCAAACCTCAGCAATAATAATAATAATAATAATAATATTTTGTTGAATAAAATGGCTGCATTTTATTCAACAAAACTTGCCTCAAAGTCGGTCTTCTTCCTTCGAATAATAATAATAATAATGATAATAATAATAATATCAGGAGAAAGCCCTCTTTTAAGCAAGTAATGTCGAATGAAATTGCTGCATCAGCTGCATTTAATTTGTATAGAGTCTTCTCTATTTTTTCTAATTATTGCTTTTTCTCTGCTACTGCATTGGGCAACCAATGTTATTCATCTTCAGGAGGGAAAGAGTCAAAATTCAGGGATTCCATATATCTCTGTATTTAAATATGGAGGACATAACCCATAGAGTTTTCTACAATGTATGTATTTGTCAATTAAAGTATACAATTATTTCGCCAGCATTTCTCCCAATTCCAACTGGGTATGATCATGGCTTCAGGTAGGAGTAGATTGATGTTGATGGACGTGTCTACTCAATATATAGTTGGGGGTCAGCAGGGGGTAGGCCTCTTGCTGAATTTTGATTGGCCAGGGCAGGGAGCTGGTATCCTATTGGCTGTTGAAAGTTTTCTTCAAGCCAACTTTTCAGGCATGAAGGTCACAATGCTGCAGTCTCACTGACTGGTGGGGTAGGGACGTGGCATCACTGGGCGGTGCGTGACGTCACAACCTGGTGTTTTTGTACGTCTATTCCCATTGACAGATACATGCATTGTAGAAAACTCTACGGATTATGTCCTCCATATTTAAATACATGGACATATGGAATCCCTGAATTTCAACTTTTTCCCTCCTGAAGATGAATACCATCAGAATGTAACTCTCCCAATGCAGTAGCAGAGAAAAAGCAATAATTAGAAAAATAGAGAAGACCATACAAATTAAATGCAGCTGATGCAGCAATCTCATTTTACAATAATAATAGTAATAATAATAACAATAATAATAATAATATAGGAAGGAAGAGGACCCTCTTTCAAGCATGTTTTGTTGAAAAGGATGGGTGTGTTGAGCGAATTGATTTTATATTGAGTTTTTCAATTTTTCTTATAATTCACCTCTCTTGCACATCAATATTGGTCAATAATTGGTCAATGTTCATGTTTTGGTGGATTTAACAGTATTTTACAATAGAATTTCATTCTTAAAAAGAGCAGGTTACTGAAACCTGGTGTTGTAAATCCGTAGAATTCAGTACAGTAATTCTAATGGTGTGTAAATCCGTAGAATTCAGTACAGTAATTCTAATGGTGTGTCTTTTCTTGGACGTCTTCGTATTCACCAGCAGATGGATTCTGGGTTTTCGTAGTACTTTTTCTACTGGAAGCCATGCACATCAGGAGAGAGAAGCTTAGTCTCGATACTACACAGAAGACCTTTGGCACGAGGGGTGGCACCCACTGGCACCCCTGATGAGTGAACCAGTCAGGAGTGTCCATCTGCAGGCAGTGATCCTCCTAAACTACACTCTCGCACGTGTACTCCAGTGCTTGCACATGACAGCACACACAACCATCGTTGCACGAGAGAAGGCTCGGCCCAAGGAGATAATCCTTGCCTGGCATTCAATGAGAATTTGACACTACCAAAAGATGTCCTATAAATATAGTACTGCCACGCGCCCTGTTTCTCCAGATTCATCTCAACCCTCCAGAAGATGACCAACGGGCTGATCGAAACATGTCGACAGGAAAACTGCTGAAAAAGTACCAACAAAACCCAGAAGCCATCTGCTGGTGAATACAAACACATCCAAGAAAAGATTCACTGTTAGAACTACTGAATTCTAAGGATTTACAACACCAGGTTTTAGTAACCTGCTCTTTTTAAGAGTAAAATTCAGCTGTAAAAATGCTGTTTAAATCCACTGAAATATGAACTTTGGCCAGTTATTGACCAATACTGACATGCAAGGAAGGCAAATTACACATAAGAATAATTGAAAAAACTCAATATAAAATCAGTTTGCAAAACGCAGCCATCCTTTTCAACAAAAGAGTAATAATAATAATAATACTGTAATAATAATAAGTTTCTGCAGATAATTCTTAATAGTTGCAATAATAGAGAACAAGTGTACAAAGCAACTGAGGACACCCCAATTTGAAAAGAGAAAGCATTATTTATGGAACAGATGCCTGATTAACCCATCCTCTCACATTGTAGATCTTCTTGCTTTATTGTGTGGGATGTTTTGGATAAGCAAATTGCTGCTGTTTCCTTGTTGGGTAATCAGACTGGATATTGTTTGCCTAACAGAGATTTTTAAATTATTCAGGCCGTTTTCTATGAACTTCTGCTTAGCAGAGTGGTAGCAAGGTGTGTTGGTGATGCATCTCAGAATGTCATTGTGAACAACAGGGATACATCTCATGGCCTCTTGGGTATATTAAAACAAGATGAGGAAAAGATATCAGTGTAGAAAGAAAAGCTAAAAACAAATGGAGAACCTGGCAAGAAAAACAAGTGTAATATTGATACTGAAAAAATTAAGAATTACAGAAGGAATCCAATGACAGCATTAATCAGAAAGATAAGATAAAAGGTAATTCCCTGGAGCAAAAAATTATGGAAATTACTCACTAACTGATTAAAGTAATCTTTCAGCAGTAGTGATGCCACTGGCTAATTGGTAAACAAGGAACATTATTTAAAAGAAAAAAATTGCACCAATCACTACACAAATACTTCAAAATGTACCAGTTGTAATAAAACAATGAATGCAAGAAAAACAATTGATGGCACATAACACAAAATGCAAAAAATGTGCTAATCCTGAAAGACCAGAATTAGCAACCAACAGTCGCACAAAAGAACTATGCCTTGTGGGAAGACGGAGTATGGTCTGGGCACATGCAGTGAGGTCTTTTTCAAGATTTATCAAGTTGGTGCAACTAGAGAAAGCCTGTTATGATTAATGGGTTAATAAACAAAATAATTTTTTTCAATAAAAGCTTATTACTTAACATAACCTATTTCATGTGTTCCACTGAACTCCCAAACACTTTATTTCTTTATAGAAGAAAAAGATCAACTGGCTAAAAGGTCTTTTGTGTAGTATGATCCAGTTGCAAAAGAACCATGGGTCAAGGTGGGAGCTTCGGTTCAAGCACTGGGTTGGGTTTGTATTGAAAAGTTAATTTTTAAAAAATAAAGTACACAAACCTGCTATTTTAACATAGCCTGAATGGAAGTTTATGTGGGAGAGTGCTGAGCCATTTGGAAGGACTTGAATAAGTTCCTCACAAAGAGAGGCATCAGAAACCCAAAGCTCCAAAAGGAACAGGATCCAGAGTTGAACTGAACCCATTATAAAAATAGAGTTATTAAAAATAGGGCTGTGAGAGACCAAACAGCTCCTTCAAGAACCTTTGTATTTAATACTGTATATTGGAAGCATGTTCTGCCCTAATTACCAAGAATCAAGAAAAACACGTTAGCTTAACAACTCGTAGAAAAGCCAAAGTAGTTTGTTACTTGGAAGCGCTGGCCACAATCAAGTCAAACTTGAGACTCCGTAAAAGACAGACTGTGAGAGAACTCTGATTTCAACTTAACATGTAAGGTTGCAGTTAATGTCTTTGTAGGGCTTGGAAAACTAATAGTAAAAAAATTATCAAAGAAAATCTTCATCACATTTGTCAGAAGGAAAATGATGAAGCAGAAAAAAGGCTAAGAAGCATCATGATTATTTGAGGCATGGGATTTAATCTCAGAATCCATGTCACCAAGACAACAATGATGATGACTAGTTGAGAGATGTATTTTAGCTCATACAGTACTTAGTAGTTATCTGCAGGTAATAAGATGCTGGAGGATCAGCTCTCTCGCCCTAGTATGTTAAGGGCTTATTTTCCAACAAGATTTAGAAATATTTAGATTAGAAACAATTGTGTTCCCAACTTTCAAAATAATTTTAGTAGATAATGGGACATCAAGCATTTTTGTTGGTGTCCTCTCTCATCCTTTATTTACTAAGAATCACAACTATTGTACCCAATTATATTCAGTCACTGCTGGCAGGAGTTACTGTATGTGGGGCTCTTTAATAACCAGTTTTAACCTTAGTTTTGGCCTTAAACAATTGATGGTATACAGTTTGAGTTTTATTTAAATTTTCAATTTTTTTTTATTTTTGAACAAAGACAAATTATTCATGTTTTAATGAGTTAATATTTTTGGACAGGGTCATTTGGGTTCAATTAATATTAATGGAGTTTCACCACAACCTGGAGGAAGGTCATCAACTTCTTCAACAAATGCTGGAGGTATAGGTGGAGGTGTGTCCCCAGCTGGAGCAGCAGGCGGTGGTAACATGTCCCCTCAACTTCCAAGGCGCAGCTGGGGCTCACGTGAATCTTACACATCTGATGGAGACAGTGGTGTTGGAGCAGAGTCAACTACTTCAAGGTTTGTTTTGGGAAAAAAATAAGATTGGGTTGAATGTAACAACAGGTCATAAGATTGATAGAAAAAGTAAGCCAATGATCTATGTTGATGAGCAGAGTGATTTTAAGTTTGGAATCTTTCTCACTGTAAATCAGAAGGAAAATGATTAACTAACAACCTTTTAATAGGAGGAAAAGGCTGGTGATTACTATGTCATTAAAGGTGTCTATCCATTAAACCTATGTCCTTAATACTGAATTCTGTTTCTTTTGTTTTAGCTTACAAGGACCAATATCTATGAGATCAGCATGGAATACATATGACAATATATTCAGCACACAAAATACTCCAACGTAATTACAGTATTTATTTTTTACAGATAGTTTACCTAAATTAACTCCATAAGTAAGATATCTAAAACACTATAGTTGTAGATTTTTAAAACTTTCACTAAATAAGGAAAATTTAATGTACACAGTGATATAAATACTGTACTGTAGTGCTTTCAGTATGATTACATTGTTACATCCCATGTAACTAAATTGGGTTTTCATTGTAGGTTATTGATACATAAGTAGGGGTGTATGTCAGTGCTGTACAAGGAATTGCATAAGCATGAAAGCTTTTCTGTAAGGCCTTTTTCAATATAAGTAATTGGGGAAAAATCATTTTGTGCAACAGATTGTACTATATATGTATTGCTATGAAGTTCTTTTGTTTTCTGTGAGGTAATTGATAATTAACTGCAAAGTAGACTTATTTAGTGTCTTGGCATTTAACACTTGTTGTAACATTTCATGTACAGTATTTGCCATGCTCAAAAATTGAAGTTTGGATCATTACCTTTGCTGCATTTTCTGCTAAAAGTAATGAGTGTTTGATAATCATTTGCTTATTGCTTCTGAAAATAAGAGCATCTCAAACAAGCCTTTAGGTATGGCTTCATTAAATGTATAATAATGCTTATCTCATTTGTGGTTTTCCAGCCAGTTTCAAAGTGGTGAAAATTTTCAGGCTTCCTGATCTTAAATATCTAAGGAAATTAATATTTAACTTAGTTCAAAACGTTAATGCAGTAGTATTTCAGGTTGCTTACTGTTGGAAGATTTGTATTTGCTATTAAATATTACTAAGCAGTAATTTCATACTTTAGGCATCATAATAAGTGCCATTTGCAAAATATATATTGTATTGGTGTTAACAGTAAGGTCTCAAAATTTCCATTTTTCTTTATAATTTGATTCAGGATCAGTACAATAATTGCATATTTTATTGTTAGTAAAAATAAAAAATATATTTAATGTATAGTAATGCATTACAGTATTTGAAGGAGACTTAAAATAACCTAGCACCAAAGACATGTTCATGATTTTAGTAATTTCTCAGTAACAAGAAATAGTGTGAAGATAGTCTCATACATGTATTAAAAGACAGTAGCTTCTTTTCTTTGATTTGACTTTGTCAATTGTTATTACAGTCGTAAGCCATCAGCAGAAGGTCGTCCTGACTTAGACAATATTGGAAACAATGAAGGAGAAAGTTCTGGAGGTCAAGAAGTAACTCCTGTGGTCTACTCCTTTATGGTTGAAGAGTGCATATTAGCTGCATATACAGCTCGCTCAGTTCCATGTCCACTTCATGCTGATCTCCTGTTGGCTCAGATTGCACCAGATACTGTACGTTTATTGTTGTTTTAGATCTCTTGTTATATATCTCCTTTTGTAATTAGATATGATGCCTTTGAAATTAAATGTTCTGTCCAAGTTTTTACTTATATTAATGTAGTCAGTATCTTGGTAAATTTATAGCTCATGATTGTTATTACAGGTGTTCCTAGACTTAGGTGATCGATATTTAGTTCGGCCAGATTCCATCAAGCAAGGAAAGCTTCTAGGAAGAGGCGGCTTTGGTTTTGTCTTCCAGGGTACTTGTCGTAACAGAGTTAGTGGGGCACCTATGGATGTAGCTTTGAAAATGCTACAACCTGTTGATCCTGGCACCAATGCAAATCAAAGTGCTATTGTTGCATATAAGGTGAGATATTATACAAGGAGGATTTTTATGAATTTATATTATTATTTATTTGAGTAAATCTGTATTTTTAAATACATTTTTGAGCTAATTGACATCAGCTGTCTACCTCAACAGGTTTGCTTTTTATTAAATAATATCATTATCAACACATTCCATGCTAATAATCACCCAACTTCCTGTATTTAGAAATCATAAGTGGTCTATACAACCTTCCTTGTCTTATGCCGAAAATACAAAAATGTCTATAAGGTAATTTTTTCAGCCCTCAGTCTGGGTTAGGTTTGTACAGAATGTTTTGTATGGCTGTTTCATGAGTAAATTATGTAAGTTATTTTCAGAACGTTGACTATACCACCACATTGTGTTGAGGTTTATCTTTATGGGTGGCCAGATACTTCATTTTTCCATGACACTCGGTTAAGACCCCATTTAAAAGTACTGAGTTGCCTTTTGATATTAATGTCAAAACAGGCTCAAGAGTGTGATTTATAGTAACAGCCTTGTCTTTTGGTTTTAAATATATACTTATTCTTTATATTCTCACCAAATCATCCAAGTACCATGACTTAGAACTTCAGAAGAATGCCAGGAGAAATACAGGTTAAAAGGACACAGAAATTTATGTGAATGTATGTGTACCACGTATACGGGAAGTCATACGCAAAGTGGTTCCGTATCCTAACTTTCCTGTAGATTGGAGAGACTCCATAAAGTTTTTCTCTGCTAACTCTAGTGGGAAAAGTGTCCACTCTTTTAGAATACCTAAAAGTGAGCTCAGAGAGAGTACTATCATTATTCACATTCCCTCTTCAGCCCCTGTAGTGGGAGTGAGAGATGTCAGTAAAGAGTGAAATAGATGTCAGATCCATTGGTCATTCAGGCCCATCCTCATGGATGTAGACTTCCAGCTTTGATCAGCACACTACCACTGTCACTGACTCCCATTGTATTTAAAGCATGCTGCCTTGGTTGAGAAGACTGTTGTATCCTGAATAACTAAGTCAGCGCTGCACTGGAAAAGTGGTAGTTATAAACATATTACTAAACTTATTGCAATGAAGGTATAACAACATAAAAGACTGTGAAATATATATTCTCCACAGCATGAATAGTAAGGAAGTTTGATTAACTCTGGGAAAAATTAAGTTCACTGGAAAAAAATTTCCTCTAAAAATAAAAATTCTAGGCTAAAAAGAGTTTAGACCATATGTGCCAAAATCCCTTCAGTATAAAAACTGCATTAGATATGGCTATACTGCCAAAAAATCAAATTGATCCTGTATGGCCATTTTGCAAATCAAATGGTCGAGTAACTATGTCACAAGCATTTTGGTGAGATATGGTTCCACATTATACCATATCTCACCAAAATGTATCATCTGTGGTCAGAACTACTGTACACAATAAAAAGAATGTGCATGTTATATGTATAACTCAGGTCTAAAAATATTGTAATCAAGGAAGGAAATGACCATTAAGAAATTAAATAGAGCTGAAAGTAAGAGGTTATACTGAGCTGTCAAAGAAAGCAACACGAGGAACTGTGACCCAGCAAAAAGCCCAGGACCAGTTAGAATAAAATGATGACAAAACTCTACCCAAATAGAGCAAGTTATCACTTAAGAATTCAAAACAAGAAGTTTCCCTCCAAAATAGTTATGGAGTTCCTATACCATACAACATACCAAAGAAGTTTAGTTGAATAAAAATAGTAATGAAACATCCAGTGAAAGGTTGTTGATGGTGATTCAACACCCAAAACAAAAAACTAATACTGATAGGCTAGATATATCTGTGAAACCAAAGGTTTATAAAAAAAAACTGTCTAGATTACATTGTCCCCAGTCGTAAGAACAAGAGTTCATGTAAAGAAACAAGAACCAAGTCTCAAGAAAACAAGGATTATCACTTAAAATAGATGCAAGTTCTATTGCAAATCAGATAAATCCCGCAGGTCTGTAGAATACTGAAGAAAATGATCACTTAACAACCAGCAACAAAGACTATGGATGACGTGAATGCTTTATAAAAGAAATCAATTCATTACCCAAGAAACTGTAGTTCAAAGTCATCACCTGGTGTAGGATTTACTGTAATGCCATCTAGTAAAATTATCCATTATATTAGATTCTCTTTACCTAGTAATGCTATACTTTTCACAGCAGATTTCTTTGCAGTATGGTCAACAGTCAAGGTCATTATAAATATGACGTCATGAAAATGTGCAATTTTCAGAAACTCTAGAAGTGCATTAGGATTCCATATAAACTGTTGGCCTGAGTTCCTTTGTCCAACAAACCGAGTTTTTATTCCATATATGAAGCTGGTATAAAGGAAATAAGGATGCTGATAAAGCAGCCAAAGCTGCAATTACTGTGTCTAAATCAAATATACCGTTTAATACCAGTGATTTTTTTATTTTGTTGAAAACCCATCATCTTTTGTAAAATGCAGGCATTGTAGAATGAGGAATCTGAAATTAACAAATAGAAAACATTAATCCAATTGTTGAAATGAGATAATGTTCTTTCCAAGAAAAGCAACATAATGAAGTGCAGTAATGTCAATATCCATATCTTTGAAAAGTTTTAATATATTGTTCTGATTTAAATAGAAACCATGTTGTTTTTTTCAGGCTTTGCAAAGTAAATGGGAGCGGGACCCTCTTCAGCATGCTTGCAAAGCATATTGTTCAGCAAGACAAGAAGTAAATATTTTACTCTCTTTACGTCATCCACACATTGTGCCTCTGGTTGGTGTATGTCCACGTCCACTAGCTTTAGTACTCGAATTAGCACCACAAAGGGCTTTAGATCAGTGCTTAAAGCATTATCAACGTTCAGGAGCCAGATTATCCCTCCATACCCTGCAAGCTGTCATACTACAGGTTAGATGAGTATTTTCTTAGTAAAATATTTTCCATGTGATATGTAAGGTGCATTCTGAATTTAGCTTTTTATTGTAATTATGAGAGAATGAATGCTATTTTTAAGTAGAATTTATGAGTATTATTGCCTTTTTACTTTGTTTCAGGTTGCCAAGGCTTTAGAGTATCTTCATGGTCAACATATTATTTACCGAGACCTGAAAAGTGAGAATGTTTTAGTATGGGAGCTTCCACCTCCATTCCATCATTATCCTCAGCCTAAAGTAGACGTGCGGTTAGCAGATTATGGTAAGATCATCAGAAACGTTATATCAGTTATCATTAGTTTTAGAATAATTCGTTAATACTGGTTAAAGAATGCACTCTCAAAAGATTAATTCCAATGTAAACAAGGTATTTCTCTATAAATGTGTTTTATTTTGCTGAACTCCTAAAATGGTACTGTACATTTCAGGATAAGATTTTTTGCCAAGGTATACATAAAGTCACATAATTTTTCTCTGTCATTATGTTTGGATAGTGGGAGCAAAAAGAGTTTCATAACTGGGAAGTAACAATCTGATGTACCTAGTACAGTGGAATCAAATCACCTGCTTGGTACCAATTCAGGATGACATTCCCAGGTACTTCAACAAGGTTGTGGAAGCCTTTCATTATAAGTTGTCACCTAACCATTCATTTCTTCATCCATGTTTATGGATAAGCATCTTATGTCTGTCTCAATTAATGCATTGTCTTTTGTATAGAAAAAGCTGGTGCTAACTTTCCCCTTATTGTTTTGTCTTCATTACCATCATTCGTCCCATTCAGCAGTTACAAAGTATAACCAGCATCCCTCTCTTTAAGTCCAGTGTTGTATGTGTATTGCAGTGAATGCTTTTAGCTCTTCTGTGCTGTATTCTTTTCGTTTAGTACACATTTATTCAGGGTCCACTATGAAAACAAGTAGATCAGTGTTTGTATATAGAGGCTTTTCATGTTAGCATATAGTGTCATTTGATAGAATGATATCAAGTAGAACTATCAGCTGATTGTTCAGATTTGTCCAGGATGGCTGTGACCCCTAGAGTGTATGTGATATCTTCAAGATAAAGATAATTTTAAACCACTTGATCTGTGTAGGCACTCATAGCATTCTTGTTTTTCATACTACCCTGCATCTTTGTTTTTTCTTGCATTTGGTTTGGATAGTCTTACAGATTTGCTTCCTTTATGCCATTGTACGTACAGTACAGTATATGGAAGTGGTGGTGGATGCCTTTAATTTCTCAAACGAAGTCAGTTCCTGTGAATAGCCATACATTTAGCTATTTGAAGCAGCTCTGGAGATATATGGTAATCTAGTGTTTGTTGTGTAGGTTTGATTCCAAAATTGTAAGAATGAGATCTTATGATTCATCTTTCAAGCCATCAAGGCCTATTCCTTCCTTTATACACTCATATCTTGAGTATGATAAATTTTTTAATAGACTAATTATCATCCAACATTTTTTGGAAATGACTCTTGACACTTCAGACAAACAAAGACTAGTAATGTAGGCCTACTGATGGTGTTAGTGTAAAAGCAGAGATGACGAGAATGTTTTTCTTTTATTTTAGAAAATCTGCTATGGTTAGAGGTGTTTGACTAGTGCCTATAGCAAGCTTCATCCAATTAAATCTATTCTAGGAAGGGTTTATTATAAAACTGCAAAGATTGTCTCTCAGAGAAAGAGATTAATATTCACCATTATGTAGATAGCATCAGAGCTTAGGAATCTCTCCTCCCTGTTGGTATTTCCCTTTTAGCAGCCCTTTTTTTTATTTCTCCAAAACAAGAGAAGAACCTATTTCCTTTATCTATATGTTCAGTGAAAGGGTCAAAGCTAGCTGTCTTGCAGATTTACATCATTAACTGATAATTTGGTCTCCTGAACCATTTTGTATTAAAACTTTGGGCAAGATTATCCATCAACAGAAAATTTACCTTTGAAGTGGTAGTGAATGAGAACTTCATGTGAGACAGATAAGTAAGCCTCTTACTTAAGCTTAAGTAAAAACATTATAGTTGGGGGTATTGGATACATGGGTTTTGGTTAAGCCAAAAACCCTTGCTTGAAGTTCTAGGTTCACCCCACCCATGGCACAATACATTATCGGAAAAGCCTGTGATATTATAGCATTCTTGACTCAGACTAACTTTTTGACATAGCTTAAGTAATGATGATGATTTTATATAATTTATGTTCTGTACCCCAAAGGCAAGGTTCTGAGAATTGACTCTTCTGTTGACTCTTTTGTACAGACATCCTTAATGAGTCCCGTATCTCCCAATTATCCTGCCTGTTTTCAGAGTTTTCTTTTTTATAGTGTTGGTAGAATACAGCTTTTAGAATACATGCTTATAAAACATGGTACTCTCATACTTGTAGTTAATCCTCAATTTTAGCAAGAGGTGTGTTACGCAGGAAACGTCACTGGATTTTCAGATCCTAAAATGAAAAGCAAAGGATCTTTATAAAGTTTATTTGAACTTCTTTGGTTAATTTCACTGAAGAGATATGTCTTCTCTTTGCTGTTATTCCCATTTTAGCAGACTTTTCCCTCCTCTTATGGGAGGATAATTGAATCTCCACTTGAAGCATATGACTCATAGAGAAATGACCAAAGGAAGAGACACCAAGGGTTGTCAGGGTGGTGGCCATAGACATTGAAGTCAGCTAAGGAGTGTGTAACAACTCACCTGCCAAAGCAACTTCAAGAAGGACCTAGTTGTAGGGAGACAGTACCAATTAATCCACAGTGAATGGGTTAGCAGGTTGTCCTTCTCTGAGAGGAGTACGAAATCACATGAAAATCATTCATGATGATAAGGGTCCAGTTCACTGTACAGCAAACCACCTGAACATGATTAGAGTAAAAAGTCTGGGTGCCTTGGTAGAGCACAAGGCTCAATTTGTAGAGCAGTGGAGGCTCAGCAAACAGCACCCCTGACTAAGGATTAAGCAGAAAAGATGTTGACTCATAGATAGATGAACATGTTCTCACTATTGCTAATAGTCACAGTTATCATCATCATCATCTCATAAATTCTCAACTATGAGTGAGTACTTCTGCACCGATATACAAATTTGCTTCAAGCCTGGGTTACAATCTCTTGAGAGTGTAGACTCAGTAACCAAGATATTGGTACAGAATACAAACTTGATAATAATTTCCAGTCAGATAAAAGGACAGCTGAAGCACTCAGAGATGAGATTTTTGTTCATGAATATAGCTGTTCGACATTAGTAAAATTGAAAGTTTGGCAATGTAATTCGTATGGACACATAAAATTCTAATTGAACCTTACAATTTGTAACTGGGTCTAACATTAGCAAAAATAGGAGGTTTGTATATATGAAACATGCAAGTTATTTTTCATTGTGTTTGTGAATAAGAGTTAGTTATGCACTGCACATTGCTGGGAATAATAAGGCATGCAGTGATACAATACATTGAAAATTTTTTTATCTCATATAATGTAAATACTGCATTTGCATCTTTTGTCAATATTTTATTACAGTATATTACAATAAATAATAACAATCACTGCAAAAACCTACCATTCTTGAGGGAAAGGTAATGAATATCTTTAGTGGAACACAGGTTTAGTGTAGGTTAATAATTTCTTCTTGCTTTATAGGTATCAGTCGGTCCAGCTTGCCCACTGGTACAAAAGGTTTTGGAGGAACAGAAGGGTTTATGGCTCCAGAGATGATGAGACACAATGGTGAAGAAGAGTATACAGAAAAGGTGAGACATCAGTGATAAAACTGTTTTGTTTTCATAGTAAAACATTTTTTACAATATCATTATCATAAAATAACCTTTCAACTATGCAAGAAACATACAGTTGCACAATGCAAGAAACATACAGTTGCACAAAGCAGGAAGTTCCAAAAAGAATGCTTAACCAACTCCCTATTGCTTGATGTACTTATCAGTGCTCCTCGTTCTAATGTGCCCATCTCCATCTGAGAGAGTGGGGAAAGAACGAGGGCAATAAATTGCTATTTAGGAAGGAGGATAAACCAAATAAGCCCACAAAAGATGTCACTGGTAGAAGTCCATATGAAGGAAAGAAGACTGGAAGCTGGCAAGGGCAGGCTCAACATAAGTGCTTTATGTTTAAAGATTTGCAATGGAAGGATCTCCAAACATTGGGTACTCCCATAAATAATAGGTCTGCAGTGGAAGAAAACCCATAAACTGAGGGGCTTAAAGCTGTGAATATATGTAAAAATGGTCTCGAGTACCAGATGACAGATGAAATGGTCTCGGGTACCAGATGATAGATGAAGGAATATGAAGAAAAGTAAGTTGAGTACTGTACCCTACTTTCAAGATGAGGACATGGATAGCAAGTGATAAGCCACAAAGGAGGCAAATCCACAGCATTCAGAGTGACAGCACTAGGAAAAAACTGCAGCAGAAGGCATGGCCATGCCCAGTATCCATAACCTAGAGATGAAGGGCACTAGTGTCCAGAGACATAGTCCTGAGGGAGGGAAGGTTCCTGTAGGATATCAGAGCACAGGTATAGATAGAACCTTCATGGCCAAGACAAAACATTCTCCACTAAAGGCAGATCTTGACAATTCCATATGCTGGAACAGTTGAGTGGTAGAAGGATGAATGGACTGTGTGTTTTGAAGATAGGCTCAGAGCACCTTTTGGCCCTTGGAGGGGACTGCATGAATCCCAAAAGAGGGAGCTATTCTAGATGTCAAAGTGAGTCCAGTTACCAACCCAGAGACAACAGAAGGCCAACTTGGATTAGTGACTGGAATATAAAATTTCATTAAGGGCATGGTGATCACTGACAGATTAGAACAGCCTAAGGTAACCCAAAACATAGCCTGAATGGTCCAAGGAAAGCGATATATCTGGCAGAGAATCATAATGTTGATCAGAAAGGCAGTGCAGAACCAAGATATACAGAACTGGCAAGAAAATAGACATATCATTGGTGCCATGAGTTCAGGTATATGATGCCCATGTTCTGCAAAGGGATGAAAAAATGAATAAGCAAATTACAGTATGTATGTTATGTTGCCACACAAACACAAGACTCATAGAAAATATGTGTATTTTTTGGTGAGTGTTCTCAAGTACAGTAATGTGATAGGCAAAAGTATGTAGCCACTTTGAAGTGCTTACTTAAATAAGTATGTTGAATAACTGTCTTTTTCCTTGAGGAGGCAAGCTAAAACTGCCCCTATCTTATTATGCATTGGTTTTTGATTTATAATTGACAGCAGCAGTAAAAGGTTGAAACTGCACTATTTCATGTATTTGTATTCATAATTAATTTTCCATAAAAAAATTACTTTACACTCTCACTTGAGTTGAAGAACTATAAATGTGTAACTATATATCTTCATGGCTCATAATACACTCTCTCCTGAGTTGAAGAACTATAGATGTGTAACTATATACCTTCATGGCTCATAATAGTAGTTTTTTGTAACTGGATTTTAAGTTGCCATCCATATTTTTATTTTCTGTAAAAATATTCTTTAGGATTTATAAATCATTTCAGTCTCAGTATATTTGATGTCAGATATGAAATTGTTTGTCGTAATTTTCTTTATTCCTTTCCAGGTTGACTGTTTCTCATTTGGTATGTTTATGTATGAGTTGTTAACTACTCATCAGCCATATGAACACTGTGATAATGTTAAGGAACATGTTTTAGAAGGAGGAAGACCAGCTCTTACTCATAGGGTAAATATCTTATTTTTTGTCCATCAAACAGTATATTGTTATTCTTGCTTTAAC
Organism: Macrobrachium rosenbergii; assembly: GCF_040412425.1. Taxonomy (NCBI): domain Eukaryota; kingdom Metazoa; phylum Arthropoda; class Malacostraca; order Decapoda; family Palaemonidae; genus Macrobrachium; species Macrobrachium rosenbergii. The sequence continues at coordinate 10,494,497 of NC_089759.1, read as the reverse complement.
CACTGTTTATTTTGAACTGAAAGTATATGATGTGTCTTTATTATTTCCACAGGAAACAGAATACCCAGTATATGTGTTGGACCTTATGGTAATGTGCTGGTCACAACAACCAAGGCTAAGACCATCAGCTTCCCAGATTGTGTCAATTGCCTCAGCCCCTGAGTTCACTCACCTACTTGATGTGGCATCACTTGATCATTCACTGAATATAATGGATGCCATTAGAGTTCCACCTATCTTAGTAAAAGATGAAGGTTTGTTACAATTTTCTTATGTACCATATATTTCTGCATATAAGACAACCTTTAAATACTAAAATTCATCCCTAAAAATTGGGAGTCGTCGTATATTACCATTCCAAAAATCAAACTTTGAATTCTAAGTGATGTTTATTGGTAGGCTAGCCTCGGTCTTGGTGCAATAACCACCGGCATACATGAAAAGATTCAACATAAAATAAACTGATAATACTGTAAAGGTAATAAAACCATTTTTACTTTATGTATTATTGGCATTACTTCATAGTAAATAGCCTATTCAAGGAATAACTCCATATCAATGAAATCAACTTTGTCTATGCGAGCCCAGCTAAGAAAATGTAAACATCGAGTTATAGTTGCACTCACAGTATCCTTCATCTTGGTAACCTTTCAGAAATTTTAATGGTAGTAATAACATTTAGGATAATATAATACTGGATTCATTTTTCATTAAGAATTCTTTATCATCTTGGTGGTAAATAACACAATTTTGGATTGCACATAACCTTTATATTTTGAATTTCTAAGGATACAGTAAGTAAAACAGCATTTGTAATAACATTTTTACATAACCTTTATTTCATAAAATGTCTGTTGTTGCAAAAGGTAGTCTATACAGTACACAGATGGTTTTGTAATTTAGCAGTAGTCTTATACTACAGATATGAGATAAATTCATGAAAATTTGCCATAATTTTTTACCTTGTCTTATCTAAAGGTCGTCTTATACAAGGAAATATACAGTAAATGAATGTTTTAATTCTGTCAGTTATGATATCCAGTATGTAAGCTCATTGATGTTAATGCATAAAAAATAACCTGTCATTTTACTTTTTTCATTAATCTGAAGTGAGTATGGCAAACATACTGTGCAAATACTTATAATCTTCATTGGGGTGTCAGTTGTTGTGCTTAATTGTTTCACTAGCTTGAATTAAGTGAATTATTGTATAAGGGTGTTTATTAGAAAATATTCCCATTGTACTGAAAGTTTAAGCTGACTTTCTGTTTTAATTTGGAGCCTTGGAATACGAAATATTTTCCTTTCACAATTTCTCAGTAATGAAATTTTGAAGAAAATTAAATTTAAAACACACATCCTTTTTATTTTATTCAATATAAAAAATTCAAAATTGCCAGAATTAAGTTAGAGTTAGGTGTACGTGACTTAACTTTTGAATTTTATTACAGACGGAGAGTTAGTGGTTCGTGACCAAGGCAGTGTGTGGGTTAGTCGTACATCTCCACAGCTTGACATGGTTGGGGCAGGAGAGTGGGGATGGAATGGATACACAAGTATTGAAGGTTTGCCTGATGCCATTACTGCTATGTGTTGTGTTGGACAATATGTGTGGCTTGGAGACAATGCTGGAAATATCCATGGTTACAAGTAAGTTTTAAGACAGTAAACAACATTATTATATGAAAGAAATAACAGTAAAAACAATAAGAGAAGATCAAGTAAATAGATAGAAAATGATAAACCTAAAAGATTTAAAAAATGGAAACTATAACATAGAAATTGTTAAAGAGTGAAATAGGTAATGTAAAGAGTAGGGTGAAAGAAGTACAGAAAGCTAGAAGAGAAAATGTACATGGAACAGACTCGTTTGTTGGTTGTAGAGTAAAGCTTATTTTTCTGTTTAAAGCTTTTCTTTGTAGCGTAAACTTGTAGTTGCATCAGAAAAAAATAATTTGTGGATGGGCTTAACTTTGTGGGTTTGGAGTACAGTACATGTTTCACAGAAAGTGATCATTTTAATAATCTGAAGCCTCATTACTTTGTAAGCTTATAACTGTGTAATTAATTAAAGGAACAAAACAATATGTCAAAAAGGTATAACTCCACTGATGCAGGTAAACCAAGCAGAAAGAAAATTTAGTCATTAAAAAGTGAAGATGAAGGAAAATCAAATAGGAAATTTTAACCTAAATTATATTTGATATAATTTCTACTTGTCAGAATTATTTCATTACAAATTCTGACATTCTCAAAAAGCTTCAGAGCAGTGTCTATTGCATTACTATAACTAAATTTAATTTGTATCAGGTGCTAAACAAATTTCAGTTTTAATTAAAAGATACACAGTATTATGTACCTTTTTCAGGTTTCTTTAATTTGTTACTCTGACCAGTATTTGAATCATATTGTCTAATCAGATGCAAATTATAATGCTGAAATGCATACTTAATGTACTCATTGTCACTATTTTCACTATTTATATTTTTACCATTGCTTACTGTTAACTTCTGAATTGTGAATGAATACCATGTGCAGAAAATTTTCACAACACTAGCAGCTTCATAAACCTACACTGAAGTTTCATCAGTAGCAATGTTTCAACTCTTCTGCACATGCCTGTACGTTCCATGAACTTTAGCATTTCTTGATTGTTAAAACATGACGAACTTTTAAAGTAATTTGTATTTTTCCTAAGATACGAACTTGAGGTCTTTACACATGGGATTATTTACTTTCAGCACAAGCTGGAACCAGCCGTTAAACTTAAAACAACGTTATTATTGGTAGTTGGCTGCCGACGGCAGGGGAGGTAGACCTGTCATCCAGTCGTACTCATTCACTTTACCTTTTGGCCCAGCTGATGACAGAATACCATTCAGTCATATGCATTCCCTTTACCTTTTGGCCCAGGTAGCAGAATGAGGGGTGGTAGAGGTGGGCCATTTATGTAAAGACCTCAGGTTTGCATGCTAGGAAAAATACAGATTACTCTAAAAATTTGTCTTTTGTTCCTACATGTATACAAACCCTTGGTCTTTCAAATCATTTATAACTAACTAACTACATATGGGAGACTTATTTCTTGGTGGGAGGATTCTCGGCAAATCTCTGAACTGACTGGTAGTTTGCCTCACCTGGGGTCTCTCTCCCTGGTCATGTCAGAGCAAAGGAAGGAGACCCAACGTCTGATCTGTTGAACATGTGCAGTGTTCAACTGCCAGACTTCTTGGCCTTTTGAATTAATGGGATGTAGCATCATTGATTCGAAGAAAGGCTAGGATGAACTCATATTGTCGGGTTTATTCAGTGTCAGTCTCTCTCTCCCCTTGCTAGTGAGAGGGTAGGACTTGCATCTATTAATCCAAAAGAGCTAGATTATAGATAGGATACTCAGTCATCTAGAACACCTGCATGCATGCTCGTCCAGCACATGACAGCTTGTAAACCATACCTCTGCCCACTGGGAGAAGAAGGTATAAAAGAGAAAGGTAGGAGGCCAGTCCCACACATACCCCCCTCTTTTGCAACCGTACAGCTTAGGCAAGATGCCTGAGTTCGATTCTCCGGCCGGCTAATGAGGAATTAGAGGAATTTATTTCTGGTGACAGAAATTCATTTCTCGCTATAATGTGGTTCGGATTCCACAATAAGCTGTAGGTCCCGTTGCCAGGTAACCAATTGGTTCTTAGCCACGTAAAATAAGTCTAATCCTTCGGGCCAGCCCTAGGAGAGCTGTTAATCAGCTCAGTGGTCTGGTAAAACCAAGGTATGCTTAACTTTTTTAGGCGAGATGCTACCTGTCCTCAAGAGCTGGGTGATCTACATGCCCGACTGTTGAGCAGCCACCGCAGAACCCAAAGAAAAAGAGTCGGAGGATCTATGGGCAACCTCCCGAAGGTAAAAAGTTGGCAAATGTGGTCTGTTGTGACGCATTCCTGTCCTTAGTACCTGTCTGAGAGGTTCTTCCTGAATGCTAGGGGCAGACCAGTGTCCGTGACCTTATGAAGTCTCGCCTGGAACATATTGTCCACCATGTCAGCTGTGGAATATGTCTGTTTGATCATACATAAACTCAAAAGAAATGGAGATTCTAGACACCATTTCTTGGCCAAGCCGGAAACAAAAAGGTGTTGGCACTTAGTCTGGAGGTGAAATCCTAAGTGGTAATGCAAAAGGCCTTCAGACACTTGGTAGCTTTAGGGTCCTTAGAAAAAAAAATGCTCATACACTGTTGATCACCTGACAGATCAGGCTGAATGACAGGAAGTCATAAGCCCAAGACTTGAATCATGAATCCAATGTTCGAAAGCCGGGGGGGGGAGGGGGGGGGTGAAGTAGCTCTTGAAACTGAGGCACACACACCTGCACCGAAACAAATGGCTGAACACGGTTTGTTGGCTGCAGTACCAATGATGAGTAGTTTTCTTCCAGTCACAATGTATTCTTCCACTCAACGTCTCTAGAAGGGTAAGAAAGAAGACAGAGAAACTGCGACACAGCATACGACAATGAAAAGAGCGAGGGAGGGGAAGGAACTAGAACGAGAGGAGGTGAGGGAGTGTAGAAATCCCCACCGGAGATGGAGCAAGAACTGTAGACAGGAACCATAGACATAACAGCTACTGGTCTTGGAGACGACGTGTCGAAATCGGAAACTTTGTCTCAAGGTCTTGCAACATAACCTCTGCTCCTTCCTCGAGTCAAGAGAGAGGGGATCCATGCTGGAAGGCAAGCAGAGGCTTCATGCAACGGTTACGAAATCACCACACTGTAGCACAAGAACCCTCCTCTGTCTCGATGTCTCTCAATCTCTACATAATCTGAAAGAGTAAAACATTACAACATTCCAAATAATTGTGTAGTCAAAAGAAAAACTCTGCTTGTTCAGAGAGAAAACATTTCTGAAAAAACGGAAAAAAGATGTAGAAGAAGACATCTAGAACTAGAATGGTTGGCAGGCGAGAGACAGGCCTCTCTCCTTGGGTGCATAATAGAATAAAGATATAACAGAATAAATGAACAAATACCAAGGCTAAGAACAAGCCGGGTTTGTGTTATAACAAAGAGGCAAAACCAAGTTAGAGAGGGAATTAAAGAGTAAGGCTCATAGGCTAACACGAGTTGAAAACAACTATGTAGCATAACTGTGTAGGAATAACTACACAGCAAGAAAGAGTGAAAATAACAAAAAATAGCAGAATAGAATGACTGGATGGCAGGTCTACTGTAGCACCCCTGCTGTCGTTAGCCAACCACCAATAATAACCTTGTTTTAAGTTTTAACAGCCGGTTCCAGCTTGCGCTGAAAGTGAATCACATAATTAAAGACCGAGGGTTTGTATACATGTAGGAACAATCTTTCTTTCTAGTACTTCTTTCACATTTCTCCAACACTTTCTGTCTTCTCATCCTCCTTCATAACACTTCCAAGTTATACACTTTTTCATCAGCTTACCTTCCATTTGATTTGTATGACCAAACCATCAGAAAACTCTAAGTTATCATTTCACCGATGAAAGTCTACATTTCTCACACTTTTAGTTCTTCTGAATCCTCATACATTATGCAAAAAATTCATCCCAGTATCTTCAGCCACATATCTTCCACACATTTAACATCCACACTCACCTCAATGAAGGAGAGTTTGCTCAGCAGCACCTTTGTATACTCCCACAATCTCTTCTCTTCCCAATGTTTTTCCCACACCCTGATACCTTCTTTCCTTCTGAGACTCACCTCTTCTTTTCTTCTGCTACCACATTTTATATTTAACCCTAAATATCCTTCAGAATCAGCCACTTCCATTCTGATACCATCCATATTAACATTCAGCAGTCCTTGTTAATGACCTCCAATTACCCTTATAACCTTACTCTTGCTCACATTTTGTTTATCCACCTACACACGCCTTTTAATTTTTTTACTAGTCTCAGAAGTTTCTTTTCACCAGTCATAATCAGTATTGTAACGTATTATTCGCGTATATCACCCAGTTCACACTGGCACTCACAACCAATTTCCTTTCTCAACTTTTTGCATCATTCCATCCATAAAAATATTGAATAGTCATTGGTTAATAACACCTTTTCTCAGATACACTTTTTCATCAAAGCAGTTCTTTTTCTGTCTACATATAACGCACAAAGAAATAATTTCTCCAAATAACATATCTTGTACACTATGACATCCTCAGGAATCCTCCACTTAAGCTTTTTCTCAGTCCATGTATGCCACTTTTAGCTTTTTCCCTCTACTTTCAAACCTTTCGTGTAACTGAGTCATCATAAAAGTGATCTGTGTACCTTCCTTCTTGCCTTGAGCCCAAACTGTTCTTTCCATATCAGTGTATTTTAATTTGTAATCTGGAATGTGACTGGTTCAATGTCAATATGGGGCTGAGACAAGGTGTGTCATGTCTCCATGGCTATATATTATAACATATGGGTGGAATGATGTGAGAAGTCACTGAAAGAACAATAGATGCGAGGGCAAAATTATGCTTAGAAAATTGGCTGTGAATGAAGTGTGGAATGACTGATGTTTGCAGATGGTGCATTAGTGATTAGATTTAGTGAAGAGCAACTGCAAAAACTAGTGAAGGAATTTAGAAGTGTTAGCAAGAGGAGGAAGTTGAGAATAAATGTGAAAAAAAAGGTATGAACAAAAATGGAAAAAGAGAAGGAGCAATGAATTTTAAGTATGGAGCTTGGAAAATGGAAGCAGTTGATTTATGTAGGTCTCTGGGGGAGTAAATGTAGTGAATGATTGTAGAATTAGGGAAGAGATGAGTCAGAGAATAGATAAAGCAAGACAAGTAACAGGATGTGTACTGAAGATAGAAATTAAATTTGGAGTGCATGTTAAAGCTAAGGTTGGAAATGACAGAAGTGTATTGTAGACATTTAGTATGAATTAAAGAAAGAACAGTTGAAGCTGTAGATGTGTGTTGTCTATCATTAATCAGATGCCACTCATAATGATACCAAGAAAGTGTTTGTTGATAGTGTGAAAAATCCTCTGCTTAGAAAATTTGCTCATTGTTTGTTACAGTTACATTTCTGTTGTCCTTGCAGCATGGTTGACTACAGTAGGGTCTTTAGCTACTGCCTTGAGCCTGATGCTCCACAGTCATCCCCTGTACGGTCACTCTGCAGCATACATGCTTTGGGACGAGTGGCTGTTGCACTCTGCAATGGTCGGCTTTTCTTGTGTAGTTCTGATGTTACACCAACATCACCAGTCTTAGGTGAAGGGAGTTTTGTTATGACAGAATTGGCTGGTTCTACTCAACAAATTCACTGTTTAGCTGTTGCTCATATACCATCAGCATGGTAAGTGGTCTTTATTTTATATTCATTAGTTGTGATTTTTAAATTTTTTCCAGTCATATAGAATTAAAGGTATTCTCTGAATGCCATAGTGTTAATGTATACAATATCTAAACTAATATTTTCCATGTGCTGTTAGCAAAGAAAGTACCCATTCTGTATTGACAAATCAACCCACAAGATAACAACAGTGTTTGCTTAGTGAGGGTGAGTAACTCCTAAAATGGTAGATCTCTGCCTCACTTTCTAGGACTTCTCATACCTCTGCCAGTATTACAGTAGCACAGAATGTTGACTGAAACTGTTGGTTTCTGTATACCCCCCAGTGCAACTGCTTCACTAGGGGATCCTCCCCAAAATGAGACTGCCCTTTCATTTTATATATAAATACTGTGCTATGAATGGGTAATTTTGTGTCTCATGCTCAGATCTGCAAAATAAAAGTCTTGTTTAGTAGTACAGTCACTACCCAACTTTCGAACAAGTTATGTTCTGGATGGCAATTTGTATCTTGTATTGTTTGCAAGTTGGTTTTTAATATGTAGTCCATAATATTTGTTGAAAAATTAATAAAACTTACAAAACTATTAAACTGAAATAGTTTACGTTCCCAGGTTAACTTGGGAGTCATAGATTATACTGTTTTCACTGTATTTTTAAATCATGCAGTATTATAAAGAATTACTTCAGATGTTAGAGAGGTAAAAAGAAGAAAATAAAATTTAGATTCATGCAGCATTCAGAATTTAGTATTTTTTCCATGTTTGAAAGTTATGAACTTGGAGAGAATTTTGCAGGAGCAGCGTCTGGCATGGAGTCAGATGCTCCTGCGAAATTCTCCCCAGGGTCATAAAGTAAACAATACACACAGCCATTTATTGATAAAAATTCTTACTAAACATTTCATATGGGGAGAGGAAATATAGAAAACAGGTATTCATCAAAGAACAAGTGAAATTGGGAAGACAGAAATAATCAGGGATATTTTATGATTATTCTCATGATTGTAAGAAGAATACAGTACATAGTAGTAAATCCTGAGACTACTTGGGATAATCAGGGAAGGGGTTAAAGGAATAGGTTCTTCTTCCCTCTGTGGGAAGTAGAGCACATAATATGGGGATTGTCACCAGTGTTAATGGCAGTTTTATTAGCCACCAAAGTTTCTAAAGTAACAATCAACACACCTGATTTACAGCTATATTCCCAGTTATACCCCTCAAGGGAATTCAGCATTATGATAATTATGTACAGTACTGCAAATAATTTATTCAATATGTATATACTGTATATACATCATTCACATGTTCATTGAGTATATTTTGGTTTTGCAATTTCATTTGATCATTTTTAGAGAAGTAATTTAATTTTAACTGTAATCTAAGTAGGTTATTTATAATCTACTCAATATAAAATGCAGCACACTTAAAATGTATATTGACATATGTTTTGATTATACTGCATAGTCTGTATTACATTTGGTAATTTTTGTCATAACATTTACTTTTGGAGAGTTTTCAAGTATTTTCACTGTTTAGAATTTTAAGCATCAATTAAAACGTCATTTACATGAGCTTTTCCTCTAAAGGTCATTGTGGTGTGGTGGAAGTGAAGGCACTATGAGCATCTTTTCTTTACGTGATGATGGCCTGGTTACTAGTCAGGATGCTGTGTCCCACTTTTCTACTTCTACACCACCTCCTACAAGTGATGCATGTGATGTTTTGATTCTGCATTCCCCACAAAATCCCTCAAGTGTCTTGCCTCATTTGAGAAATTCCATGTGGTCTTATGTGTATCCAGGTAAGTTAATTCTATGCACTTAGTTCATGTATCTATGAACAATGTAAGTCTTTAACTTGTTTTAGTACACTGCAGGGATATATTAAATTTTTGAAGCCTTAGTATGCTCTTTTCGACAGGTTGATATGGTCTAAACTGAATACATATTCAATTTAACAGGCCTTTTTTCTTTTTCATGGAGTTAACATGTATCTTGACGAAGGGAGTATTGTAACAAACACAACTAAACCAGTCCTCTCCAAAATTTGTTTTTGGTTTAGGTCTTTCAGTAACTTTATTTATAGAATGGTCTCTCCAACACACTTCACCCATGAATTTCACCATTTTGCAGTCACAACCCTTCAGAATTAAGCAAATTCTCTTCATAAGTGACCAATCATCTCTGTGTGGAGGAGACAGGTTTTTGTTCAGTTTACTAATAGGATGCAGTCATTTACCAATGGTCAGGCAATCGCTTTCCACTTCATCTTGTCTGTTACTACCCTATTCTTCCTTACTGCATCTCACTTTCACAGTAAAGTATGTTATCAAGGCAACAGAAAGGTTCTACCAGCTCAAAGGCCTACCTTTCCTTCACAGCATGACTCTATCCTCCTTGGCTCTCTTCATTGTATTTGCTGTTTATACATTTTAGGCATAAAAAATCCCTTATCCCCTTTATACATTTCACTTTTGACCATCTCCTTTGACTGTTACCTGTTACATATGATGTTTAGCCTTATTTCTTCAAAATATAGTGTAATGAACAAGAAAAGGGAAAGAGCCTCTCAATAAAGATATACAAAGTAAAAGGGGATACACTGCAATGTGGAAATATTAGAGAAATACAGTTTCTTGAGCATGCTATGAAATATTAGAGAAGATGCTAGATAAAAGGCTGAAGAAACTTCTTTAAACAGATAATTGTCTGTTTAGCTTCATTCCAAAGAGAGCAACAAAAAAAGCAGTCTATAATAAAGCACTTAGAAGAAAAAATATAAAGGAAGAACTTATACCATGTTTGTGTGGATATTGAAAAAGCATTTGACTGAGGACAAACAATTAGATGGGCATACTAAGGTAGAGGATATAGGAAAGACATGAAAACAGTGATATTACATTACCAACACAAAATATAAAGGTAGAGAGTGAAAGGTGCACCATTAGACTTTGTTATGAATATTGGTGTTTGTCAAGGATTAGCCTTGAACCTTTTACTGCTAATCATTGTAATGGGAAGCTATATAAGATTACAGAAAAGAAAGTGTCCTCAAAGCTGCTTTATGTAGATGACCTAGTGACATGGTGAACTCGTATTTTAGTTGTAGCCAAGATAAAACTCCTAGCAAACTGAGTACAGTAGTAATAAACCTGTTGCTTGAAAATGTCACAAGTTTGCTGCAGCAGCCTTCCTGTTGTTGCAAGCAAAGTCTGCTAGGTCAGGTAGGGTGCAGAGAATGTTTGTCATTGTAGTATATTTTAACAAAGTAAATTAACTCAATTTTATGTCTATGCCACAAGTCAGCATTAAGAGTTGGCAAAATATACTTGACTGATGACATAACTGTATCCAAGAGGTTTAGACAAGAGTCAGCACCAGAATACCACACTAGAAAACAGTACTCCAAACAAGGAAGAAGAACATAGTTAAAACACTTAGATATAATAGCTTTCTTTATCCTGAAACATTCTATAACAGTTTTGCAAGATACTAACTTTTTGAGAGACAGAGGAAGCAATATTATGGATATGCTTTTCAAACATAAGTTTCTTATCAAAAGTTACGTCCAAGATCTTAAAAGAGTACTGACATTTAAAACTTTACCATTTAAATGTAAATCAGGCTGCAAAGGCACAAGCGCTCTGGATTGACTAGGATACTTTGATCTTAGAAGGGTTAGGCTTCATGCCCCAAAGCCTAATCCACTCATGAATATGTGCCAGGTCTCTATTCAAGGATTCTGCAACCACAGACCCAAGGCACAGAGAAGGAATAACAGCTAGAACAGTAGCATCATTGGCATATGCAATCAAGTTTGTTCTCCAGACCTTGCCACATGTCACTAGTATATAGATAATAAATAGCAAAGGTACAAGAACACTACCTTTAGGAATGCCTGAAATTTCGTTACTAAAGCTACTATATAGCCATCAACACAGACCCTTTAAATTCTGCCTAATAAAAATTCATTTAAAATATTAGTAAAGGATCCATCAATATCCAATAATCTTAGCATGTAGATAAGTGCTTCATGATTTACAGTCAAAAGGCTGCACTAAAATTTAGACAAACCATGTATGCCTCTGTACCTTCATCAAGAGCACTCTGCAAGATGGTAGGTATTGACAAGAGTGCATCACAAGTACCAAGGCCTTTATGAAATCCAAACTGTAATGCTGGCAGCAGGTTATTATCTCTAATAAACCTACAAAGATGCTTAGAGAGCACCTTTTCAAAAACCTTAGATAAAACGGGTAGTAAAAATCGGTCTATATTCAGAGGGGCATGAGAATGGACAATGCACTCTGTTGGCCTTCCCCCAAGCAGAAGGAAACTTAAAAGTCCAACTAATCTTCTGAAAGCAGTGGTAATCTTAGGAACAATGAAGTCAACAGTTAAAAAAATCGTGTTAGGGTCCATGCCCTGACTGGAGCAGGGAATGAAGAAGCAGTAAGAAAAAACTGAGTAACTGCAGCCTGGATGAAATTGATAGTTAGACAACTGGTAAATAACCTATTTGCCTATCAAAATGGAAGCATGAACACAAATTTGTGTTGATGTTTTGCTTTCCTTCCTCTTCTTATGATTGACTGCATTCCATTTACAGTACTTGAAAAATTAATTTTCTTTATGCTTGTTTCTGATAAACTTTTGCTTTGAAAAATCAATTTTCTTTTGAATTTGAGCTATGGATTTACAATATACAGTAGATTCTATCCACAGTTGCATGTAAAAACAGAGTACCAAGGTTGGGTTACCTGTACGGATATGAATGTTTAATTTTTCCAGTTCTTTTAAACTAAGCTAGAATCTTGTATAGTTTGTAATTGCTCTCATTTCAGTGAAAGTAATTACATGTTTTAAATAAGGAAAACTTTATATTTGTTAATATTTTCATCATTTCAGGCTGTGTTGTATACCACTGGGATGTAAAAGACCAAAAGGTGATTAATCGGCTGGACTGCTCAAAGTTGGTACCTTGCTCTGAAAGCCTACAATCCATTAGCATTGAAGAACATTTATCACCATCGCACTGCCAGGTAACTATGAACTGGACCTTCTCCACAGTTGATAAGTTTCCCTCCCTTGATCTGCCCAAAAATTATCACTATCACTTTACTGTCCCTTTTCCACTAATACATTACACTGTATACAAATTTGTTTCCAAATGGCTAGGATTGCCATATTTTTAAATAACCAAAGTTTTCTGTAAGTACAAGCCTCATACAAGTTCCCAGTGAAATATGGGTAAATTTTTATTTTAATAATACATTACTGATAGTATCAGATCATTGTTAGTACAAGTATAAAAACCAGTTCATTGGGATTTACCTATACTTTTGTTAGTACAACCCATTTGTCATATAATACTGTTGCACAGTGTAAAAGGCATCTAGCCACACAAAACTGTGCATTCATCATTTTTGGTTTTGCTACCTTCTAGTCATGACTTCCAGCATCTCTGCAGTTTTTGCTGTTTTATTAGATTTGTTTATTTCAACCCCTTATTTCTTGCCGATTTGTTTATTTCAACCCCTTATTTCTTGCTGATTTGTTTATTTCAACCCCTTATTTCTTGCTGTCCCCTTCAAAGTTATGGTTTAATTTTATACCAGATTAAATGAATCCATGTTCCACAGTAGCAATGGTATTTTCATGTGGCCCCCACCCCTTAAGTTTGCCAGTAGACTTGACAACTCCTTTATACCCAGATGTTATAGTGGCTTAGACAGCTCTTCCATCCTATCATATTCCATGTATGTAAATAAAGTGCCTTAACTGGTCCCTGTCCTGGCACAAACTCCAGCCTTCTCCTTCTTGGCTTGATCCTTAGGCTTTGAGTCCTGCTGTGTTCCTGCCTTTCCTGTTCCTGCAGCCTCCTCCACTGTACCCTCCATTTACATCGTGAGTTCCTCTCAACCTCCAGTACCTTTCCAGAAACCTCCAGCAGCTACTGTTTCTGCTTGGCCCTCAGCCTGCACACCTCCTCATATTGTTTCCTCCCTGCTTTTTTCTGTCTGTGACTTTAGCTGCTCCCACAATATCCGTTGCTTCAGTACTTCAGAGGCCTTTGGTCACTCTCAAAACAGTTCCTTTGACCTTCATCCACCAATCAAGAATTATTCAACATTCCTTAGCCTCATAAGCCCTTGGTATCAGACATGATTATGGGTATTCTCAAGACTCAGTTTTGGACTTTCTCTTCCCATGAGCATATATCTGATACTCTAAGGATGTGAATTAGTCTTCTCATCCAAAGAAACAAGAGAGTTTCCCAATTACCAGAACTACTGACCAGTCGTCTTGCTGTCATCCAGCTTGCCCTTCTACAAGCTCCTTGCTTGCTACTCATGACCACAAGTTGTGTTAGTGCCCTTTGGTTTTCAACTGCTTCATCTAGTGATTTCTCGGTTTCATTCCCTGGAGAGCTGTCCCTATTGTAGTTCCAATTTCTCCCAGTACCATGGAATGATCTCCCTCCCCAACCCTTCTGGTGTGCCTTGTTTAGATTCTCCTCCGTCAGGCAGGCTTGGTTCAGTCCTTCTCAGGATACTATGAGCATCATCAAGGATCCTGGGAAAAAGAGCCCTGAGGACCTGTGTGTCTTGCAGATGGGGCTTCATTTATCAAGCTCCTTGACTGGATTTAGACACCTTCAAGATCCAGACTTTTATGAACTGTGCCTGAACCTTTAACAGCTGCTCTTGTTCTGCTGATGACCCTCCCACCTTCTAGACCTTTGAACTACCCCTAGTCAAACTCTTTGGGTTACATGCATAAGGAAGTGATGCTGTGTATGGCTGGCTGCAGCTCTAGCCATGGTTATGATTGCTCCATGACCTCTGGACACCACTTTGAGACCAAAAGTTCTAAAGACTTTACCACATTCAAGGTTGTTATTCGTAAGTATGCCTCCTATTGCTAGCAATGGAATCTATTGCCAGGGAAGCTCCATCCTCCTTTATACCTCGTCCTTCCACCAGGTAGTCAGCTGCTCAAATGGATGTGTGTGTTTCTGTTGCAAAAGTTGACTCATAAACCGGCAGTAATAGTCTCAGTGTCTTTGGGGCTCTTCTCTGCTGACAGGATACAGTTTATGGCTTGTTCTCTCCTCAAGTTTCAGTACTTAATGCAATTTAAATGTATTATCTGTTTGCTAATGTGATGATGGTACAGAAATATGGCTTCTAAAAACTTGTCCTGGATATATTAATTTGGGATAACTGCGATCTTCTTTGCCACACAGAGGCCTTGTGCCCTTGCTAACTGACTAACTTGTCCAGCCTCACAGTTCCAGGTTGCCCTTTCAAGCCTCTTGCACCTGGCAGTCACAAATGAAGTTCCTCTGTCCCCTCTGCCTCTTTCCCCAGTCAAAGGCTGTTTATCAGGGGCAGAGGGGCATCCCATTACTCCCTTGCCAGCTCCAGCTCCTGTAGTTGAGACCACTTGACTTCTCCATGTTCACACTGGTCTCATTTCTTTCCTAGGGTACATAAGGATTGGTCTCTTTCGCAAGAGGTCTGCTCACCATGCCCACTCCCACCCCTGGATCAGTCTCTCGTCTCATTATAGAGGAGTGTCATACAGGGATGTTCTTTCCCTTTGCTCTACCCATCTCCTCCAGTTCCCTGCCAAGATTTCAAACCAGAACCTCTGTCGTGATTCCAGTCGGTATGGAGTCTGTCATCTGTGCTCCCTCCACCCAGGGCACAGGAACAGGAGTGGAAGCAGAGATCTTCAATTCCTCCTATATAGGACTTTCTCTCCAACAAGATCTGGCAGAGCAGCACATTTCAGAGGGCCCTGCCCCTTCCAAACTTTACCTATGGACCTGGAGCAACAGTTCCAAGAGGTCATTTCTCTCATTTGTGAGCTTACTGATCTCAGGTAGGTGGCTTCTGCTTCAGCTTCACTAGCAGTCTCTTTCAGAGTGGATAGTGGGTTCTGCCCAGGAAGCAAGACCATCAGTAAGGCTACTTTGGTCAGAGCTTTCCCATGGTGTTTTGGCAGAGGTTAACTTGTTAATCTGTAGATCGACCAGTTCCCTTGCACCCAGCAGATCGGGAAAGCTACTGCCCCTAAATTATCCACACTGAAAAAGTATTATGTTCCCAGGTTGTGGGGACAGAATGGTCCCTACCCAGTAGCAGAGAGACTGTTTGACCTGTGGGCACAGCCGATGATAGATATGTCTGCCACCAGACTAAATTGGAAGCTTCCCATCTTCTGCTCCCCAGCAAAGCAAGATGCATTTTAACACCCATGGGACAACATAAACATTTACATCTTTTCCCAGTTCAGTATCCTCCAACAGGTACAGGAAAAGGGGCGGCTGTCTTATCATTACAGGCAGTCCCCAGTTTACGACGGGGGTTCCGTTTTTACGCCGCGTCGTAAACTGAAAAATCGTCAAAAATCCTAAGAAAACCTTATTTTTAATGCTTTGGATATATTGAAAATGATGTAAACTGCATTTTTATTGAGTTTTTCATCAAAAAAGCCTCCAAATTTTTATTATTGTGCCATTTTGGAGCCATATTTCTTCCGTCGGATCGGCATACGACACGTCGTAACCCTGGAACATGCGTTGTAAACAGGGAAATAATTTCTGATGAATATATTTGAAAAGCGTCGTAACCTCAGAGCGTTGTAAGCCGGACCCGTCGTAAACCGGGCACTGCCTGTATAGGGCAACTCCTCTTTTGAGTAGCATATTGAACTTATGTCATCATAGGGGGTCTCCTCATAGGACGTCTCCTCTGTTGACAATGCACATTCCATTGACAGTACTAGGACATCTCTGTCGACAATGCGATCATCTTATCATGGGACATCCCTGGGGTCATCCTATCATCTTCTCTGTATACAGTGCTGATGAATGGGGTTGCAGTAGCATGCTCAACATAAGCATCAATCAGACACACTCCTGGATGAGAGGTGTATGTCAGACAAGTTCCTCACTGGTGTTTATGTCCATGTATGTGTACAAAGTTTGTCTTCTGTGGCAACGTGAAGTGATTGAGCATGCCTACTTTACCTTATCACTTTCTACTGCCAGACTGGTTAACATTATATAAGAGCACTCATCTTTAGAGGACTGATCTCCTCCTTAATATTCAAGAACTCTTATGTTTGTAGAATTTTAAACAATGGTTCTTAGCTATGCTAAACCACTTTCACTTCCAGAATTGATGAGATCTTACTGATGAGGACAGTGGAATTGATGGAGACATTGATCTCTTTTCTTTCTAGTTGCTTTCTTCCTTACCGAGATAGGTAAGAAGATAAGACCTATCAGATGTTGGACCTTTAGAGTACATGTGTCTTAAGTATTCCAGGAATGATATCAGACGTGTATTGATAGATACCTTAGTTCCTTGTCTGAGCAGGTATATCTATCAACTAATCTGGAGACTAAGTTCTAAAACTTATTTTCAGTCAAGGGTGGGTGTCTGGAGCCCCTGTCCTTGGTCCTCGTGCCGTTACGTTACTCCTATGAGGATTGGGGAATGCAGGCAGTAATTGCTGCTTACAATCCTCAGTATGATGATGACACCACGGTAAAAACATGGTCCCCGAAGGTCCTAATGTCCTTCCATATCAGGTCTGTGACAGTGGTAGTACTCAGACAGACATAAGTACTTTCGGTACGATGGCCAACAAGGAATCAAAAGCGAGATGGATGAAATATTAGCACTTTTTTAATGAAATCATGGGATAGGACGGTTGATCTTCGACTTCTGGTTCTCACGCACCCTCAAAAAATATTGATCATACTCTTTCTTCTCTCAATTTCCTGTTGTTGGCTCTATTCTGATCTGCTTATTCAACAAAATCAAAGGTGATCAGGTACATTGATCATTTTCCTTCGATGGTCCTTTGGTACCAAAGACAGTATGACTTCTGTGTTACCCCATAATCTAGTCTTTCTAAGCAAGGCTAACGACTAGGTCATTAACTTCGAGCTGCCTGAGAAATGATGGCAAAGGGATCCTTTCTCTAGCTAGGGAACCAATCAACTGAGCATACCATGAAACTTCCTACGGGACATCAGTACGTTTCAGGTAGGATCTCTAGAAGGCAAAGTCATCCATATGTCTGTCACATTCAGAAAGGACATGTAGTTTGAGTACTAGTATAGAATGTATTTGTGAAATTCACATTCATATCCTCTTACCTTGGAGTGTTGACCATAGGCAAAGGGATCATTTCTCTGCCTAGGGGAATGACCTTACAAACGTACCCTGCAATTTCTAGGTGGCCATCAGTACGTTTGAGGTAACATCTCTAGGGGCCACAGTCATCTATCAATGTATGGCGTTCAGGAAGAACCCGTCGATCTGGTATTGGATAGAATGTAATTGTGCAGTTCACATTCTTACCTTTTTACCTTGGGTTATTGCTCATGGGTCCTTGGACTCCTTTTCCTTGGATCCTTGGTGGATGCTCTTAAGGACAGGTTGCATATCTCGCCTAAGGTGTGTGGCTACAGGGAGAAGGTGTGGGCAGGACTGGCTTCCTACCTTCCTCCTGCTTTCCGTCCTCGTCCAGTGGACAGGGGAGTGAACAAGCCATCACAAGCTGGACTGGCGTGCATGCAGGTGATCTGCGTGACTGAGTTTCCTGTCTATAACCCAGTTTCGTTTGGATTAATAGATGCATTTCCTACCTTCTCTCTAGCAAGGAGAGAGAAGGATTGACTATGGGCAAGCCAATTGGTTGGTTTTAGCTATATAGTCTTTGACATTGTGGGTTCGTCTGTACCCTTTGAATCAAGGGTTTTCATACTTTCCTTTTATTTGAAGTGCCCAGAAGTCTGGCAGTTGAACATCACACATGTTCAACAGATCAGAGGTATGGTATCCTTCCTTTGCTCTTTCATGACCAGGAAGAGAATACAAGGTGAGCCAAACCACTAGTCAGTTCAGAGAATTACTTTGAATCCTCCCTCCAATAGCAAGTCTCCATATGTAAAGACTGAGGGTTTGTATTCGTGTAGGAACAAATGACAAATTTTTAATTAATTTGTACTTTTCCTAACATATAAACCTGAGGTCTTTATGTAAAAGGCCTGCCTCTTACCACCCCTCGTTCTTTTACCTGGGCCAAAAGGTAAACTGAAGAGATTGAGGGCATACTGTTGGGTGGGCAGTTCTCCCGCCCTTACCTTAGGTAATTGTTACCATAACCGCCTTGCAAAAGTTTAATGGCCTGACTCTTCAGCTTCGCTGAAAGTTCTCCATATATATAAAGACCTCAGGTTTGTATGTTATGAAAAATACAAATTAATAAAAATGTGTCATTTTGTGACCCCAGGCCTTTGCATGACACTGGTAGCCACTCCTTGGCCACACACCAAGTGGGATGCAGACCTCCTATTGCTCCTGATAGACATCCCAAGAGTCTTATCCCATGGCCCACTTTTTTACCGCAACTGCACATTTCCAGGCATCATCGAGTGGTGCAGTTGCTACATCTCCAAGGATGAACGTTATACAGTATCTATGAAAAGCTTAGTGTTCTTACATACATGCTTTATCATTTGCAATGATAAAGCATGTACAGTATGTAAGAACACTAAGCTTTTCATAATTAGCATTATCAACAGAATTTGGTGTGATCATAGTTTCCCATCAGTTTGGCAACTAGCTTTAATTTTAGCCTTTTTAAAACTCGGAAAGGACAAATTTTTATCTGCAAGTTCCCATGCAATTGCCTTGACATCTTGTCTTTGTAAGATTATGTAAAAGATGGTCAATGCAAGGCTCATTTGGGTATTAGAAAAAATTATTTTATCACCTGCATTGTGTGGTTTTCAAAAAATGCATTCCACTACTGATGTCTTGATTCATCTCGAGTCATCTTTATGTGAATCATTTGAATCAAAGCAGCATCATGTTACTATATTCTTTGACCTTGAAAAGGCTTATGACACAGCATGGAGACATGGAATCCTGAAAACCATCCATCAATCAGGATTTAGAGAACTGCCATTGTTTATTAAGGCCTTTCTAACACGACGACACTTTCAAGTTAGAGCTGGTAATACTCTATCAGAAAGTAAATTCCAAGAAGGGGTCCCGCAAGGTAGCGTTCTTAGTGTTACCCTACTTGCAATTGCTATCAATGGTATTTCTCCTCATATTCCTTATGATGTATTGCACACACTTTTTGTTGATGATCTTTCCATATTATTTGCAGGATCAGGGATGTCTGTCACTGAAAGAAAGCTCCAACTTGCGGTAAATAACATCACTAACGGACAGATTTAAATGGGTTTAAATTTTCAACTAGCAAATCACTTTGCCGTATTTGTGGTGGGTTTCATCCAGACCCAGATATATACAGTAAACACCCCGTATTCGCGGACTCATGCATTCGCGGGTTTCTCTGTGGAACATATCTACCCATTATTCGCAGAAAATTCGCCCATTCGCGGTATTTTTCACTGAGAAATATTCACTAATTACTGTATTTTCATATAATTTTCATGAATAAATGCACTTTTTGTGATAAAACTATTAAAATACTCAAGTATAAGCATTTTTATAGGGTTTTTTTGTGTTTAAACTATCAAAATGGACAGTTCTGAGTGTTCTTGGAGGGGTTTTAAGTATTCGCGGGGGCGGTGGTACACATCCCCCATGAATACAGGGGGTTCAATGTACTGTATATCAAAGGCCAAAGAATTCCCTGTGTGCTGTAGAGGAAACCAAATTCCTTGGTTTAATTTTTTATTGTAGTTTCAGCTCACACGTTGTGGGGTGCAGACCGTCAAATACTTATAAGGTTGCATAAAGCCCTGATTTTATCGAGATTGTTATATGGGTGTGAAGTACAGGCAGTCCCCGGTTGTTGATGGGGGTTCCATTCCAACAGCGTAACGAAAAGCGAAAATTGGCGAGTTTTGGCGCATGCGCCGTAAGCGCCGAAAATTGCAGATTTTCGGTAATCACCGCCTCTGTTAGGTATGTATTGGTGCTAATATGCTATTACCAGCACCAGTAAACAGAAATTGGCACATATGGGCACCAAAAGTCACAGATTTTTGTTGCTAGACAAGTGCCAAAAACCCGATTGCTGATAACCGGGGACTGCCTGTATACTCTTCTGCAGCCCCCAGTATGTTGAAAATGTTTGACTCGATACATCATGCAGGCATTAGACTGGCCTCTGGTGCTTTCAAGACCTCACCAACATCAAACCTGTTGGTTGATGCTGGGGGGGTTGCCTTGACAAATCCATCGCCATTCATTGATCCTTTGCTGCTGGTATAGGATGTAGAGACTTCCGAATTCTCTAGCCTTTCAAATTATGACAAGCAAAAGACATTTTAGGCACTATGAGATGCATCCTATTTAGGCACTATGAGATGCATCCTAAATGTCCACAACCTTACGGGTATTGACTTAAAGTTCCTTGGCACTACTGATATGAGTAGAAATGAGGTGCTTCCTTATAAAGTTACTTGGCACTACTGATATGAGTAGAAATGAGGTACTTCCTCATAAAATGTCAGTAACCTGCCATGGAAATTAATACAAAATTTCATTTTGTAAATATTTTTATGGTTTTAAGAAAAATATTTATGGAACAGTGAGATTCATAAGGACTCAACTTGTATATTCACAGATGTCTCCAAATCTAGTGCTGGTGTTAGATTTGGAGTTCTTAGTAATGAATTTTGCACCAGAGGTGCACTTCCTGTTTTAATATCTATTTTTACAGAAGAGTTGCTTGGGATTTTAAATGATGTCAGTAGTAATTATTGATGAAACAAATTTTACAATTTTTAGCAGTTCTAAGAGTGCATTACAGGCACCTAGTGTTTTTAACTCAACTAACCCCTTGGTTTTAAAAATTTAGCGATGGGTGCACCTATTATTATACAAAGGAACACAAATTAGGTTTTGTTGGGTTCCAGCACATGCTGATGTGCATGGAAATGAAGAAGCTGACATATTCCAAAGCAGCAGCTCTAGATTTACTTCCAAGGAGGTGTCCACTTTTACATAATGATTTCTTCCCAAATTCATAATTAATTTGTGTCTAGAGCATTGGAATAGTATAGGAGAAAATAAAATTAAAGACATTAGGACATTATATTTCCTTGCAAGTATGGCAGTATGCCTAGAAGCTGGGAGACTGCTCTTTGCGCTTTAGGATTGGGCACACTCGCCTAACAAACAGCTTTCTGGTGGCCAGGGAGAATAAAGGGATTTTGACAAAGGAAAAATCTATTTCTGAGGAAGGTCCCGTGTCACCCGGTGAAATTCCATTACAGCACGAATTTCTAGGTATAACATTGCTAGATATACCAGAGAAAAAGAGCTTTCAGGAAAGCTGGGGTTACTACCCCCAGTCGAGCGTCTTCTAGGAAGACGTCGGTATAAGGAGGGGTGAGTGAAATACCACTACCACGGAAACCTACTCGAAAGATCTCTCCCTATCAAAATCCCCGGAACAGAGCGGTGAGCCGTTACAGCCCCCACACCCAACACCCGCCAGGACGGCGACACCAGCGCCACCTACCTCATTCCATGCTAGCACTAACCCCAGACTTGGCATGTGCAAGAGGGGGGGGAGAGTACTAGGTGATCCAGGGAGGGTCACCGGGTGACACGGGACCTTCCTCAGAAATAGATTTTTCCTTTGTCAAAATCCCTTTTCTGAGTTCAGTCCCGTGTCAGCCGGTGAAATAGTGATAGAGAATCATGCCAAGGCTGCAACTACCAGGAAAAAAATGGGGGTAATCTGAAGAAAAAGGCAAAAGTTTTACCAAAATAATTTTAATCAAGCAATCTCTTCCATGTAGCAAGAATACTAAGACTAAGGCATACTAAATCTAAGTCACATCAAAAAACTTAATACTATGAAACGTGGGGAGGTCCCCGGCACGACGGAGAAGAAGCCCCAAAAACCTTAAAATTACTTAAAGCAAGGTGAAACATGAAAAGCGCACAAAATAACTGCAAATATAACCTTAATACTATACACGTAAACTTAAGCTAAACACGTAAGAGACAAAATCAATGAGCATTAACATATACAGAACATATACATATATCTGGGGTACGTGGAGCCAAATAAAAACTGTCCAGTACCCCATAAGAAAAACAATCATGGCATGTCAGATTACACTTTTTCCATCAACAGATACAAGAAACATCAATATGAGGAGCCAGGCAGTGAGATATAATCAACCAGGAGAATAAGCAGAGAAGTAAATGAGGCAGGCGGGCGGGGGAAAGGAAAGGATAAGGATATGATTAATTAAGGTGGGGAGATGACACTTCCCACAGCTATGGTAGAAAATTTCAGGGCTTGAGCGATTTTAAATAGTGGCGTTTAAACACTAGAGGTGATTTCCAACCCGTAAATTTAGATAACTCCGAAAAGTCCATATTATGAAAGTAATTAATGGAAGTAGCAACTGCTCGAATATCATGAACCTTGGGAACTGAATCTGGGTTGGCCTGTTTAATGAAATATAGAATTTGTTGTCTTATAGCATTTAGTGAAAGAGTACCACCTTTCTCCCTGATAAAAAGAGGACCCGACTTACTCTGTGGAGTTCTTAAAAGGTAAGATTTAAGGAGACCACCTGTCCTGTGGGTCTTCGTTCTTAGCTAAAAATCTAGGGTCAGGGGAAAGGAGGACCTCTCCAGACGGGAGGAAGTTCACATAATTATCACCTCTAGTGAGAGCCGACAGCTCCGAGATTCTAGCACCTGAAGCCAAGCTAATCAAAAATAAAGTCTTCCTTAACAGATCCTGATAAGAGCAATGAAAGTTATCCATCTCTGATGCTAACTTGAGGACGTCATTGAGAAACCACGTAACAGACTGTGGGCGTGATACTGGTCTCAGACGAGCGCATGCTCTGGGGATAGATGAAAAGTAGGAATCTGTAAGGTCGATTTTAAAGCCGTAAAGAAATACTTTCTTCAATGCTGACTTGACTGTGGTAATAGTGGCCGGAGCAAGGCCTTTCTCAAACAATGATCTAAAGAAGGAAACTCCTAAATTAGCTGTCATGATTTTGGCTTCAGATGCTTTTAGGAAGGAGGCTAATTTTTGACTGCTGAGTCATACTGTCTAAGAGTAGAATCTCTTTTATCTGATTCTAAAAACAGAGTGTTGACAGGGTCAATGTTCGCTCCTTTTTGGGCTGCGAATTTTATAAAGTCCATAAAACTAGGGCATTCTGAATTCTTGAGGAAGCTGACACAGTCTTGGTTTGTACTGTCTGAGTCAGAATGGGCTTGGGAATCCGAAGACTCCGTAATCCCAGTTCCTGAAGAAGAGGGAACCAATTGCTCTTCGGCCAATAGGGGGCTACTAGGGCTAATTGACCTTTGAATGTCCTGAGTTTGTGTAAAACTTTCAGCAGTAAATTTATTGGGGGGAAAAGATAAATCTTCTCCCAACTGTTCCAATCTACTGTCATTGCGTCTGTGGCGTACGCCTGAGGGTCCAGGTTGGGGGCCACATAACAGGGGAGCTTGAAGTTGCTCTCCGTTGCGAACAGATCCACTTGGAGGCCCGGAACCCGGCGGCAAATCCATTTGAAAGATTCCACGTCCAGGGACCACTCCGTCTCCAACGGAGTAGTCCTGGACAGGGAATCCGCCACCACGTTCCGTACCCCCGCTAGGTGGGTGGCTGACAGGTGCCAGCCGTGCTTGTTCGCCAGGGAGAAGATAGCAACCATTACTTGGTTTACTCGGCCTGATTTGGAGCCGCCCCTGTTGATGCAATGAACTACCACTGCGCTGTCCAATACCAACCTGATATGAATCCGGTTGGGGGGGCGGATTTTCTTCAGAGTTAGAAAGACCGCCATAGCTTCCAGGGTATTTATATGGAACTGCTGAAACATTGTGGACCACGTTCCTTGTACTTTTTGTTTTGGTGAATATCCCCCCCAGCCGCTTAGGGAAGCGTCTGTGTGAACAACTAGTGCCGGAGGGGGAAATTGAAGCGGAACTGTTTTGGACAGGCCTCTGACCGAGGTCCAAGGTCGCAATCTTGTCTTTAAGATTTGAGGAATAGAGGAGACCTTGTCTCTGAGCTTGACATTGGCTCGACTCCGCCACACTCTGTTTATGTCTTTTAATTTCGCTTTTAAGAGCAGGTCTGTCACTGAGGCAAACTGAAGAGATCCAAGGACCCTTTCTTGGGACCGGCGGGATGCTGATGGATTTTTGAGGAATCTCCTGGTAGAGATGCTATCTCTTTCCTCTTGGGAGGCGGAAGAGACAGCGTGTGAGATGACAGATCCCACTGGAGACCCAACCACTGAAACCGGGACTCGGAGTCAGGCGGGACTTCTCTCTGTTCAGTTGAAAACCTAGCGACTCCAGGAAATTGATGACTATGGACGTAGCTTTCTGACACCGGAACTGTTGGTGCCCAAATTATCCAATCGTCCAAATATGCTGCTAGGGATATCCCTCGAGACCGGAGTTGTTGTACTACCGTGTCCGCCAGCTTTGTGAATATCCTGGGCGCAATGTTCAGACCGAAGGGCATGACCCTGAAGGAGTAGGCTTGATTCCCGAGTCTGAAACCGAGGAACTGAGAGAAGTTCCGCGCAACCGGGACGTGATAATAAGCGTCTGAAAGATCGATAGAGGTGGTGACGGCTCCACGCGAAGTAGAGTCCGTGACTTGAGCTACCGTGAAGCATGCGAAATTTGTCGCATTTTATGTAGAGATTTAGACGCGACAGATCCAGGATCACTCTTTGCTGATCGGAGTCTTTTTTGGGAACAGTGAATAACCTGCCTTGAAACTTTAGGTGCCTTACTTTCTTTATTGCTCGTTTGTTGAGCAATTCTGTCACGTAATCCTTTAGGATTGATGTGGGTGGCTGGTAAAACCTGGTTAGAGGAGGAGGGTTTTTGATCCAGCTCCATCCTAGTCCTTTGGACACAATGCTGTGTGCCCAAGGGCTGAAGGTCCATTGGTCCCTGAACCAAAACAGGCGACCGCCTACCTGTGTTCTCTCAGTGGGAGGGAGTGGGTTTATTCCCCCTACCACGTCCAGGTCTTCCCCTTGGGGTGGTGTTGGGCTTCCCTCTATGAGGGGCTTTGCCTCTTCCTCCCCTTGCAACCCTATTAAGGCCGTGAAAGTAACCACGGCCCTCATATGTGGGGTTGTACGCCGGTGAAGCCACATAGGAGGGTGCAGCTGGTTGGACCAGCACATACTGTTGGGGGTGAGCCTTGGAAGTAGAAGGCTGTGCTACTGCCGAGACCGGGACGGCTTGGACTACCGCCTGATGGTGGGGCCTCTTATGCCTCCTGAAGCGTTTGCCTCCTCTCGATTGGGGGCCGGCCGATTCTGGGGTCTTACGCTTATAGGCAGAAATGCCCCAGCGAGAACGAAGACTCTGGTTGGCCCGTGTAGCCTCGGCCATAACGTTCGTGACCTCCTCTTCAGGGAAGAGGTTAGGTCCCCAGATCGAGCTTTTAACGAGCTTGTTAGGCTCGTGGCGGATAGTCGCATCGGCAAAGATGAACTTCCTACATTCCAGTCTGGCCATGATAAATTCAAACAAGTCAGACTGGAAGCCAGCCAGCAAGGATTTAGCCAAAACTTGGAAGAATGGTTCGTCCGAGCAGGAGACGGCAGTAGCTTCCGTAAGGCATACGGAGTTCAAGGACCGGGCTAACTTGACCCGAGCATCAAACTCCGCTTTCAATAAAGCTTCCGGCAGCTTGGGGAGCTGCTCACTGAATTGCGTGGAAGCGCAGAAGGGGTCCAGCTTCCCGACCGTGAAAGTGGACGGAGCGTCTATCCAGAACTCATTACTTCCTGGGAATACCAGGAAGTAGGGTCTGTCTCTCTTAGCTGTGGTAACGGATTACCATCGGCACGCCGGGCCGTAGCCAGAGCGACTTTGTCCAAGCAAGGGGTGGGTAGGTTGTCTCCCAGGGCGAACATAGTAAAGTTGCCCTTGAAAGGAGTCAACTTCGTATTGTCTGCCTGCCACTCCGTCAGAGTGCGCAGAAGAGCCGACTGAGCTTGGTCCCTAGGGACGATGACAGTCTCCCTAGGAACCTTGTCTGACCGAATCCAAGCTTCCTCCGTAAGCCTCACGAAGCCTGGGTAAGGGGGCAGGAGATCGGGGGAAGAACTCCAATTCCTCCAACCGTCTCGTGCCAAGACCATCAAGTGTCAGCTTGCCATCATGTTGGATGGCCCGGAGAGCGGCGCCAAGGGTTACCGACATCGAACGGCGGAGGTCCGCAGTGTCGGGGATAACATACTGTGGTTCGGCTGGGGTGGGTGAGCCATTCCCGCCAGTATGTTATCATGACTGGCCAACTTCTCAGAGATTTTATTAAATCTCGTATCCAGGTCCTCTGTAAACCGCTTATAGAGCTGATTTGCAAAGGCCTCTGCGTCAAAGCAGGTTGGCGAGGAGGGCTTGGTTTTGCAGCCCTCTTACTCGCGCCTTTGCTGGAGGAACCAGACTTGCTCCCGGAGGCTACAGGTCCTGAAACCTTAGCCTTCGACGGGGAAGGGCGATGCCTTCTTGGAAGTCGAGGACTTGTAGCCCTTCGCCTTCCATGAAGTCTTCAACTTCAACTTGGGGATAGCAGACGGAGCTCTATCACCCAAGGAGGAAGACTTCACAAAACCTGCGCAAAAAGAAGAGATGGATGAAGCAGGGGAGTCAAATAAAGGGGGCCCGCCCCAACAACCTCACTTACCTCACCACTTACCACCTGGTCCTGCTCTATGTTCATCGGTTCCAGGTTAAGATCCAATGGCGGCTACATCCTCCGAGACCTCAGCGTAGAGGATATCCGCTTGGGGTGGCTGGGTCTCATCCCGGATTTGCTGGATGATAGGGGTGGCAAGGTCTTCAGGCACTGCGGCCGCCACCCGTGCGCCGGGGTAGAGCAAGTCCCTCAACCTGGCGTCGAGGACGTAGGGCTTCCCCGACGGAACGTTCCTGCCAAACCCAGCCACCCAGGCCCGGAGGGATTCCAAGGCAGACTTCTTGGAAGCTTCGTCCGCCTGTAAGAAAACCAACAATTAGCTAAGAACGAAAACCATTCCGGGAACCTCATAAACAATATACAATATGAGGAGCATAAAGCGGGAGTAAAAGACTGTCACTTACCGACTCATCCTGGACAGTTGTGCAGAGAGCGAAGCAAACCTCACAACCATCAGGGTGCCAGACAACCAGGTCATCCAGTCGGACCGCACAACCAGCGTGGGTCCGGCAAACTACGTGACCGTAAGGTTGTTGGAGGGAGGCGGTGCACCCCGGCTCCTCACAGCGAACAGTCTGTAAGTAGAAAAGTACATGAACCTCCCACCCTAAGCAATCTAAAGCTGGCAAGGCCGGGAAACTCAACTACAACCGAATACTCCGGCGGAGAAGAACTCCTTATCATAAACTGGGCCAATAAGCTCCAAATTACATAGAGTGGAAGGTAAGGTTTTCAGACCTCGGAGTACTCCGGGAATGAAGGAAAGAGAAACCAGGAACTAACCATAAGGGCTGCCAGTAAAATAACGGCGGAGCCCCTGGTATAGGACCGACTCACGTATATATATAATATATAATAAATAAAGGAGAGTACTCCTGTAGATAAACAGACTTATCTAAAAAACAATAACAAAAATAATAACAATAACCAGTGATGGTAAAAACTCAAGAGAACGGAGGGATCCGCTCCTCTATAAAATGAAAACCTTCCGCCCTTACTTCCCCGCCGGAGAAACAAGACGGGTAAAATGCTCGTATGTTCATAACATAGGCTGAAGCAATATATTTTACCGTATCAACGTAACCCGACGGGGAGACGAGAGGAATGGATAGTGACTCGAACACGTTCGAGTAAACGAACCACCAACCCCAATACAGCGATGCTAGGGACGATATGGGAGGGAGCGAATCCCTCAACCAACAGGAGAAGTCCCTGAACTCGGAGAAAACGCCATCTAGCGTCACCCGCGCGAGTAGAGCAAGGCTGGAGAGAGGAGGGGGGGGAGGGGGAGGAGTAGGCTACCAGGAAGGAACAGGAGACGGGGAAAAACATATCACCCGCTCAACTGCACCATACCTCCCAGACAATGAATCCTGGAAGGGTAATCTACAACTGGAAGCAACGCAACCCGAAGCCCGACTCCTACCTAGGCGAAGCCTAATATGGACCTAACCTAATATAGGCTAGGAAAAGGGAGGAGTGCAGAAGGGAGGAGGAAGCAACAGGGAGAGAAATTTTGTGCCGAGAACCAACCGGGATCGAGAATGGCGGGCAAGGGGGCGACTAGCCTAGAGGAAACACATCCAAAGAACTCGATTCCCCCCAAATGGAGGAAGAGAACTAAGGGGCTCACTCTGCCCACCGAAAAACGATCCCGGAGGAAACAGCAACCAAAACTCCCTCAACCTGAACTCCCCACCCAGGGCAAGGGGATGGAAGCAAACAAGCCTACTCCACAAAATAACCATCACACATAAAAAACTAAAATGTGCTCAACAGAGAGCGTAGCCTACCTCGGGGAAGCGGTTAGATCTGAGGCTGCCGCCAGCACACCGAGAGGTAAACCACCCAATAAAATAAAATAAAAATAAAACTAAAAAAAGAGAGCACCATCTTCAAGCAAAAATTAATTAGCCTAGTAAGACCAAAAATAAACAGGAACCCAACCTGGGGGGTACCTAGACGGGGCATCACTCCCACAAAGGCCGAGTAGGCCAATTGAACGTAATTCATAAGGGGGAGCCACCGCAAGGAACCACCAGGAAGGGAACCAGGGGCAAAATCTATCTATAACGACGAGGAGACAACTCCAACTGAAAAGAACAGAAGGAGTCGCCTGTGGTCGACATGGCTGGCGGGGACGCCGTGGCGACATAATAAGATCTCAATATTTATGAAAATACGAGACCGTAACAGCCAAAAAAATAGAACAAAACCCCACAAGAAGATGGTACTTAACTTTGAAATGGTAAAGCTGCTCGACGCCATCACAGATGCAAGAAAATTCAAATAAAATGAAGACGAGCACACAAAAGAAACAGCGAATTCACGTGCTAGAAAATGGAATGAGGTAGGTGGCGCTGGTGTCGCCGCCCTGGCGGGTGTTGGTGTGGGGCTGTAACGGCTCACCGCTCTGTTCCGGGGATTTTGATAGGGAGAGATCTTTCGAGTAGGTTTCCGTGGTAGTGGTATTTCACTCACCCCTCCTTATACCGACGTCTTCCTAGAAGAGGCTCGACTGGGGTAGTAACCCCAGCTTTCCTGAAAGCTCTTTTTCTCTGGTATATCTAGCAATGTTATACCTAGAAATTCGTGCTGTAATGGAATTTCACCGGCTGACACGGGACTGAACTCAGAAAAAGGATTTTGACAAAGGAAAAATCTATTTCTGGGGAGGGGCCCGTGTCACCCGGTGAAATAATCCATTCAGCACTTATTTCTAGGTAATTCCGTTGCTAGATACCAGAGAAAAGCTAAATGTAAAAGCTGGGGTTACTACCCCAGAGCAAGCTCCAAGAAATGGAGTAGTATATGGTAAAGGGTGAGAATGTCACAATCACGGGACCCTATCCTATAAAGATTCCCAATGTCAAAAGTCCCAACGAGAGGTGCCGATACAAGCCCATGCACTACTCATGGACTGTACACAAGGCAACACTAGTCGCATTCCATGTTAGCACCCACCCCACTAGAATGATGTTTACCATGGAAGGGAGAGAATGAAAAACAGGGTGGGTCACGGGTGACATCGGGCCCTCCCCAGAAATAGATTTTTCCTTTGTCAAAATCCTTTTTCTGGATCGGGGACCCGTGTCAGCACCGGTGAAATAATAACAGAGAAGTAAATATCATTCTTATGCTATTAAAGACTTTAAATAGAGACGTTGAAAACTAGGGGAGAATTCCACCCTGAACATTAGTAAGGTCCTCGAAATTCATGTAATGAAAATAATGTAAGTGGTCACCGTCTAAGAGCATGAGCTTTGGAATTGAACCTGAATAGGCTTGTATTAAGAAAATACTTGCTGCCTAATAGCAGACACAATGACAGTAGCCCCCCCTTTTCAAATAAAGAGAGGACCTGACAAAATTCCGAGGTCCTGTCTAAAAAAGCCTGTAAGGAGAAAACTGGGCACAGAGACAGACCTTGTGAAAGGGGAGCACTTTCCAAGGTGACCACCGAAAACGAGGACCTTCAACTGTAGATAGAAAGTTAGGGTGAGGAATTCGCAACACTACCCCTGAGTGGGGAAACCAAAATGGTTGGTTCCGCTAGACAGGGCAGACAGAACAGGAAAACTAGCACTAGAAGCTAAGCTGATTAAAAATTTGGGTCTTCCTCAACAAGGAAAGGTAAGAACAAGATGATTGTTGGTTACCGAAGCTAACTCTGATACATTACTCAAAGACCAGGAAACCGAATGTGGACGGAGTACTGGTCTCAGACGAACACAGACCTTAGGGTTGAAAGTTAAGGGCCTGTGAGTCTGGTTCCAACAAAACACTTTCCTCGGGGCCAATGCGGCTGCATCATTACTGTAGCTTCAAAAACTATGTGAAGAGTGCTAGTTACTTAACTGCAGAACCATACTGCAGTAGAGTAGGATCCCTTGACTGATTTTAGGAAAACAGTAATAACAGGACCAATATCAGTTTCCTCCTAAACTGTAAAATTCACAAAGACCACAAAGCCAGGGCACCAGAACTTTGAGGAGGCTGATGCAGGCTGAGTTTATACCAGCCGTGGCAGTTTGATAGTTTGTGGCTGAATTGGGTTGCAAACAGACCTACTTCTAGGTCCAGGAAAAGATCACAAGACTACCTGAATGACGCTCCGACTAAGGACTATTCTGACACCAGGGGGGAGGCCCTGGATAGGGAAAATGTAGTGACCTTTTGGACCCCTACGAGAAGGGTGGCAGACAGAGGCACTTGTGTCTGTTGGTTATGGAGAAGAATGAACCATAACCTGAATGATGCAACTTCGAGTCCAAAACCACTTGTTTACGCAGCGCACTATTGCTGTTTTGTTCAGAACCAGCGTAAAATGAATCCTCTTGGGGGAAGAAGTTTCCCAAGGACAGGAAGACTGCCACAGCCCTCCAAAGCGTTGATATGGAACTGCCAGAACGTGACCGACTAAGTTCCATGTACTTCATGGGGCCAAAAATATCCACCCCACCCGCCCAGAGAGGTGACGGTGTGGAATACTGAGGCCGGAGGGGAAAGCTGGAGAGGAACTGACTTCGATAAGCTCTTGACAGTTGTTCAAGGCCGGAGGCCATTATTCAAACAGGAGGAATCAGGGAGACACGTCCCTGACTCCGCCATACCCCGGTTATAAACTCCAGCTTTGACTTCAGAAGGAGAACCGTCACTGAAGCAAACTGGAGAGAGCCCAAGACCTTTTCTTGGGGGCACGGGAGAGGTATGCTTGTGTTGATGAAATGTTTGGTTGCCCTTGCTATCTCTTTCCACTTCCACTGGATTCACAACTACTGAAGGCTACCCTCCGAATCAGGTGGGATTCCTTCCTGTGTACTTAGAAGCCCAGAGACTATAGAAAACCGATTATAATGACCGCACCCTCAGGCAATTCCCGACGCTGGGTGCCCAAATGAGCCAGGCAACTAGATATGCAGCTAGCATAACCTTCTAATACCGGAGCTGTTGAACTACGGCACTGTTCAAACTGGCAAAGATTCTGGGGGCTGCATTGAGGAGGGCATGAACCTGAAGGGGTACGCCTGCTCCCCAAGTCTGAATCCCAAGAAGGGATAGAACCTTCCTGCAACTAAGATGTGAAAGGAAGCGTCGGAAAGGTCCATCGAGGTGGTTACGGCTCCACGGAGCAGTAGGATCCGAACCTACAAGACTGTAAGCAACTGAGACTTGCCGCATTGAATGAGGAAAATAAACGGGACACGCCCAGAAAAACTTTCCAGTGGAAGGGAACTTCCTTGGCAGACTGAAAAAGCCTGACAGGCCATTCACAAAGTCCTCCAGACCCCGGCCGGTAACTGACTGAACCTGATTGGGGGAGGGGGACAAACAGTCCAGCTCCACCCCGGGCCTTGATAACTATACTCTGGGCCCAGGGACTGAAGTTCCAGTGGCCCCGAAAATGGTACAGCCTCCCACCCATGTGAGAAATACTACTGGGAGGAGGCTTGATTGCCTCCCCTGAAGCGTATGCCTTCCCAATTTCTCGGAGAGGAGCAGGATGCTTCCCTGCTCCTATGATAACCCCGAGGTTCAGTGCCTCTGGTAGAATGTCTAGTGAAAATTCCTTCCTTGGGTTTTCGTATGAAGCAAAGAAAACTCCGGCGGAGGCACATGGGGGAGGCAGAGACACACGGGGGAGTTAAAAGGGGCTGATGTGTTGGCTGAACCCGCACACATCGAGGTGGAGGCTGGGAGTGAGAGGCTGACGGCTGTCCAGGGGCAGGAACCTGAAGAGCCTGCACCACCGCCTGAGCAGGGGGGGCGCTTGAACTACATGAACTTTTTGCCGGACTTGGGATAGGGCCCGGCAAGATCAGATTGTTTCCACCCGTAAGGTAGACACCCACAAGAACGGAGGCTCCGATTAACATTAGTAGCCCCGGACAGACCGTAACAACGCCCACCTGGGGAAAAGATTAATTCTCCAGGTGAAACTGTTCATAAGACTTTTCGGCTCAAGGCGGAACGTGGCCGGCGAAAAATGTGTTTTCAGCTGACCATCCGGACTGATGAAATAAAGCGGGACCTGCAGAAAACCTGACAAGAGAGATTTTATCAGGACCGGAAACAACGAACCGCCATTATATACCACAGACACTGTTTCTGTTGAAGTCAAAGAATTCCAGGACCTGGCAAGCCTGTCTTTACACCCTGTTTCAGCTTCCGGGAATTGACTCCGGAAGCTTAGGGAGCTGTACGCTGAATAAATTAGAAGCGTAGTCTGGGGTTAGAAGATTCATTGTGAACGGATCTGTGATATCTGTCTCCCGGAAATGCGGCAGCGGTTTATTTTCGAAACAAGCCTGTTGATAAGAGGGGCTACATTCGGAGCACAAGGGGTAGGAAGCAGGTCTCTCAAAGAGAGCACGGTAAGACCCCATAGCTGGCGTGAATTTGGAATTCTCCGCCTGCCACTCCGTTAGAATTCACAACGGAGACGATGTGCCCAGCCCCTAGGGAAGATGAGGGCTCCCCTAGGGATCTTGCCAGATAGATACCATGCTCCTTCCGCCAGTCTGGTAAAACCCAGATAAGGGGATACCAGGCCAGAAGGGAAGAAATGCAATTCCGCCAACCCCCGTGTGCCCACACCCCCGATAGGAGGGTGCCTTCATGCTGGGAAGCATAAAGGGTTAGGCGCCAAAGGTTCCCCACACCAAAGGGGAAAAGAGGTGGAGGTGTCCGGAACGACAGAATTCCGGAACGGAACAGGATTTTACAGGTGATCTGTTGATAATGAGTCCTGAGATTAATCACTTTGGGATATAAGCTCCTGGGAAAGGGAAGGCACGGACCATGAGGTAGATAGATAGTTAGATAGTTTGATAGGTTGTCAATGACCCTCATATCGAGCTCCTTATAAGGAGACCTGTAAAAGAGTCTGCAACAAAGGAAGGAGGGGGTAACCGTCTTGCTTTGCTTGGGCCGTGTCCCTTTCCAGAAGACGTGGCCTAACTCGTAGACGGCACCGGACTAGAGATCCGAGACGTCCTCGAGGGGGCCCTGGAGCGGGTCTTCTTGGTTTAAAAAGGGTTTTTCTTGACTGATTTCACCTTAGGGACGGTAGACCAGGAACCGTCGAAAAGGGATGAGGAGCTAACGAATCCCCTAAAGGAAAAGTTTGCCTCACTTAATTTCGAGCTAAGCGGAAAAGGTTTGCCTCACTTATTCCCGCACCTACTTATCGCTCCGGGACGATGTTCACAGGTTCGAGAACGAGACTGAAGGCCGCAACGGCTTCAGAAAACTCTCCGTAAACAGTTAATTTATTTTAAGAGGACCGGGTCAACTCTTGACTCCGTAAACAAAGGGGCAGCAACTTTTTCAGCAACTGACAATGAGAACTGGGCGAAGGAAAGGAACATTACAAATGTCCACCGAAAGGACATAGGAATTTCCTGATACGCTTTTTATGAAGCTGCTGACCCCGGACTAGAGGGTGTGAAGCGAAGAGTTACGAGACTTGCGGCCGACCTCTCCAGGAGGGGGAAAATTAGGACCCCAAACACCGGAGGAGCAACTATTAATAAGTCATATGAGATGGAGTTTGGCGAAGGAAAACCGATAGGTGTATATGAAACCTACCGATTAACGAGAAATCGCCCGGAGACGGAGTTTGGCGGAGGGAAATCCATAGGTGTATATGAAACCTACCGATTCACCGAGAATCTCGCCCGGAGAGAGCCCAAACACCGAAAGAGCGACTATGAGGCGGAGTTTGACGGAGGTAAAACCGACAGGTGCATATGAAACCTACGGATTCATCAGGTAGCCTGCTTGGAGAGAGCAGAGCGTACAACGCAGCCTGCCGGGTGCCAAACGACTAATAATAAGCCATATGAGGCGGCGTTTTTTACGGAGATAAAACCGACAGGTGTAAATAAAACCTACGGATTCATCAAGTAGCCTGCTCGGAGAGAGCATAGCGTACTTCACAACCTTCCGAGCCAAAAATAAGCCATATGAGGCGGAGTTTGACGGAGATAAAACCGACAGGTGTATATAAAACCGACGGGTTCATCAAGTAGTCTGCTCGGGGAGAGCATAGCGTACTTCACAACCTTCCGTGCCAAACTATAAATTCTCCAACACAGACTGCGCACCGGAATGGGAACTATAGACTCCGTGACCGCTGGCTTGTTGCAGGATAGCGGAGCATTCCTGCACTCGACAAAACCAGCTGAAAACGTATGAGAAATGGGCATGCTGGAACGGATGCCGGAGCAGAGTACCGTAGCAGCGACTTAGCCTAGTCAGACCAGGAAAACCCCCGGAGAAAACCGGAGAGAAAACCGGGCTAACAGGACAAATCTCATAGACACAAAAACAGAGTCAACGGAACATTCCGGAGCGACCATGTTTTAACAATATGTGACGGATACAAACATAGTGGGAAGGTTATGAACTGTTCGGAAGTGGGCGCACTCAGAGCCAAGAGAGGAAAACCCCCGGAGGAGGATATCCTGAACGAAGTGATAGCGGTGGGGGAATAAACGCCGACCGCTAAACACTATAACCGCCGGAGCAGTAAGCAAGGAGAGTGCCCAACAAGATAATGAAACACCGAACAGGTAGTAGCAAAATGGAGGGGGAACGCTGAAAGTAAATAAAACAGAAGACAGTTAGGTGGAAAACGCTAACTGGCCTCGTATGAGATCCCAACAGTAAGGTGCGAACATGTAGGAAGCACCATGAAGGGAAACAGTCGACGTAAAAGGAAGGGGAGGGAAGGATAGGCCAGGAGGTTGGTAACCCAAAGTAGCGACCAGGGGTGGGACAGCACTCCCCGGGCGCCCAGAGATCCTCATAGATCCCCTCGCTATGTGAGCTGTGTTGCAAGACAAGAGCGAGAGAAAAGGAGAGGAAGGGCAAAAACCTCTACGGCCAGGAGAGCAAAGAAAGGTAAAAGAAGTGTGAACAGGAGTGGGGAGAGCACTCCTGGTCACCTCCAGGTCCAGGAGGGGTGCCAACCGATAAGGTCAGACACACCGAGGGACAACCAATCAATGCAGAGGGAGGGGATGTAGGCTACAGCACAAAACAAGGATAAATTGCTCTCAAGCCTTGGAAAGTTAACAAACCTTGAAAACGAACCAAGGGGAGAGAGAGCAAAGGGTAAAAGGGAGAGAAGGGGATTCTCGATACAACAAAATAATATATATAGTCGGTAAAAGGGGTGTGAACAGGTG
Source organism: Macrobrachium rosenbergii (assembly GCF_040412425.1). Taxonomy (NCBI): domain Eukaryota; kingdom Metazoa; phylum Arthropoda; class Malacostraca; order Decapoda; family Palaemonidae; genus Macrobrachium; species Macrobrachium rosenbergii. The sequence goes on along the minus strand of NC_089759.1, from coordinate 10,458,231 downwards.
TGGGGAGAGCACTCCCGGTCACCTTTGGTAAGCAACCCAAAGAAGGATTGAACTAGGATAGGCTACGCAGGTAAACCCTCGCTATTCCAGCTTAACCTATTAGGAACATTAGCCTAAGTGAAAAGCCAAAACCAAACAAAGGGAAGCACCAGACATAAAACACATATGTACAGAACGAGATCACAGAAATGAAACTCATACGTACAGATCGAGATCACCCCTCCCTTAACGATTTTTCCCCGAAGGGAAAAAGTGCTAAAGCCAACCCCTAGGCTAACCTAACTGAGGCGATGCAAAGGAAGGAAGCCTAGGAGAGGGATAAAGGCTAACTAATAACCCAAATAATGTATAATAAAACAAAAATTTTCTATAAGGTACATGTAGGAGGATAGGCAGGCCCAACACGACATGAACGTGAAGGGAAATGACCGACCTCCAGTTAAATGAAAGTACCCAAAATAATCAACAAAATTCAAAAGCATCCGAGCACAAGGTCAAAACTTAAATGTACCAATGAAAATCATGTTCCCATAAGCTTAGAGAAGTGAGAGTCTAAAATAAGGCAAAATAAAGCCAAAATAAGTTTAATAGGCCCGAGGGGAACCACGTAGCCTAAACAGCAAGACAGCACTTGACCAGCAAGGGAACACAAAATTCACAAAATAAACAAAATTGTAAAAACAAAGTAAAAACCGTAACAGTACCAATGAAAATAAGATTCCCAAAAGCTAAGAGAAGTGAGGGACAAAAATTAAGGCATAATGAAGCCATGAAAATAAGCGAATGGGCCCGAGGGGTAGCTCAGAGCCTAAACGCTAAACATTACTTCTCGTAGTAAAGGGGTACAGAACAAACATAAAATTAATCAAACCCACTAAAGTTAGGAATCATTAATTGGGAATATATCCCAAACAAAAAGTATACAAATAAATAACACAAAACAAACATGCCGACCCAAGACCAAGAGAGGTCATGAGATGTCGTGAGAGGAGATCGAGACAGGCGTTATAAATCCCTTTAATTATTAAACTAAAGGAAATTAAGGAGCCTCAATCGCCTAAAAAACAATAAAACACTGGTACTCAAGTTGTTGAAGAAGAACCTTGTGAGGATGCCATAAAAAATGCCAAAATAGAGCACAAAATAAGGAGCACAACGAAATTACATGTGAACGAAATCGCGTGCTAAAATGGAATGCGACTAGTGTTGCCTTGTGTACAGTCCGCGAGCATGGGCTTGTATCGGCACCTCTCTCGTTGGGACTTTTGACATTGGGAATCTTTATAGGGCAGGGTCCCGTGATTGTGACATTCTCACCCTTTACCATATACGACTCCATTTCTTGGAGCTCGCTCTGGGGATAGTAACCCCAGCTTTACATTTAGCTTTTCTCTGGTATCTAGCAACGGAATTACCTAGAAATAAGTGCTGAATGGATTATTTCACCGGCTGACACGGGTCCCCGATCCAGAAAACCTTTTTGTGAGGATTGTCTGGTCCCCTTGACTGTGAAGCACTTGCTGGTTGAGTGCCCCAGTCTTGAGGATATTAAAAGCTGTTACCTCTCTGAGGCTCTTGGTCGGGATGCAGGTTCATCCTTGCCAAGATCCTTAGAGAGTATATGATGCCAGTGGCATTTTTAGATTTATTATTGACGCTGGTCTTCTCCAAAATATAATATTTCATTCATTTTCTTTAATATTTTCATTGTTTTTATAGCAACTATGTTGTTCATTTAATTGATATCGGCATCAGTGACTCAGTTGCCACGATGCCAGATAACTCAAAATCATTCATTCATTCATTCCCCGGAAAGAAAAAAAGTCTTTTCTCCCCCACAAGGAGGGAGATGTCCGGTACCCTTCGTACATCCTCGGCAAATGTTTACCAGAGAAAATGGGCAATCTTTTGTGACCAGTGTTGTAGAAGGGGTTATTCTGAAGTCAGTACATAACTTCAGTCTGTAGCAGACTACTTAGTTTTCCTACATCAAGACAAGGGCATGTCTGCCACAGCCATTAAAAGGTAGTGATACTTAGGAGCAGCTTACAACAGCTATGCCTTGCTCGAGAGGTCAGGCTTCCTGAGTGGGACCTGATGTTAGCACTTCAAAGCCTCAGGACAGTCCCATAGGAACCCCTGTCTCAGTCATTGGACAGGGATCTTACCCTCAAGCCAAGAGAGTGGGCGAGTTACGTGGATTGCCATACCTAGTGGGCACTTGGAAGGGTGGTGATCTCCTTTCTCTTTCATCCTGGAATTCCTGGTTAAGAGGCAAAATCCTGTTTCCAGTTCCAAGGTTCAAGAGTTTCTCGGTTCCCTCCCTTTGTATATTTGTTGGTTGAGAGCCAGACAACATATTGCTTTGCCCAGTTTGCACACTGAAATGTTAGGCTAAAGGACATTTTTATGAGTACAGGACATTGCAAGAAGGAATTATCCAAGAGCACCATCTCTTTTTGGCTATGGGAGATAACCTCTAGAGATTACGAGTCTCCTGATAGTGCAGAGGACCCTCTAACCTCCCTATGAGCTAATGACATTGGGGCCCCTCTCTCATCTTCTGTAATAACTTCTTTGTCGAACAGGTAATGAGGGCAGCAGTCTGGCACTGTCAGACTTCCTTTACCTCATTCTACTAGAGAGATGTCACCTACAAGTCCCTTAACACCTTTTCACTGGGGCATATGGCAGTAATTTAGCAAGTAGTGTGACTACCGGGAACCATCCAGGTGTCCAGTGGTTCATTAGAGTACTTTGGCTAGTGTGTGCAGCTCCTGAGGGAAGTGGGGCATGTGCACTGACCCCTTCTACCTCTCTTAACCCAGCCCCCAAGCTTTTATGCCAAGAGTACAAGCTAGAACTGAATTAGTAAAGAAAGCGGCACTACAAGCCCCTCTTCTCCTAACCTAGAATGCGAGCCCCTCATCTGTGTTCCTACAATAAGATGGTAGGGTGGGGAAGGCAAGGTAGAGCCTTTTATCCAGACTCATAGATTACATTATCCATAACAAAGGCTCTTGACTGATAGTTACTGCCTTCACAGGATTAATCTGGCTTGATTCCAGTCTGTAACGTGGAGCAAGGATAGAGGCAAGGATTGCTCTGCCCTAAGGGTGGTGACAGTAGAGCAACTGACATAATGACATACCCTTCAGGGCAGTGTCTGCAGAGCAGCTGTAGCCTTTCATACTGGAGGTGACCTACCTCATCCATCCCTCTTCGTTATTTCCCTTGTAGTTTTTCATTCTGAATAGGGGCAGGAAGAACAGTGGGTAGTGTCGGTTGGGTAAGTTGGGCTATCCCCTCTCCTCCAACTCCACCTGGGTACCACTGTTTAGTCAGTACACAGCTGGTCTAGTGCAGTGGTCTTCAAACTTTTTCAGACCATGGCCCACTTTAGGCATTTCCAAATATTCATGGCCTACTGCCCTTCGATTTAGCATATAAATTATGTTCATAATAAAACATACGATACCAGGTACTTAAGGAACTTTATTACATTTTCTTAACATGCTCAAACAGAATTTTCATAAATGCATTATATGGTAAATGTATCTAAGAAATTTTCAAGAAAGTTAAATTTAATAATCCAGAAATCAATGACTGAACTTTGATTATTGTAAATAAAAGTCATATACTGACCTTACGGCTTGAAACATGGCCAAAAGATCATACAACGCAACTTCTCTGCTGTTCATGGTAACCACTGACTCAGATAAGGCAGCTAATGAGATGGATGTACTTGTTTCATATCTACAAGCTTATCAAATCGGGGGAGAATTGTGGACAAGGCACATCGCATGTCATCCTCCACCTCTAAGCGGTTTCTTGCTTTTGTTTTGATTTGAAGTAAGGGAGAAAAGCCTGATTCACATAAGTGAGTGGAGGAGAAAGGTAGAAGTGTTTTTAGCGCACGCTTACCAATTCTAGGGTATGGTGCACTTACTTGAGCCCAGAAGTCCTGTACAGAGAGTTCTTTTTGCAAACACTTTATACCAGAATCAGATTTCATTTCCAAGTATTCCTCTTGGTCAGGGTCTGGCACAGAATCTGGCTCAATATTAAATGGATCTGCTATAAATGACAGATCTATGGACTCAAGATCAGGGAAGTATCTGGAAAATTCTTGACCCAAATTTTGAAGGTGGTTGATTATTTCATTTTGGAAACAAGGATCTAATTCTTTTTCACCGTCAACAACTTCACAAAAATTCTCGAACATTGCAAAATTACCGGCATTAATTTTCCTAACCCAGTTCTGGATCTTAGCAATGAAGGCACGCAATGAGTCAACAAAATGAATTACAGTTTTGCCTTTACACTGAAGTTTCAGATTTTTATTTCTTTTGTTTTTATTTTATTTTCTTATTTTTCATATAGTTAATTTATTTTTTATTATAATCTAGTTAAATGTCCGTGGCCCACCTGAAAACCAGGCCATGGCCCACCAGTGGGCCATGGCCCACAGTTTGAAGATCACTGGTCTAGTGCATGCAAGGATACTCTACATATGAAAGGCTATGGTTTGTATGCTTAGGTAAAGTACAAATAACTTTGACATTTTACCCTGACAGGGAAGTACAGTGAGATACCAACCTTGTTTGGTTAGCATACAGCCAGTCCAGTGCATGCACAGAAAGATACTCCATATACGAAAGGCTATGGTATATATATCTAGGTAAAATAACATAACTGAACTTCAAAGATTTGGCTTTTCCCTGAAAGGGAAGGATAGTGAGATACTAAACAAATGAAACTGGATCAAAGATAATATGAATTTCTTAAGGAATTTCTTGAGTTACTTGACTTAGTAACATGGAACTACCTATCACAGCTCATTCCAAAAATAATCAGACATAGGACATACACGCTTACATGTAGCAATACTATACTGATAATCATAATAATAATAATCACTATATGCACATAATCAGAAATACTTAGGAGCATGGGATTTACAGATATAACTTGGAATTTACAATATAAATGAAAGACAGTGAGTGAAATAATCAGCATATCTTACAGGCAAGGCACCAGTTTATAAATACAAACAATACTGATAACAATAATAATAACGGTGATGATACTCCCTTCCTTTACACTGACATCAGAGAATATAGATAAAAATGAAAATAAAAAATGAAATAGAATGAAAGAAAATAGGACTATTTTGATGTTTAGGGCTCTTATCAGAATACTCATTGGTAATTCTATAGCAGCAGTTTGGCATAATACTTGATGCATTCAAATATTACTAAAAATATCATGTGGCCTCAGGTCATTTGGAAAAATTATAATGCAACCCCCAGTTGCCCATGCCTACACTAAGAAGTAAAAATAGAGAGGCTGGGCAGTGAGACTGAAGAAAGAAAGCAGGGAGGGGGATAAAGGGTTGCTGAAAACATCCTTTAGAAATGCCTACAAGATAGTCCTACCCCCTATAGGGAAAAATGAAGGTTAATTGAAGCTTCGTTGGTACAACTTTGGGCAAATGGGTTTCACTGCATGAAGAAAGGGCAGTATATAATTAACCAGGATATAATGCACACCCAATATTTTAAAATTTAAATCTTGTCTGCTCTTGGTGGAGCAACGTTAGTAACCATGTGTAAATGGGTGTGTGTATATTTATCATGTTGCATAAGATGATTGGTTTTGGCATATAATTTAGGCCTTTGTGATTTTAATACAAAATGACATTTGGTCATGAGTAACCAAGCACAATGTAACTTGATAATAGTAATGTTAGGTGTGATGAATGCCTGAATTTTTTAATGACAAGCACAGAATTGAAAAATGAGGTTCATTTACAGTCCATTGATCCAGATTAGAAAAACCCACTATTGATGAGGACTTTTATTGAAGAGCCTCAAACACGTTTCAAAGCTTCACGCTCTCTCCAGTATGGTGTCTCAATGACACAGAATTTTCATTTATTTTATGTGCTATTTAGACACCACACTGGAGAAAAAAATATTTGTGGCTCTTCAAGAAATATGTCTATATTCAAGAGTGGTTTATTCTATTATATTGCATAAGTATTGAAATTTCTTGAAACCTTAAACAGCTCACCTAGAAATCACTGTTGCTACAAGATTTCTTATTAATTATTCCTCATCCCACTTAGGAACTCTTATTTAGTAATTCTTAATAATTTGTTTTATAAAGGTATCTGCAGTAGCAGTGTGTGGAGGTGAAGTTTATGTTGGAACAACCTGGGGATGTGTTGTTGTTGCTGAAGCAGAGTCCATGCGCCCTATTACTGTTTTTCGACCATATGAAGATGAAGTGAGGGCTATTGTCCCCTTACCTTCCCCATCTGTAATTACTGATAGAGATGAAAATGTGGGGGATGCTTCAGATGGCGATCGAGATAGTGACTGCTATACCAATACCCCAACACCTCTATTAGCTACAATTGGTAAAGGTTACAGAAACTTATTAGGACGTTATTCACCTATGCCTAGATCGGCACAACCCGAGCCAGCAGTACAGAGAGCAATGTACTGTTTATTATGGAGAGCTCATCATTGGTTAAATACATGAATAATAAATACAAAGTGCATTAGTAAACAATTTTATAATTACAATTTTCTTACCTGACTTTTTGCACAGTTTGAATGTATATTATCATTATACAGTTGCTGTGCAATTGCCAACTCAAAATACTACTGTCACAAAGTTTATTAACTTAGGTTGTGTTAACTGATGGACTTACTCGGATTTATTTGTGTATTGCACCAGGTATTTTTTCTTTTTCAAAACTTGTTTATTGTAAGACTAGAAAGATATGGATTTACAAAGAACATTTTTTTTAGAGTTTTGTTCAGGACTGTCAAAAATGTTTGGCATGTGCAAAGTTCATTAAGAAAAAATTGAAGTCATGACTCCCCTACGATTGTATTGTTCCATGCCTTTTGAAGGAAGTGCTGACTGTGACCTGGTGTTTTGTCATGAAATCCATCTACATATGTAAATAAATCATATCCCTCTTGATTCTGGTGTCCTCATTGTTAATATGTTATCTTTTGCTAGACTGGTGTACAGTATGATGGGGGCTATAAAATGTAAATTTTTACATCTCTGTACAGGGTTTATCTAGCATTTTTTTCATTAAGGACAGATTTTGCTAAGGGTAAGTGGAGTACTTTAATTCTTTAAGTACTTAGTATTGTATAATGTACAGTACTTTCACAAGAGAAATTTCTGATATTCAGAGAATCATACCTCTTGTATTTAATTCAATAGGCATTGCTGAAGGTGGCAGAATCAGGAATATTTTTATTACTGCAATTGACGTTAAGGTGAAGATCTTTTGTACAGGTTATGTTGAATAATGTTGAGAATAAAAATTGTGTAAGGGTTTTGGTAATGAACATAGTTCTCAAGGGTAGACTGAAGATATTAACATTTTCAAATATTTTTAATAAAATAATTACTTTTAATATAAACGAAACTACTTTATTAGTTGACTGTGATCATATTACAGCTTTTTGATGTCAGTAATATTTCATGCCTTATTCCACTCTCATAACATGAAAGAAACAAAGCCATGCTGTATAGGTACTGTGATAATTCTCTCAGTATAGAACTCTACAATACACCACACTTTTGCATCTTCGACTATTCAGACTACATAGAGGTTTTAATGGGGTCTACATAAATTAAGAAACCTGTTCCATTCTCCAAAAACCTATACTGACCTGCATAACTGAAATATTGACAAAATACAGATTCAGTTATTGAGTTTTAAATGTTTCTTAAAAACATAACTGAACTTTTCCCTTGTGTTTTGATGAAATACATATTTAGTTACCGAGTTCTGTGTGCAGTGTAAAAACATTAGAACTATACTTTCTCCTTGTGTATGAAGTTACTATATCCTAACCATACAGTATAAATCTTAAATATCCTACACACACACTTCATCAATTTTATGCAAAAGCTGGTGGGACAGGTAAACTAATATCTTCACAAAAAATACAAGTAAAAGAGCTGCCTAGACCTAGAGATGTACAGCCTCTAAACACTTTTTCACACTCACTGCAAGTGGTAATAAGACAGAGGTATTCCTAACATTATAATTAATAATCCTGTACCAGAAGCTGGCTTTTATTTCTTTAGCAGACCGCTTGGTTTTGTTATGTACACAATGTAGCACAAGAAACAATTTTAGTTTACAGTGCTCATCCGTTCCAAATGAACTATTAAACTCTTTCTTCTAGTCATTTACTTTGTATTTTGTGATATTTTATGGTAACCATTTACAACTCAGAAAGTTTCACATTTCTGTAGTTATTAATTTAAAAGTTTTACCTTTTATTTTACCAAGGAAATATGGTTATCATTATATGAATTATTGTTGGAGTTAATCCTGCTAATAAACTTTGTTGTCCATCCAAATGCTCACTGAATTGAAATTAATTTCAATACAGTGCCAAATGAAATATAAATAAATATTATATATATATAAGATAATGACTTTTTAATTAACCTGTTGCAATATAAAATGAGAATGGAGAATAAACAATTCGATAACTGAAAATCCCTACGAAACGAACACTATCGTGATTAATGATTTAACTTTGTAGCCCAACAAAGGCTGTAAAGATGCTGAACAGAAGAATGTAAGCAAACCTTGCTACATTTCGGAGGCAAGGTATAAAGGAGCTGGCACAAATACATTCAGCAGTTACAGAGAGAAATGTCATTCTGGTGGAATGGGAACGAGACATGACAGGGACTACTGAATGAGAGAAATACTGAAAATAAAGATGATGGAATGGGAACGAGACATGACAGGGACTACTGAATGAGAGAAATACTGAAAATAAAGATGATCTTAGAAGTTTGGAAAAGGCTATTAGACAGGGATACTGCAAAACTAAATTTTCAAGATGCCCAGAAAGAAGCTGATAGTATATACTGTAAGTGGGGAGGCTCACACACCCTTATACCAATGAAACATGCTTAATACATCATAAATTGCTGTAAGCTGATTTCACAGTGAAGGATAGAATCACAGTGAAGGATAGAAAGATGAAGAGACACAAAAGTATAAAAACGGGCAAGCTAAGAAATTAAATAATAAATAAAACAGGAGTACCTAGTAGGTGGTAAATAGAGCATCAAAAATGGTCAGTGAAAACAGCTGTCAGAGAACAAGCAAAAGTCACCAGTGGTAGTAAGCAGTGCGACATAGAGGAAGGGATAGAGAGAGCAAAGCATCATGGTGGAATCAAGATGTACAAAGGGCAACTGCAGAGAACCTTCAAGCTTTGGCAGCAGACAGACAGGGACAAGAATAGAAAGAAGGCTAAAAGGCAGGCAGCAAGAGTGAAGAACAGAAGTTGAGAGGATTAGAATCAGAATTTTAACACAGTATAGTGAAAACTTAAAAATACCAAAGAAAATTGGGCAAATTAAGACTGAAAAATGAAAGTGGCAATTTAAAAGATGCATATGGAAACCTTAAATCTGAAAAGTTAGGAATACTGCAGTGACTTGAGGCAATATTTATAAAATCTGAAAATAACTTTCAAAGAACAAGCAAAAGTTAGCAGTAGTAGTAAGCAGTGTTACATAGAGGAAGGGATAGAGAGAGCAAGGCATCATGGTGGAATCAAGATGTACAAAGGGCAACTGCAGAGATCCTTCAAGCTTTGGCAGTAGACAGACAGGGACAAGAATGGGAAGGCTAAAAGACAGGTGGCAAAGAGTGAAGAACAGAAGTTGAAAGGATTAGAATCAGAATTTTAACACAGGACATATAGGGAAAACTAAAAAATACAAAAGATAATTGAGTGAATTAAGGTTGAAAAATGAAAGTGGCAATTTAAAATATGAATATGGAAACATCAAACCTGAAAAGACAGTAAATGGAGTGACTTGAGGCAATATTTATAAAATCTTCTGAATGAAAAAGATAAATATCAACTAGCTTATGTTGGCTTGATTCAGAGACCAATAAGGAATAAAATACATGAAGAGCTTAACAGCTTTACGGAAAATGAAAAAGGTAAGGCTGAAGGATTATTCACAATAACACGATTTAATAAAAGAAGCAGGAGAGCTAATCATCTATGAGCTTACAAGAATACAGTACTGTATATGAATACCCACAAGGGGCCAGCAGTTAGGGGGAAAAGCATTACAGCAATAATATAGTACAAAGGAAATGAGGAGTCACTGCAATGTTGAAATTACTGAGAAATAAGACTGCCTGAAAATATGAAATATTGGAGGTGTCAGAAGACAAAAATTGTTGGTTTTGCTGAAGTTTGAGAGAGCTTTAATAATGAGGCAATCACAGGAAAAGTACCAAGCAATGGAGAATGTATTCAATACTATACCAATACGAACAATTAGAGGGCCATTATGAAGGTAGTATTACAAAGGCCCATTAAACTAGTGATATTACACTACCACAGCACAAGATCTAATGAGGAGGCAAGTTATAAGTACAGTGTATCAGAAGTACCTGAGACGAGTGCTGAAGTATATCAAGGATCAACAGCCCTAAGCATGTTACCATCCTACATAGTACAGTCTAACCTCTTAAATCTGGCACTCTGTGGTCTGGCTACTTCCATGATCTGGGACGTTTAAAATCAGCCGCCACGAGTTCTTGAGTGGCTACAAGGGTGGCACCAGGTTCTCAGCTTTGGATTTTTTCTGATTTTGGAACTGAAGCTTGCTCCGTATACACACAAGCACAGTTTATTTCAAATGAAAACAGTCTGTGGAACTCAAAAATATACAGCATACAAAAGAACCATAATTTGCATTTATACTCGTGTATCATCCAATCTTGTGTGTCATGCAATTACCAACACTGTCCAAACACATGATTTCATTATATACATGATGTACAGTGCGAGATGTATTTTCAGTAGATTACACTACGCTTTCTATGCCTATCTCAGTTTCGGTAGATACCACTGATAATGCATATTATATCTGAGTTAACTTTTAACTAAGAAATAGGCCTAGAAGCAAATGTTCACTAGGTTAAATGTGAATCTAAATACGTTAAATCAGGCTTACCAACCTTGTGACTTGTCTAAGAATTCATTACTATTTCTTATAATTAACAACCATTTACTACTGCGTACAAGACACTGGCATCAAATGCAGCAGAATCTGGGGAAAAGGTACTGAAAATGCTAACAAAGTGGATGGACAGCGCTTAAATGAGAGAATGCAAATCAACACAGGCAAAACAAAGATTATGGTGACTGGGAAGGAGGCAAAGGAAAAAAGGAAAGTGGTCACATGATTGCTGTAAGAAAAGTGTGAGAGTCAACTCAGTACAGTGTACTGAATTTAACAAATGGTGTTAGAAGAGATGCTCTGGATTATAAAATATACATGGAGTAGGAGGATCTCATTGCCTAAAGTATTAGAAGATATCAAAGGTAAAAAGGGAATTAGAATATATGTTGTAGTATACGGGCAGGTCTCCAAAGAGATACAATCTTTTCTGTTACATTGGGGACATGACCAACTGAAGTGCAAATAAAGGAGGCTGTAAGAAACAGCAACTGCAGTCTGGAAAATATCCACTGTAGAGAGAGCAAAGGCTTACGAAGGACATATAAGGTTTGTATTGTTCTATGCAGTGGAAACAAGTCCACTGACAAGGAAGATGGAGAGAATTTTGAAAATGTATGACAAGTGTTAAAATTACTGGCCAGGCGTGGTGGGAAGAGAAGGGTGTATTAAAAATGAGAAAGTGGCATAAAGATGTGGTGGTAGCAGCTGAAAAAATACTAAAATCTAAAAGACAAGAACAGTTTGGTCATATCTAAAGAAGAGATGAGGAACAGTCAGTCATGGAAGTAGCAGGGTGAAGACCTGTAGGATGGAACACTTCGGGAAAATGGCAGATGAAGGTCTAGGATTGATTATTTGTTATTTACAACACAGTATGAAAACCACACAAAATCAAATATTCAAGTTAAAAAAGAATGCTAAGCTTAACCGATATCAAAAGTGCTGAATAATACAATTAAATGCTTGCCAAATATAAAAAAGTGTATCATATAAAAAGGTGAATCACCTAAATTTGCTTTTAGCAAGTGTTTAATATAGCATTGAGTTCTTTTCAATGTTTACTAGAGATTTTTTCAAAATGTGTGTAAATACACAAGTTGTAAAAGCCCAGAAATAGTATAGCAAAAATATCAAATATTTACTGGAAACTCCTAAAAAAATGTACTAATTCCACACCACAATACCAAGTGTGCAATGTTAGAATTGAAAATTATAATGAGAAACAGTTTTTACAGAGCAAAATATTTTTATCAAAACCAATCAATGATACATGTGCCAATAAAGAATTTGTACCCCAAACGTTCTCGAGTATCTCTCAACCAATAACACCACTTTTCATGTACAGTGCAAGTGCAGGAACAAGATTTGCTGGGCAGGGAGGAGGGCACTCATAATGGATGTGAAAAAATTTGTGCTATAAATAATTAAATTTGTTTTATCACAACCCAATAATCATACATATGCCTTTATCACTATTTTGGTGGGAGGCTATGATCCTGAATGCCCCAGTGTCTTTGAATAAGTCCAAGATCCACTGACTTATTTGAGGACCGTATGAGTCGGCAACCAAATCTCTGATTGATACCTCACAGGATATTATATGAAACCCATAAATCATAATTAGCCTTATCCATTGTAAACAGATCCCAGTTACACCAACTTCAAGAACTGAAACAAGAAAGGTTCTACAGCACATTTCTAGCCTGCTTTCCACTGTCTGCCAAAAGCCATGTTATTAATTCTTCTGTGTAACTTTGCTTTCCACACTCTGTCAAAAGCCATATTAATTCTTCTGTGTAACTTTGAGAGTCCAGACATAAGCAGTGTTTTTCAAGCTACATTGAAAGGACTTTGTGTTCTTCCTGTTGCCCCTTGAGGATAGGATCGGGATCATCTGCTTATCCTAGCTGTCCTAGGCTCTTGTCACATATGGTGGACAGCACGGGAGCACTATGGATGTTTATTTTTCATTTTCCTTCCAGGGGATGCTGGAGGGGGCCTGGAGACCTTTCAACATTGGCATCTTCTCCACATCCTTCAACAAATTAATTTTTCTCTCTCTCTGGAAATCTGGCCAAGTGGGGCTGGTACAGATTGTTTCATTGCTCTTCTAGCTTTAGCTTCGCCTGCCCTTTCCCTTCTGCTGGCAGCAACTCCCCATTCAGTGGCTGCTTTTGACCATATTTTGATGTCTACAAAACTGATAACTTTCTTTGATGCATCACCACATCTCTATATAGTAAACCCCCCATATTCGCGTTCTCATGATTCATGGACTCACGTATTCGCGGATTTCTCTGCGGAATGTATCTACCCATTATTCGCGGAAAATTCGCCCATTCCTGGTATTTTTCACCGAGAAATATTTACTAATTACTGTATTTTCATATCATTTTCATGACTAAATGCACTTTTTGTGATAAAACTATTAAAATACTCAGGTATAAGCATTTTTAGTGTTTTTCTTGTGTTTAAACTATCAAAATAGGCAGTTCTAAGTGTTTTTAGAGGGGTTGTAAGTATTCGTGGATTTTAGCTATTCGCAAGGGGGGTGCGGTACACATCCCCCGCGAATACAGGGGGGTTTACTGTAATCCATGTTCCCTTGCCTGCCTATGTTCTTTGTGCCCCATGTTCTTGGTCACAGTACTGTTCTCTATTTGGGATTCTAGGCAGTCCCCAGTTTATTTTTTTGCATCTTCCTTGATCAGGTATCATGTTATTTTTTTTGTTATTTGTGTGACACTGTCCTGGCAGTTATCTTTGGAGTTGTCATCTACATTGGCACCTCAGCTTGATGAAGTTTTGGTTTTGACCTTTATTAACTCTTTAACGCTGAAGCCCTATTTACAAAAACGTCTCTCGTATGCCGGCGGCCTTCGGTGAGTTAGCGCCAAAGTGGAAAAAAAGTTTTTTTCAAAAAATCACAGCACGCTTAGTTTTTAAGATTAAGAGTTCATTTTTGGCTCATTTTCTTTTGTCATATCCTGAAGTTTAGTATGCAACCATCAGAAATGAAAAAAAATATCATTATCATATATAAATATTGGAATATATGACAGCGAAAAAAAAAAACTCGTATATAATTGTATACAAATCGCGCTGTAAGCAAAACGGTTAAAGCTAATGAGTTAATTTTTTTTAGCTGTATTGTACACTAAATTGCGATGATTTTGGTATATAATAAATTTTAAAACGATCAAAGCAACACAGAGAAAATATTATCACAAAATGATGCATGAATTCGTAACGCTCGGACGTAAAAAAATGTTTTTTTTAAAAATTCACCATAAATCGAAATATTGTGCTAGAGACTTCCCGTTTCTTGAAAAATGAAGCTAATTGATTGAATATTACTAGACTGTAAGTGTTTTAGCTTACAATTGCAGTTTTCGACCATTTCGGTCGAGTTAAAGTTGACCAAAAGTCGAATTTTTTCTATTTATCGTGATTTATATGGAAATATTTCAAAACTGATAAAAGCTACAACCATGAGTTATTTTTATTGTATTGTACATGAAATTGCGCACATTTTCATATATAAAACTTTATGTAACGACTAATATAAAGCGGTGCAAATATTACGACAACGAGACGAAAGAATTTCTGAGATGTTCGGCCGAGTTACCGCGCAGACGTAAGGAAAATGTTTTATTTAAAAATTCACCATAAATAGAAATATTGTGCTAGAGACTTCCAATTTATTGCAAAATGAAGTTAAACGATTGAATATTACTAGAGTGTAAGTTTTAGCTTACAATTGCGTTTTTTGACCATTTCGGTCGAGTTAAAGTTGACCGAAGGTTGAAATTTTGGCACTTATCGTGATTTATGTGAAAATATTTCAAAACTGATAAAAGCTACAACCATGAGCTATTTTCTGTTGTATTCTACATGAAATTGCACACATTTTCATATATAAAAGTTTATGTAACGACTAATGTAAAACGATGCAAACATTATGACAACATGACGAAAGAATTTCTGAGATGTTCGGCCGAGTTACCGCGCAGACGTAAGGAAAAAAATTTTTTTTTTCAGAAAATCACCATAAAGCGAATATTGTGCTAGAGACTTCCAGTTTGTTGCAAAATGAAGGTACATGATTGAATATTACTAGAATGTAAGAGTTTTAGCTTATAATTGCGTTTTTTTACCATTTCGGTCGAGTTAAAGTTGACCTAAGCTTGAAATTTTGGCAGTTATCGTGATTTATATGAAAATATTTCAAAACTGATAAAAGCTACAACCATGAGTTATTTCTGTTGTATTCTACATGAAATTGCGCACATTTCCATATATAAAACTTTATGTAACGACTAATATAAAACAGTGCAAACATTACGACAACGTGACGAAAGAATTTCTGGCGCGGACGTAAGGAAAAAGGTTTTTTAAAAAATTCACCATAAATCGAAATATTGTGCTAGAGACTTCCAATTGGTTGCAAAATGAAGGTAAATGATTGAATATTACTAGATCGTAAGAGTTTTAGCTTAAAATTGCGTTTTTTGACCATTTCGGTCAAGTCAAAGTTGACCGAAGGTTGAAATTTTGGCAGTTATCGTGGTTTATATGAAAATATTTCCAAACTGATAAAAGCTACAACCATGCGTTGTATTTTGTTGTATTGTACATGAAATTGCGCACATTTTCATATATAAAACTTTATGTAATGGCTAATATAGAACAGTGCAAAAATTACAACAAAATGACGAAAGAATTTATGAAATTTTCGGCTGAGTTACCGCCTGTGCGTACGAAAAAAGTTTTTTTAAAAAATTCACCATAAATCGAAATATTGTGCTAGAGACTTCCAATTTGTTGCAAAATGAAGGTACATGATTGAATATTATTAGAATGTAAGAGTTTTAGCTTACAATTGCGTTTTTCGACCATTTCGGTCGAGTCAAAGTTGATCGAAGGTTGAAATTTTTTGTAGTCGACGTACGGTACGTCCACTCGGCACCCAACAGACAATTTTAGTCGACGTATGATACATCCAATAGGCGTTTAAGGGTTAAGATACATAATGAAATTCACTTGAGTAAAATCCAAGATCAGGCAGTATAAGCAACACAGTATCCCAGAAGCAGTGTAGCAATCACATGACAATCCTTCCTCATTCTTGAGGAGGGTCTTGTAAGCCGTTATTTCAGTAATAGTAATACACACTTACATACTCACATGCACTGCATGAGAGTGTGTATGTGCATTTGTCTGTTGATTTTATAAATGACATGTAGCCACTGTTTTGTACAGCCTTTTGGTATATCTACATTAAATATCTAACTAACATTCATCCAAATCTCCAATATGTGTGCACAGGGCTTATGAAAAATATATTATGGCATTACTGTTATGTAGTACAAAATGAAAATTTATGAAATCCTTTAACTTGTTTGAAACCTTGGGTAAAAATGTAATGTATGATATTTCTCTATATACACAATCACATTTTATTAAGGGATATTAACTATATAATAACTTGAGAGTAAAATAACTACTCACAGAGCAAAAAACTGGAGTAAACAGACAGACAGACACCTATACCATTTCTTACAGAAGCCATAATTTACATGTAACAGACATATGAAGTAGAACACAAATAAAATTCAATGATTTCTACTGCAGTATTAGTGACAGCATATACAAGCTGTCACCAATAAATGTACTTGTAAATGTTCTCAGTTCATCTGTCGACTACATGAAAACTGCACTTCCGTAAGCAATTGCAAAAAATGTGTCTGTCTGTCTGTTTGTTTGCTCCGTTTGTCTCTCTTGCATTGTGTATTGTTATTTTACTCTAAATTTTCATAAGTTAATATCACTTAATAAAATATGGTCATGCAACTGTGTGTACCAGCAAATATAGTGCATTGCATATAAACCACAAGTTTCAATTACTGATATAAGATAGCCTATGCTTTAGTAGCTTACAATGTGTTTGGATAGTCTAAGGATTTTCTGAATGTTCTTATGCCATACCAAATATATCTTTCATAAGCCAAACTCACAAAAAGAAGTAGAGCAAAATGCAATAAAACAACCAACAGACATTTATATACAAAATTATCAAAACAGCTAATGTTATACAAAAAATGGCTAGATTAACAAACTTCAAAACATTTAAGCTTACCTCATTCTTCCAACAACTGTAACCATCAAAAGACGTACAACTTTTATATTTCACCTACTGCTAATGTAATAGATATTTCACTTCACAACATTCCTCATTTAAGGTGGCCATAAAAATCTGCAATCAAAATATACGGCATATATAAAACAGGTCTGGCAGTAGCAAACGTGGAGGTAATAGGCTGAGTAACAATGTCCAAAAATGTCAATATTATTCAACAGGTATATAAATGTGCTTGTTGTTATTGTCCTCTATTACTGGACACTTTACATAGTGGCACCTCAACTTAATGGACAGTTTGGGGGTATGCCCATTCTGCTAAGTAATGAAATCCATTAAGTAACAAAGATTGGTAAATTGCCAATACAATACTGTACCCTGAAGCAATTCACTTAGCTCCTAGTGAACATCAATTCCATATAAAATCATTAATAGCCTGTCCAAACTGGTTTTTGCTAATTTCATTGCCTAAAATATTTATTCACTTATTCAATTTCAGATGTATATCTGTAAAATGAATTGATTCTAAAAGTACATAAAATGCAATACGGGACACTTTAACATACCAAAAACATAGCCAATTGCTATAGCTCTGCTTACTGACTGGGTGAGCTTACAGGATATGTAAAATACACAAAAATCATGCAATAAATAAAAAAACACAAACATCTTTGTTGTAATCTAAGTTACAAAACACTATGCACTTACTTTGAGCCACCTCTCTCTCTCTCTCTTTGCTACATTATTTTCACTGACATTCATTTAATGCAATACAGCATTGTACCTAATATAGTAATGTAGTGGGACATACATTTATTTTTCCGTTTGTGTATGTATACGTGTGTACCATACATGCAAGCAAGGCGTTAAGGTAAACTATGCACTTACTGCCACTGGTCAGCACAACACAGGCACAGACAGCAGAAAGTACTGACATAAACAACTGATCAAGCAATAGCTGTTTGCTGATGTGTTATTGTAGCTAATAAATGTCTATTTCGAGTTGCATGACAGTTGTCAATTTGTAAAAAATTTGCCAATCCTGAATGGAGACTTCCAAAATTAATTTTTATTCATCCTTCACACGAAGAAAAATGTCTCTGGAAAGAGTATCGCTAAAGCTACAGCTTATAACTGTGGCTGAAGGAACAAATAAAGTGCAACTTGCAAAATGTTTTGGACAGGCAAAATCAAAATCAGAAGCTGACACAATCAGAGTTATTTCATTTAAAATTTGTTTTACAGATAAAGATAAGCTGCATTTTTAAACCATGTTTTATTCATTCACAAGAAAATGTATCTCAGAATTAAGCTTCATTAAGCAACTAGCAGTAATGACGTCTGTAAAACCGAGCCAGCTGATGATTTTGAGAAAGTAAACATTACCAGAATGCAAATGGCTCATGATCGCAATATTTATATGATAAAACAATATGTGTTATATACAATAATTAAATCAACAGTTCTATTAAAATTATCATTGTTTTGGATACAACTGTATTATCTGACTTATGCAAATGGATAATGCTAGAATTTCAGTGTGCATTCTCAAACATGAAACAAAATCACAAACAATATTTATATACAAACTGTTTTTGAAGATTTTATTAGCATTGACTTGCAGTAGTGTTATTACATTATACTCTGTACTCTAGTTTGTTCTTTCAACACATGAGAAAACATAATCACACACACTTACTTTACTTGCAACACCAAATGCTTGTAAAACTTTTTTTTTTTTTTGCTGGGCATGATGACAAGTCAGTTAAGTAACGAAATCCACTAAGTTGAGGTCTGTTAAGTGAGGTGCCAGTATTCTAACATTTAATATACTTTTTTTTTTTTACAGAATAAGCTAACATTTTAATAAAGTCTCCGATTAATAGTAAATGGCACAATATTAATCTTATGTCAGTCAGAAATCACAGACATAAATGGATATCACTTGTTTTCACATCATTTTTGCATTCATTTTGCAGGTGTATTGTTTATGAATTCATTCATTTTTTACCTATACAGCAGCAATTATACTATGAACTGTACGATATAACATCTATATGCAGTGCCCTTCATTGTTAGCTGAGAACTATGGTACTGTAAGTTGAAAATACATTCTCAAAAGAAAAGCAGCAAAATGTTTGGATATATGTGCAATCAATGCATTTGCCCTGACACACAGGTGTAGCCCCAAATCTAAGGCCCAAGAATAAAAGAATTAATCTTCATATAAATGAGCATGTTATTCAATATGAAACAAAAACTTGGCCATAGTTTGATTACTGATTCATTCATGAGAAAATGTAATGAAGCAAAAAACATACCCAAGAATAGTTAAGGAAAAACCCACTTGAACTAGACTAGCTCAGCCTGGTTGCTATGCAAAGAATTATGCCTACATAAAGCACAGCCTTTTTCCAAGGCAAATTCAATGTTCAAGAGAGTGGGAGAAAGGTATACAGTGGAAAATGATGGTTCAGTTACCCTGGAAACAAAGAATCCACCTTACAAGGTTAGATGCAAATATCAGTTGTGTAAGTTTCAGCTTCCAGGTCGTCTACCACACTTATTGGATCACTATTAAACACAAAATATTATTTTTCTGGACTCAGACATCTCCAATAAATAACAAAATCTGATAAGCTGAAGCCCATTAAGTTGAGGTGCCAGTATATTGCCATTTTCTAAGTCTGCCGTCTTGTGCTAGTTTGCGGCTCCTCACTGGACTGTTGTTCAAGAAAACGCATCATGGAGCTCTCTGGTCTCCTGTTGTGCTGTGGTTTGAAGAGCCTGATAAATTGGCTCCTCCTCCAACCTAGTTGCTCCTTTGGTTCTCTTCACCCGAAACCATGAGTTGTGCTACTGCCTAATTGCCTCAAGTGCTCCCTTCCATGCTTGTTCACAGTCAATTACTGTACTCTTCTGTGGTCCATGAGTGTGGCTGCCTCCATGATCATTTTGTTCCTCAGTCCCCCTCGTAACTCGGTCCTCTTTCACAAAGATTCTCTCATGTATGCTATTCTTTAATGTTCATGCATTCATCCTCCACAATTATGCTGTTCATGCTTTCATCCTCTGAAATGTGTTCCTGTTTGCTGACAGAGGATAGGGACAGTGATGTTGGTGTTTCTCTAGCAAAATCAGTTCTTGATACCTTTATTTTGTGATCCTTCAAGAGCTGGATATCGACTTTTTTCTTCCAGCTCTTCATTTCTAGATTTTCTGAATGCATATTTTTTACCCCCTCCATATTAGCACCTTTCCTCTCCATGAAGGATGTTTGGGCTCCCCATCTCTGTGGTCATGATGATGTGAGAGTTATGTTTTGGTTCTGGTTGGCATACTCCCTTCTTTTCCCTTCTTTAGGACCATGCTCCTGAGAGTGCTAAGGAGAGTTTTGATAACTCTACTGTGGATATCTAGTTTCACTTAGCCTGGTCTACCATTTCATCTCCATTTCTTTGAGGACAAACCTACCTCTGCCTTGCAGTCTTTCCATTGGGTGCTTTGGCCTTGTATTTTTCTGCAATCCCTCCACCTCCTGTAATTTTCCCCTTCATGTTGGCAAGCTAAATCTTTTTATTGACTGGAAGTGGAAATCCCTGCTGTTCCCTCCTAGCTCTCCTCCACCAATTGGACTTCATCCTAGGATGATTTTGGAAGTAAGAATCTTTCAGCAAGAGTCTTCGTTCTGAGTCTCCTTGAGATGGCACTCCTCTTATTATTGGATGCAGGTTTGCATCTGCTGTCATGATGGATTGCCTTCTCCTGGACAAGATGGGGTTAGTGTGCTCAACTCCTTCCACTCCCATAGACCCAGAAGCACTTGTTGGCAGGGCCAAAATTTTAGCTCTAGGAAACTTTTTGTCACTTCTTCAACAACCTGTTGAAGAAGTGACGTTGGCTTGTGCCAACTTCTGGTCTTGTTCTTTGTACCTGTCTCCCCATAGGTTTCAATTCATTGCAGGGACCTCAGCTTCTTGGGAGTATCAATGGAAAAGTCATACTGCTTTTCTTTCACTATGTCAAACTTCTGACCTATGGTGCTACTAGATGAGGTTTGAACTACACTTCAATGATAATGGATGACAAGGGGCCTAGGTGCCTCCATGGTGGTCTACCTTTTGGGGGAATAGTTCTGTCAAACCCAAAGTCATGATTGGGTTTGTCATGACACTTTCTGACAGTTCTCAACATTGTCCTACCATCAGTTCTTTCCTCTTTCAGGGGTATACTAGAGACCAATTAATCCATGACAATGATGATTGTCTCCTCTTCCTCCCTGAACACCTAAGAGACTTACAGGCAAAGATACATCACTTGAAGAGACTGAAGAAGAAGTGGAATGTGGGAACCTCTTCTTTACCGATCAGTAAGACCAAAACTACAGCACACACTAGATCGGCCGCTTATCCTTGGCTGGCAACTCAGGGCGAGAGCAAACTGATTCTATAGATAAGCTGCTTTCCTTTAATGGATTGCTATTCTTGCTCCACCTCTTATGAGATGTTTCAGAAGTAAAACACAACAATCATGCTATTGTTAACAAATAAAGCGGAATGGTCACACACTATCTTCCTGGAACAACTACTGACTGTTTGATCTCGATCATGGCTGGAGGAAGCTGATTCCGACCAATGACAGCCATGGTCTTGATATCTAGTGGCATTGTGACTAGCATGCTTCTCGCTTGTGAACATGACTTTTGAAGAGGGAAACTCAGGAGAAAAATGTTGTTCCCACGGCGTAACTCAAAAATAGCTGAGGATGCATCTCAGCTTGAAGAGACTAAATACTGACAACACATGTGAGGGAGTGGAATGTCCTCAAGTTGTGGTATCTGTATGGCTGAGGCACAGAGTCAATATCAGGAGAAGCATCTCTGAATGGGAAAAATAATGGTAGTGTGGCAGGTATTGTTGGAGTACTAGTCAGGAAGAGAAGCAGTCATTACATGAGGCAGCATGACTAAAAGAGTTGCAGTAAACATCTGCCTCAGGTGCATCAGCACGAGATCAGACATAGATGACAACTAGTTTCCTTAAGCTGGGCCATGTGTAAGTCTTCCCTGGCAGGTGCATCTACTTAGTAGTCTCATTAAAATACTAACAAAAAATAATAAGAGCTTCTTGTTAAACTAGAGTACATCAATACAATACTAGCCTGATGTTCATAAACCTAGTGATGAATTTTCAAGTTGTGGTCCTTGCAACCATTTACAACTGAGTCATGAGCTGTAGCTTTTTCTATCTACTATTTGGGTGTTTACTACAGCTGATTCTACAGTAAATGTACATCTGTAATAGATTCCCAAGTTTGTCAACTTCCACATCCTCTTCTATTTAATTCCAAAACAGTCTCAATCCCACACTCAGAAAAGTCATAAATATAGCTTTAACTATATATTTCATCTAATCTTGAGTATCCTTAATATATGGAAACGTGCATCAAAAATTTTCTTCAAACATACTACATTCAAATACAAAGAATAACAGGCACATTACATTATTACAAAAAAACAGGTTTTGGTGTGGGAAAAACCTATTTTGGTAGCTGCTGTGCATCCTCAAAGGAGTTACACTCTCATGGTTAACCCAAGGCTCCATACGACAGACCAACCAATTACAAAGAATTCTCGTATAGTTGTTCTCAGCCAGAATAGCGCTTGTTGGCACAGTGATAGAATATAAAAGACTCAGGACAGGAGGGCTTTACCTCAAGTCACTACTTCTCACTCGCCAATATGTGACAACAACCTAAGTCGGCGGCCATCTTCATTACACGCCATGTCTGTGCAAGAAAAAGCGTTCACCCAAGTCCCATGCCTTTTCGTCAGGGAAAGTGGGTGGGTTTGAGGACTCACAGCGGCTCCCAAAAATAGGTTTTTCCTACGTCAAAACCTGTTTTTTGATAATGTAGCCGCTGTTCATCCTCAAAGGAGCATACAAAAGAAATTGACAGGTGACTAAATGGCTTAGCCCCTAATAAATAAATCCCAACATCCCAGATTAATTTTTGGTCTGAGGTACAGTCACAGGTTATTAACCAATTTCTTTATTCCATATACCCATAGGGTTTGGCAGTAAAGAAACAACACACAAACCAATATATGTATTATTCTTTGTGGTTCGAAGGTGACTACCTAATAATGCTGGGTCTTGCTGCAGGATTATTGCACCTTCCTCAGCAGTATCTCAGTATGACCACCACTCTCACAGCAATGGTGTTTCAGGAATTTTTTATTCAGGGTAAAGTCACAGGTTACCAACCGTTTTCTTTATTACGGATACCCATTAGGGTCTGGCAATAAAGAACAGGAGACACAGGAACCTATAAATGTATTATCCATTATGGTTTTATACAGTAACTTACCTAATTAAGTCAGGTCTGGCTGCAGGAGTATTGCAGCTTCATTGGTTTAGGAATACTGCCTCTAATAACTACTCCATACACTCAAAGACTTCTTCAAAGGAAACATTTTTTAAGAAAGCTAATGATGTACTCACCTTTTGGATGCCATACAACTTAGGAAAGTAGTGATGGTCTGCCTTTTTAATGAGGGCCACTAAAATAATTCTCAGCCCCAGTAGAAAGAATGGTTTGTATGTGCTAAGGCGTAGGTAAAATAAGACCATCCGGGATGTTTGTTGCGACATCTAGGTAAACCTTAAGCGCTTAACCTGGCATAAAATTTAATATGAAATACTGAGTTCCTTTATCAAATAAGAGGATTTTCCCTTTAAAGAGGTCCTCATTCTTGGCCAGGAGACAACAGTAAATGACAGCTACATGTATGAGTGGTGAAATGTTGTCCTTGTCTAAGAGAGCCCAGTACAGTAATCTGCGCTCCTGATGCCAAAGCACTCGAGAAGAGCTGTAGTTGTAATAGGCTCATGAATTGAGGGGATGACAGGAGTCTAAGAACCTTATTCAGGGACAAGGTAATGGGAAACCTTGCAGGAGCTGACCTTGAATTGAATTGAATATAGAATTTAGGCCACAGGCCAAGCACTGGGGCCTATGAGGTCATTCAGCGCTGAAACGAGAATTGACAATAAAAGGTTTGAAAGGTGTAACAGGAGGAAAACCTCACAGTTATATTATGAAAGTTGTTAGGAGAGGGTGGAAAGCAAGATGGAAGAGAATATGAAAGGAGGTACAGTAAAAGGATCAAAAAGGGTTGCAGCTAGGGGACGAAGGGACGCTGCAAAGAACCTAAGTAATGCCTACAGTGCACCGCATGAGGTGCACTGATGGCGCTAACCCCCTACAGGGGCAGGAGCTGACCTTTGTAGTGTAAAATACTGGAGAACACAATTAACAATTTTTATATTAAAATAAATTCCAAAACCATAAGGCACGGGTTCCGCCAATGCTGCCTTGTATGCCATGATTGTTGAAAGAGCAAGGCTCTTGACCTCAAAGGATAAAAATTGTAAAACTGTTTTAAGTAAGCTGACATCAAACATTGGCTAAACTTCAAAATTTAAAAATCATATACAGTAGAACCTCGGTCCTCGATGCTAATTCGTTCCAGAAGAAGTGTCGAGATTCGATTTTGTCGAATTCTGAGTTAATTTCTCCCATAACCTTGCCTTTTTATACAAAACTTTACACAAATTACAATTAAATAGGTTCAGAGTTGAATAACTTACCGTATCAGAAGCACTTTTTACATTTTTAAATGCATACTGTATCAAAAAAATTGGCCTATGACCAATGCAGCCGTATTACCGATGATATACCGAGAGCCATAGGCTAGGCTAAGTAGCCTATAGGCACTACCAGAATGTACTGTAACAGGTACACATGAAAACTGTTGTTAATAATGATAACATTGAAAAACAAGCCATATTATCACATTAAATTAATAATACAGTATTTATAAACCGAATTACTGTATGTCTGTTATCATAAAATTAAGAAAAATTTCCAAAATTACATCGGAACTCGGCAGCTTGTGGCAGATATAAACAAAACACAGCGCCACCCTGGTGGTGTATCGCGGTACTAATTACATAAACATTCAGAATGTTTATGTAACTAGTACAGC
This sequence comes from Macrobrachium rosenbergii, assembly GCF_040412425.1. Lineage (NCBI taxonomy): Eukaryota > Metazoa > Arthropoda > Malacostraca > Decapoda > Palaemonidae > Macrobrachium > Macrobrachium rosenbergii. The sequence continues at coordinate 10,432,984 of NC_089759.1, read as the reverse complement.
GATACACCACCAGGGCAGCGCTGTGGTTTGTTTATATCTGCCACAAGCTGCCGAGTTCCGACGTAATTTCGGAAATTTTTCTTAATTTTATGATAACAGACATACAGTAATTCGGTTTATAAATACTGTATTATTAAATTAATGTGTTAATATGGCTTGTTTTTCAACAGCAGCAGCATGTGTGAGTTTTAAATGCTTTTAAATAAGCATGGGAAGAACGCCACCAACAACGCCAACTAGCGGCAGCCGCCCAAAACTCTTTTTTCTACAAACATCATATGATTCATCAGGTCGGATTCCGGTTTGTTATTTGAGCTCCGACGCAAAGTTTACTCAACATTTCGTGTTGAAATCCGATTATTTCGAGTTCTAGTACAGTCGAGGACCGGGGTTCTACTGTATTGACACTCCATTTTTTAATATATGCTTACATGCCTCGGATGTATGCATTAGTTTTTACTATTTCATTGTTAGACCATTTACCTAGACCACTAACTTTATGTTACTTTTGTGACTCAAGAGATGTGGAACTAGTCAAGGATGCAGCTCCTATAACGTGAATGTCCACTTTTCAGGAATGCCAAGATGCTCCTGCTATGCAGGAGCTACTGACTTACTGGTTAAATTCAGATTAAGTTCAGAATTAAGATTTTCTTTCCATGTACACTGTAGTGTGAGAACAGGTTACCATTTGTGTGAATGATACTTGATAAAAGTATGTCTTGGAACTCAAAACTAATGCCTTTTATACAGACATCACTGGAATGTTCAATATTCTACAAACTTTATGCATTAAGCACATCATGTGACCTTCCACTGCCATCCACTCATGAGGTCAAGTGATGCTTACTGCTTTTCAAACGCATAACATGCTGTGGTAGACCAAATAAAAAATCTTGGAAAACTTGAGAATAATGAGGCTTCAATTAAGTTTTTCAAGTCCATTCTAAAACTTAGCTTATTTATGATTGCCACTGATTTTGGCATCATAACTTGAAAAATGTTGAAAGAAACAAGTGTATATTACCTTTATTAAATATATTTACAAGCAAAGTTCTAGACTGCTTACTGAATAACAAGTACACACTTTCTTTCATTTAAGAAAATATAATTCATTTTAGCAATATCATTGAAGTAAGAATACAAAGAACAATTATCTAATTACACAAATACACTACTTAAAATATGTAAATTGCATTGATACTTGCTTACATGGGGGGGGAAAATCCAGAAGTTCATCACCTGCCATCAAAAACTGAATACTGTGCATAAACTTCAAATACACCCTGGTGAACTTGTGGACTTTCAAGGTTCAGGTAATCAAAGGGTGATAATGATTACTCAGACATAAGGTCTCACTGAAAGACCTCCAGCTGAGCTATCTTAAATAGTAGCACCTGGGTAACGTTCCACAATCATGCCGACACCCTGGTGAAAGAGAAACATTTGCATAACAGAACCAGTCTTATAGGCAGAAAGCAAAGGCTAAGAATCTACTGCATGACAAAATTATCCATGAATATAATGTTACAACTAAAAAAAAACTAGTTTTTAAATCAACTTTATTCTTTATTTATATATATATATATATATATATATATATATATATATATATATATATATATATATATATATATATATATATTATACAGGCAGTCCCCGGTTTTGACGGGGTTCCGTTTTACGCCGTGTGTCGTAAACCAAAAATCGTCGTAAACTGAAAAATTGTCGAAAATCATAAAAAATCCTAAGAAAATGTTACTTTTAATGCTTTGGGTGTATTGAAAACTATGTAAACCACATTTTTATTGAGTTTTTCATCAAATAAACCTCCAAATTTTGATTATTCTGCCGTTTTGGAGCCATATTTCTTCCGTCGGATCGGCGTACGACGCGTCGTAACCCTGGAACATGCGTCATAAACCGGGAAATAATTTCTGATGAATATATTTGAAAAGCGTCGTAACCTCGGAACATCGTAAGCCGGACCCGTCGTAAACTGCCTATATATATATACAGTATAACAAAAAATTTTCATACATTAACCTGAATTTTTCATTGTTAAAGTGACCCAACAAGGATAATGTGACCAAAGTAGTCTTTACCTCAGCAAAGGCTACGATCATAGCTTTGCTGGGCGAACCTTAAAACCCACAGTCATGGTCTTGTCTAAAATTGGTACTTACCATCTGTTTCACAAAACAGCAACTGTACAAATTGGCTTCTGCTATGGCCTTGAAAGATATCACAAAAAGTGTATCTAATGGTTGGGGAGGCAGTAAGAAACGCATGCGACGCATTTTCTCTATTTGTGTTCGCAGCCAACGTATATAATACAGAAAACTCCATTTACACAAGATATACATTCATAGTAAACTTTTGTAAATAAAAATAGTGTAAATGGGTCATACCTGAGTGGGGAAGGCTGGGAGGGCCCTTGTCTGCATGAGGGCTTTTTACAACTGCTATTGGGTTAAAAGCTTCAATATCACATAAGCATCACTTTGTTTATCACTTTTGAGTGGCTGACTATTATTGGGGGGGAGGGTTAGGCCAGGGTAAGCCCTTACAGGGTGGGAAGACCGTGAGATCTGAGTAGTGTGTGTTGGGTGGGCCTCTGTCTCCTTAGGGTCTTTTATGACTACTATAAGAGAAAGATATGTCATGACTGGGTAACTCCAGCAGTGACAATTTGCAAACAAAATTAGTCTGACATTAAATAAGCTTTTCTTAAGTTGAAATATCAGCAAACTGAAAAACTTGAACAGATTACAAAATAAAATATCAGTATAAACTTGAGGAGGGGAGATGATGAGCAACATACAGCAGGGAAGATCAAGGAAATGGAAGTGCTGGGGATATGAAGGAAGAGTATGGCCTAAGAGAATCTGGAGAGACTGCATTAGAAGATTAGAGACAAAGGAACAGACAATGAGGGAACAAAAAACAGAACCATTTGGAAAAGGCTCATTACAAACAGCAACCCCGACTAAGGATTTACATCAATAAGGAGATGAATATCTTACAGAGTTACTCCTGAATCAAAAGGAAAACTTTAGAAGGGGAGCGACTGTTAAAGGCTGTTTAGAAGCAAGGGGTATCTTCAAGGAGGAAAGAGCTATTTACCAAACACAGTGACAGCCCACCCATAATCATTCACACTGATAAAAAAAAAAGAAATTCCTAAAAAAAACTTAAATTCTACAGCATGTCTGCATTACAAAGAGTCTTTCATTGAGTTACCAAGCTTACCCTTTCTCAAAAGTAGCTCTCTCTTATTGAGCAGCCCCCAACTGGAATCTCATTGTAGTTCATGTTAAATTACAATGGGCCCCTTTTCCTAACAATATCAGACACAAAATGTTACTACAGGTCGACCATCAATAATCCGGCAATCGTTAACCTGGCTCCATCACTGATCCGAGACTAATTTTGGCTAACACAATTTCAAACTACAATATATCTAAGTTAGAGTTTGACTAAATAATAGTCCTAAAAGCAAACGTTCGGTAGACTAAATGCAAATTGTCATACATTTAACCAGGTTTGCCAAACTTATGGCCTGTCTAATGATTAATTACTATTTCTTGTAATTAAAAACCAATTACTATGCTGTGCAAAACACTGTCATAAACAGTAGCAAGCACTAATATAGCTGAATTGAGAAACAGCAGTTTGCCCTTGCTATTACTGTAACTATCATACGTTTATTAAGCTGCGTCACACTGACTTATTAAAAATTTTCCAATTGTCAGTGATGACTTCAATTACTAAAAATAAAGTGATTTTTATTAATCTTTCATGCAACTGAGAAGTCTTAAGATATAGTATCACACTGAATTTAAGATGTGGCTAAAAAAAAAAATTAATGACAAAAGTAACACCTGGTCCTGATGAAATCACAAACTTGATTTAAAAATTTACTGCAACTATAAATAAAAATAAGATGCATTTTTAACCCAGCTCTGATATCACAAACAAATGTAAAAAATGAATCTCCAAATTAAGGTTTAATTAACACAAATGGCAATGATGATGTCAGTAATATGCAAACAGCTGATGTTTTTGAAAATGTGATCATCAGAAGACTGCAAATGGCGCATGATTGCAGTGTTCATATTATAATGCAAAGATATGACAAAAAATACAATATGACTGAATATATAAAGTAAAACACCAGTTTTATAAAAATTAACATTCCTTTAAATACGTGTACACTTTGACTTTCGTAAATGGCTACTATCGGTGTGACAGTTGACAGCCTAACCAGGGGCAAAATGTTCACACACATTATGTAGCTCCGGTCACCTCAGGTATGATGCGTACTCATATATTTTGATTAATTAAAAATTATTCAGAAGGTCACACGATACGTGAATACTGTATATAGTCAACACGAAACGGCTTATGGGATTGTACACTTGTAGTGATAACAGCGAACAGAAAAGTAATTTAGCTAGAAGCACAAACAAATAGCTAATTACGAGAGCTGATCTTTCTGCGGAATACCATGAGCCAAGAATATGATCACAATCGTGAAAAGTAAAGAAACAAAGCTGTGGTTGTTTTAAAAGAATCAAAACATAGACAACACAGGGCTTTTGGAAAAGTGTTGCTGATCTCGATAAATGAAAAATAGCTGGTGGTAGTGTTACTGATTTGTGAAAAAACAAAGGGTAAAATGAAGTTACTTTACATAGTACAGTATCAAGTTTGTGCGTTCATAAGACCCTGTGCACGCAATTGCATTTCTCTTTTGGGTTGTAAAAATAAGAAAAAAAAAAATATACAGTAAAAATATAGATGAGAATACAGTAGCATAGACTATAAATAAAAAATCATAGATAAGAATAGCATAAAATATAAATTAAAAAATCATAGATGAGAATAGCATAAAATATTAATAAAAAAAATCATAAGTATAACAACACGGACTAAAACAATCTGTGGCAAACCATAATTCTTTTGGGTAGTAAAAATAAAAAATGAGAAAATACAATAAAAAAAATACAGATGACAACAGCATAAAATATATAAAAAGAATTCCAAGATGAATAAGATGGGAATCCTGACAGCCCTTCACTTCAAGACATGTAACTGTGCTTAGTTGCAAATTTCAGCTCTTCACTTCAGGAGCAGCAGTGATGAATCCAAGTCAACAGAATTATCTGAACCATTTAATTTTGCCCGTGCTTTATTAAAATTTCACTTGATTTTCATTTAATATTTCTTTTTTCCTTCTTAAAAACTTGTACTGATTTACATGGTATTTTAAAGGTAGGATCAAGTGGTTAACTGTTATGTGTACTCTAACCTAATTGGTCTGTAATCTGCAAAAATCACTAATCCGGCGCACCCTGCAGGTCCCGATGATGCCAGATTGGTGATGGTCGACCTGTATTACCATTTTGGTTGGAACACAAGACCACTACACTTTGTATTCACCTCCCTTACCAATAGACTTCTTTTGACTTACTAATCTTCTCCACTACTCAACTGGCTGTTAATAGTTACCCATTTTACATCTTTCCTCCTCATTTTTCATCTAATGTTGATCAACCAGATTTTAATTTTCATCTTTCTTCATGTCTGCCTATATTACCTCTCGTAACTGCAGCTTGGCTATTACTTTTTACTGAGCAATTTATAAAAATCACAACCTGTAAAGGGTTGCTGTTTACAGTGTCATGAACCTCTTGAAGCCTCCCTTCATCTCCAGTGCTTTCTGCCTAATACTTTTGATCGATTCCCACCAGTTTTTTTATCACTTGCTGTTTAACATTTTTCAACTTTTATTGTATTCCATTTTTAACTAGCATTAAACATCATACCCATGAAACAGTTCACATACTAATTTTCTACCTCCACCTCTCAACTTTCAGTACTCTTAATCTAAATTATAATAAATATCTTCTTTTTACTTACCTTGTCAGTGTTACTAATTTTCTTTCATGTATGTCTGCATCACAGCTACATACTTCATCTCTCAGGAATTTAAGAAGCAAATATGAATTTCATTCATATTTGCTTTTTCAAACCTTAGCAACTGTGTTACTAAATAGTGGTACTAAAGACAGGCATGACTAGGCCTTCTTTTTGCCTTTATTTCCTTATATTTTAGTTATTACCAACCTTCAAAATCATCTTACTATAATCAAGTTACATGAAACAGATAGGCTACATCTGTACGAAAAATTAATATGCAGATAACTTACTTGACCTCCTGCTGCACAGGCTGTAATGCATGCCAGATGACCATCTTCCTTTATGAGACGATGGGCAGCATGCATAACTAGTCGGACACCTGAAACATTAGGAAGGGAAATGTTAAATGTTTGAAATAAAGAAAAATGTTAACTTAGTCATAAAAGTCCTAACATAAATCACTGAATGTGATTTATAAAATTATATTTCTTAATAATGAATTAAATCAAGATATGAAGAAAAGAGCTTGACAAAAACCTGTTGCTCCAAATGGATGTCCAATGGAAAGAGATCCTCCCCAATTGTTGAGCTTCTCCACAGGCGGAGCGCCAACTTTCCCAGGAAGTCCCTGATAATTCTGACCAAACCAATCAGAATCCATGGCCTTCAAATTGGCAAGAACCTGACCTGCAAAGGCTTCATGGATTTCCCAAACATCAATGTCTGATGGCTTAAGCCCAGCCATGCCCAGAACCTGAAAAAAAGGCATAAGGATGCTTTTCATAAGGCTATCATATAATCTTGTAACTGAAGTACATAAGATTATAATTACAGTTTAATTCTTGTGTAATCAGAATGCAGTCAGAGCTAAATGTGTTCACACTACAAAATGTTTACATAAACAGCTGTCAGCTATGTTACATCACCAATCACTTGAGTACCACAAACTATGCTACATCACGAATCATTGGCGCACAGATCATTTAAAAGACAACTGTCTCACCTGTAGGCATTCTGCTTGCAACAATTCTACTGGATAAAACAAAGTTTACTTGTTTGCACTTTCATTTTTTGGTTATGGATTCTATAACCCGTGTTGTGCAAGTAATAGTTTTAACAATGTGCAAAGGGACTTATATTTTTTACAATCTGTGCATACTTTGAAGATTGGTTGTGCATGGTTGGAAATGTAGTACAGTGCCTGAATGTAATCAACTACTGCAATATGTAGTTTGGGTATCAGGACTAAGCTTGCTGAAGTACAGTACTTATGTTATGTGTATACTAAGTAAAATATATTTATTGGACATTTTTAATACTGGTCAACCATCACTAATCAGGCTCTAATTTCGATTAAAATAACTTCAAATTTCCCAGGTCACCGCACCAAACTGCTGCTACTGTTTGTTGGTGCTACTTGTGTGCGCGCATACATATCCTATGCATGCATTTTTTGGGTTCATCTTTTGGGTTATATTAAAAAATTAGAAAATGCAGTAAAAACATAAATGAGAATAGCATAATATAAATAATAAAATCATAAGCAAAACTACATGAAACAAAACAAGCTGTAGCAAGTTCACAGACACCAGTGAATGAATATGTGCATACATATATATTCAATGCACGTGATTGCATCTATCTTTTGGGTTATAAAAATTTAAAAATTAGAAAATACAGCAAAAACATAAATAAGAATAGTGTGAAATATAAAAAAAAATTCCACGATAAAGATGGCAATTCTGACAGCCTTTCACCTCACACACGTTGTGTGCTTAGTTGTAAATTCCAGCTCTTCACTTTGGAAGCAGCAGTGATAAATTTTCTTGTGCAAGTTAACAGAATTACAGGTAACATTTATTTTGGCTGTGCTTCATTAAAATTTCACTTGATTTTCATTTCATGTTTCTTTTTCCTTAATAACCAACTTGTACAGATTTACAAGGTATTTTGCAAGGTACTGTAATTTAAAAGTAGGATGAGGTGATTAACTGTTGGGTTAAGGGGGAACAAGCTGCTTAATGAATAAGTTTATTTAAGTAAAGACCTCAATAAACTTATATCTAGCCATCTTCCAGCTTAAAAAGTTAATATTATCCCAACAAACCCTTCAACTATAGGTTGCTTGTTCAATTTTAAAGAGCGTTTACATTCACTGATGACCTCTAGTGTGGTTTATAAATTTACTTCTCCTCGATGTGATCAAGGAATCCATATCGGATCCACATTAAAGTTACTCAAGGTCCAGACTGACAGCCATAATGCATCCTGTTACAGAACAGGCATCAAACTTTCATCTCCTTAGTTCTCCAACATCAGAGAACATACCAAGAAATGCAAATGCAAAATCCAATATAAGGACCTTGAGATTTTAGGCAGGGCATCTAACCAACAACTTCTGACCACTACTGAGACATTATTCTTTAAGCAGCTTGTTCTCCCCTTAAGTGTATTCTAACTTAACCACTCTGTAATCCAGCAAAATCACTAATCTGGCACCCAGCAGGTCCCAATGATGCCAGGTTAGTGGTGGTTGACCTGTACTGCATTCTATACTATTCTTGCTTCATTGGATTCAGTAGTTTTACAAAGTGCATGTCTGCATATGGTAAGATGACTGAGCTGCAAGGTTAGGTTAAGGTTTGGGTGTATTATTGCAAGGAAGTAAGAGATGAATATACAAAAGCTTACCTTAGGGGTGGCATAGGTTGGTCCAAGCAGCAGCTGATCTTTTGGGTCTTGAGAGACATAAGTAAAGTCACGTAAGTATGCCTTTGGTTTCCAGCCCATTTCTTTAGCCTTTTCTTCAGTGCAAATTAAACAGGCAGATGCTCCATCAGTCTGTGACAATAAAAAAACATCAACTATCAATTTCATGAGGCACTCCAAAAAAACTTGGCAAAGTGCATGACTATTTAGAGTAGCCCTACAATCTCTTCTAAACTTGAGTTTCACTATCAATAACACAACCAAGAAGATAATTCTATGGCTTTACTTTAAAAAAATGAAATAACTCCTGGTACTAGACAGTCACAATGGGAAACTTTGACAAAATGTGAATGCTAATGTTTTTCAAATCAAGTAGCACACATGTTCTCACAACAAACAGCCACTAAAATTAAAGAGCTCAAGAGGCAGCCAAAAAAAGGTATCTTCCAACTAGGGATTAAATAAATTACCATTGTCTTATCTAAAATATCAAGATCTTATGAAACATGACAACTACAAAATTCTATAGTTCCTGTCTATCAGTACCTTGAAAGTGAGTAGTACATAATCCCTTCAGGTAATAATGTCTCTACTTTAAATTTTACAATTAATCTTAAATACTATCTCACAAAGATTACTAAACATGAAATAAGTTCTACCTCTTCCATCTTGTGCACAGACTTCCTTTATCACTATCAATTCTTGAAATTCCTCTATGCACTTTCTCCATGACTTTCTCAACTTTCCTGTTGTTGGTCATTTTGTTCCATCTAAATTTATTGCCTTTTGTTACTAACTGCCCTTCTCTCCTCCTCTTCTCATGCCCAGACCAGCTTAATCTTTGAAATCTCAGGCTATTTTACAGGCTTTGGAGACTACATCTCTCAGAAATCTTCAATTTTAGTATATCTTCTCAACACACAACTACTATAAATCTTAGCATTTTGCTGTCACATCTTGTCAAAATCTTCATTTTCTTTTAAATGACCATTATTCCACTCATACATGCCTAGGAAGGACAAAGTTTTACTTACAAATGGTATACTCTTTGTCTAACAATCATTCAACAGCTATTCCCATTTCATCTCAGCTACTGAAATTTTTTTTACATCCTTTTTAATACCCAGTTCTCAACACTACTGCCATGGTAACAAAAATTTTAAAACCTCTTGCAATTATCCTTCTAACTTCAGTATAAATTGTTTAACATTAGGGATCACATTCCCAAATATGAGAAGGATAACAAAGGAGGCCTAGAAAATCTTGCAGGAAAGTCTGGTAGGTAGTGACCATAATATGCTTGGAATTACCAAAATACCTATCCCAAGGAAATACAACCATACAACAAGATGTTGGGAAAGCTTACTACCTGGTCACTCATGTTAAACTCAGCATTCTTCAATATTTGGTCAATCTTGGCAATTTCGCAATTACTGCCTTGTCCCATACACTGGGATAAGGATGGAAATTAGTCTCTCCAAAGTTCCAAGAGGATTCAAGTTGGCTGAAGAGTTGGTCTTCAAAAGATATAATGCTTCACTGACAGTTTTCCTAATTTTTGCTGGTGTTTATAAAGAACTTATAAACAACTAAGTTACACCAACTTGAAAAGTTGAAAAAAAGGTTTACAAGATCAGCTCACTATCTGCCTATAACAACTCTCACTCTTCTGTGTAGCTGACTACACCAGTTGTGTGCAGTGCTTCCTAGGTCTATACAAAGTTTGGGAACCAGTTTTTTGGTAGGTTTTCCCTATGCTTTACAAAACTAAAGTGTGCACATTTCCAAAACCTGCTCTCTAACAAGGTTTTAAAGGAAGAAACTGAAAAAGCATCACGACTGGAATCCCTTGGCCTCTGAATAGTTTCAGCAAGGCAGTTGAGCTGAGCATGAGTAAAGGAAGCTAACAGGTTATACCCCAGGGTGACCTCAACTCAAAACTTTCATCTGTTCTGGAAACAATAGCCTTAGAAACACCAGCCTTACAGATATCTTCTAGAAGTGAAGTCAAAAGACAAATAAGCCAAAATCTTTCAGCATTTAAAAATTTAAACCTTAGCTCTTCACAGATTACAACAAAAACATTTGCACAAACTTCTGCCAGCAGATAAAATAACTTACAAGATAAGATGCATTAGCAGCAGTAACTGTTCCATGTGGCTTAACAAAAGCAGGTTTCAGTTTGGCCATCTGCTCCTTTGTTGAGACACGAATGCCATTATCTTTGTCCACAATCTGGTCCACACCAGGAACCTTGAAAGGCACTAAATCAGAAAGATGGCCTGCTTCTTGAGCATTGTGAGCCAGTGTGTGAGACCTCAGAGCAAAATCATCTTGTTCTTCTCTTGATACCTGAAACAAATCAAAACATTTAATACACATTAGCATAATTAAAAATGAAGATGATCAACCAGCCTAAGGACATAACTACACACCACACACGACTGAAAACAAATTTTCTCCTTTAAAGCCATAATGCGTAAAAGTTTTCTAGACTCTTACATAAACTACAATGCAAATATCAAAATTACAGTAATTGTTTCTAATGGATTATCTGTTCTTCACCCTGAAAATTGCATTATGCTCACATCACAGGCTGAGATAACCACCAATCTCTCTTTTGATTAAAAAAGATGAAGAGGAGCAAACTCTCACATTACTAAAAACACCTGGATCCTTGGCCATCCATTTATCAACCACCTCATAACTAGGGTTGGTCAAGCTGGTGACAGCTCTACAGTGATACCCTTATTTGTTTTCTTCACTAAGATTATTTGGTTCTTTAAATTTTCTAACCAAATTTTATCCTTATGTTATTCCTTCATTCTTTTCACTGCTCTATTCTGTTGGTATTTTTAAGAAATGTGAAAGGCAGTGCTGAAATATGAATACCGTACTTTACATCTTGTCGGGTTTTGGAGTTTGCCACTAATTACCTATATGATTACAATTTCCCATTTACCTCTACATCTCATTCTTAAGCAGTAGCAAATATTAAGGCTGATATATCCATTCTTTTTGATACAATCATATTCCAGAATTCTCAATATTTGTATATCTCTATTGCTTCCATTAACTACTTAATAGTTTAATTAGTCAATGACTTGTCTTGTAACAGTTTTTATTCACCTTAAAACCTACTATTTCTATTTTTGTTTCTAAGCGAAGGCATCACTGGTTATACTATTTGGCACACTTGAGTTTTCTTTGAGAGTTTTATAATTTTCTATTGCGTATTAATGAGTTTCCTGGTGTATTAACAACATTAATTTGCAGTGGGTAGTAGTTGTCCTGCTTTTTTTTAGCATTAGCATTAGCAATCACTATTGTTAACACTGAGTACCGTCATACCTTGATCTTAGGCACTTGGAGTTGCATGAATTCACACACGCAAACTTTTCATTGGAACATAACTAACTGGCATACGCAATTTTTTCACAGACACGTGACATTTGCAAAATCCTCAAGATACCCTGCAGGAGTGGTTTGGTATGAAAAATTTTTACTACTCTTATTTTTGTACATAAATACTGTATGATACAGAGGTAAACTAGCATACTTTACGTTAAAATGCAGTAAAATCAATCACAAGGTCATTTTGCATTTTTTCACTATAATTTTTTCACAATATCTAGTTACCTTACATTTTTCTGCATTTTATTTACATCTGTAACTTTGGAATATTCCATTTAGGAATTGAGCAACTTTCGGTCTTTATTTTTTTCCTTGCCTGCATAGTTAGTGTTATTTAGAGCCACTGAAGAATTTAGAACATTAGTTACAGATTCAAGCATGAGGCAGGACAACTGGATGAGCTAGCATGAGTTAAGGATAATTAGAAATAAAAAAAATCCTGAGAAGTATAAATGGAGAATGGTGACCTGAGTAACCAAAGCATGAAGAGGAGATAAACCCATTCTCTCTCTCACACACACACACACTCAGCCAATCCAACCCTGAAGAGTTATCAATCAGACCCATTAAAGAAAAATCTGACAAGCTACAACTGAAAAAAAAAAAAAAACCAGGGAAGAATCACAAGAACATAAACAAGATAGCAGAAGAAGAGGTGAGCATACATCTAAAAGAAAATTTATGAGGATCTGAACTTTAAGAACACATGAATATAATGCAATACAGATTACAGTACAAACTAGAACACAAGGTAAACAAAAATTATATAGACTGAATAAAATCCAATACAGATTACAGTACAAACTAGAACACAAGGTAAACAAAAATTATATAGACTGAATATAATCCAATACAGATTACAGTACAAACTAGAACACAAGGTAAACAAAAATTATATAGACTAACACAAAAAAAAAAATGCTTATATGTAGCATGGATCCATCCATGTGCCAATGTCAAAGATAGTCCGAAAGGTTGGCCATTAGTGAACCCATTCTACTATTAGTTCAAACCCCTACAGTTGGTGGTAAAGGTTCTTTGCAGCAATCCTACAGCCCCAGCTATATTGTTTTTAACTTTTCATCTGTTCCCTTTGGCCTCTTCCTACTTACCAGTAAAACTTATTCACCTTAATCTTGCTCCTATCTTAAATCCCTCATGACAGCCTTATGCATATCTTGAAATGTGACAGTTTCATCATCAAAATATGGAAAGCTAAACAATGCAACTGTGAGAAGCACCAAAATACAACACTCAACATAAACATAACCACAAACACAGGCATTAACAGAAACAGGGAAAACTGACATGAAATTCTATTAAGAAAAAAAACCCTCCAATGAAAAGACATACAAGCTTAGACTGGAGATGTAAAGGGCATCTGCTTGTTAAGTTGACAGTAATACCCACTCTTAGGACTTACCTACTGAGAATCACACAGACTTATATTATCTATTTGTATACTATAAATGTCTGCTTTTCAAATTATGAGAATGGTTAATGCTCATATTTTGTATTTTTCACTTGTTCCTCTAACTAGTTTTTAGGATCTTGAGAAACTTACCTTAAAGGCAGCAGCCAAGCGATCACCTGAATGACCCATTGTCTCATTTGTTGAAAACTCTGCTACAGCTGGGAGTTCAGGCATAAAGTGTTTCAAAGAAAGCTGTGACAACAAGCTAAGTCTTGCACCTGAATTTGAAAAAAAATACACATAAAATAGCAACATACACTCAAAGTTAATTAGGAGACAGTGCACTGCATATTCATCTCCTCACAGTATGATAAAAACATAATTTAACTAAACACTGATGAATCATCAAATATTAATTTTACCACATTTTATAAGCCTCTAAACCCTTACAATTCTAATGATTTTGCAATTAAATTCTCCAATCCTCCAAAGTTGTGCATATAAGCCAGCTTATATCTTTGTGCCATTATGTGTGATTGGCATTCAAGATAAACAAAATAGCACTTGGCTAACCTGCTATGACTGTCTCTGTATCACCTGTTTCCCATCAGGTGGCATTGGAATAATTACGTTCTTGTCAGAATTCTTCATGACCACCCACTGAGATGTAGGAAGGCTGGGTGGGTTTATACTTTAACAGTAATCACATATTCTAATAATTAATTTTATGATAAAAATATTCATTATTTGGAGTGAAGCTTACCTACTGTTAAAGTTAGCTGACTACCACATTAAATGAAGTTGGTGGGTTAGTGATGCCAGAAAAATAACTGTTCAACCAAGCAAACTAAAAGCTTTTTAATGAGGGGAAAAGCTTCTAACATTCCACCTTCTTATGCTCCGTCTGTGAGTCAGGAGGAGGAGGAGGAGGAGGAGGAGGAGGAGGAGGAGGAGGAGGAGGAGGAGGAGGAGGAGGAGGAGGAGGAGGAGGAGGAGGAGGAGGAGGAGGAGGAGGAGGGAGGAGGAGGAGGAGGAGGAGGAGGAGGAGGAGGAGGAGGAGGAGGAGGAGGAGGAGGAGGAGGAGGAGGAGGAGGAGGAGGAGGAGGAGGAGGCCACTCGTGCCTCAACAGGAGGAGGAGGAGGCCACTCGTGCCTCAACAGCTAGGTTAACACACGTGGCCAACATGTACAACTGGAACATTCGGTGTACACAAACTCGTTCCTATGCAGCTTGACACTCTCATCTTTGCTTGCTGTAGATGGCAATGCTAAAACAGAAAACAAGCATAATACCGTACAAGAGTAAATCAGAAAGTCAAAATTATTTATAACGTCAATTCACACCGCCTCCACAAGGATAAGGCATGACGAATTCCAACAAGAACATACACACTCTAACACCACCTGGTGGGACACAGTCCACTGGTTAGCCAAGCATTATTTTATTTTGAACGCTGATCGTACCTAATGGTGTGAAGATAGAAGCTACCTTTAAAGGAAGTTACGATTCATTCCATATAAACATCCACATTACTTTCACTGTGACCATAAATTTGACTAGAGTCAAGTAGGCTTATTGACTTTGAACAAAAATTATTCAGCAACCAGATGGAAAGTGTGCATAAATATACATTACATATATAAAAAATTCAGTCTGTCTACATCAATGCAAGGTGTATCTATATATAAAGTATATATATATACATATGTATGATCCTGGTCACTTCAAGGTGGTCTATAATACACCTTTTATATTTCTTGGTCTTTCTTACAACCTGAATGTACAGATAAAGCACTAATAAATACTGTAATGGAATAAATGAGAAGAGGAAGCAGAATTAGATACTGCTGCTAAAGATTTGACCAAATGAACAAAAACATGACAGAGGAAAACCAATTACTGTACACAAAAAAGTGCTTAGTTCTCTTAAACAATGGGTATACCCATACTCAATAAATCAACCATTTTACTAACATCCAAATTCTAGTGTGTCTCAGGCAATTTCAGTAATATCTTCTCTTGCTCAGCTGGAAATTACAAGAAATGCTTTGGGAGGTTTAAGAAGAATAACTTTTACCTTCATCCTCAAGCTGGTGGCCTCCATAAATTCTTTTTCTCTTTTTCACAAACAAAAGATTTTTGATCATGTACATAACAAATCCAAAACACTCATAACTGGTAATAAATTTGCCAAGGCATTATCCACCCATGGGGGGTAACTCCTTTGGGGACTCAACAGCGACTACCAAAAATAGGTTTTTCCTACGTCAAAACCTGTTTTAGATACCTTCCCACCTGACTGCCTAACCTCTTCAACTTTATATTATGCCAGTTTTGACCTCTTCTGAGAAGAAGTCGTGTTTGCAAGCCTTATTTGAACATAGAATGATATATCTCTAGATTTAATAAATTACCTTAGAATGATAAGTACCAAACCTTACCCAACCTGCCTGTTGTACACTGTATTTTACGGGCAAAATAAAATGAGGGGGGTCTATTATTGTGAGATTTTACTGTCGCATGAGTAAAAGGTTAACCCAAAATGAATTAAAATAATTTCACATTCCGTATTTTTCTTCTGTAATTCTATAAGCATTGTAATTATATAAGTCTGATCCCACTACAAAAGCCTAGTCTCAAGTCTGCATGCATTTATGATTGCTTGCCGTTTTACTACAATTTTTTAAAAGCTGGAATATCACTGTTACTCTTTTGTTTTATTTTCTTTTCTATGACATGTCTACATGAAAATTTCATTCAAAAATACCTGCGACTGAGTATAGAAAAATAAATAACACTTACCTGTGGTTTTAGCTTTGTTTAACTTCAACATCAGAGCACGCATCTTCCTTGAATGGCGGATGGGGACATCAGACATAAATTCAACACCACCAGCAATACAGGCATCATAAACACCAGCATGCATAAACCCAGCACCTAGAATTCAAAATAACAATTCTTCTGTACTGTACAAAATTGGGTTTTAAACTTTATACAATGTAATGATTTTTGAGAGAGAGAGAGAGAGAGAGAGAGAGAGAGAGAGAGAGAGAGAGAGAGAGAGAGAGAGAGAGAGAGAGAGAGAGAGAGAGAGAGAGAGAGAGAGAGAGAGAGAGAGAGAGAGAGAGAGAGAGAGAGATTGATTCTCTATGACAAATTTAGTAAATTACTTCATGTGGGAACTGAGTAACCAGTTGAAGTGACTGACCATAACACCAAATTAAGGCTAGAATGTAAAAAAAATCCCTTGCCATGTTATCACTACAAAATTTTAAAATCTCTGATTATCATTAGTTAAAAAACATAGCCACTAATGCAGTTGTAAAGCTGCAGATTGTTTTGTACATACCATAGAAACTTCAGAAAGGTTAATTCTCTCTGTCCATTTTACCAAATTACTAGTTACTGGTAAAATTACCATATATACTCGTGTAAAGCACGATCTCGCGTATCGTGCGACCCCCAAATTTTCACCCATAAAAAACTATTTTATCGTGTGTCTCGTGTATCATGCGAGTTCCTTTTTTGAGAGACCAAATTACAATACGCTAACCTCTTTTCCTCCATCTCTTTATTCCATCTTCTAGTTAAAAAGTTAAAAAATTATATACGACAATGATAAAAGTATCGTTAGTAATGTTATGTTTGTTCCCTAAACACGAAGAGCCATAAACAACTGAAGAAGAAAAAGCTGTTTTGCTATGAACAACCGAATCAGATAACAACAACTGTTTTGCTTGCATTTCAACCATCGTACAATAGCAAACAATTACCGTAGTTATGTTACAAATAATGTTAAGTAGAATATGACAGATATATTTTTACATTATACCCTTATTTGCTATGGAGAAAAGATTGACAAGGAAATGTACTGCTATATTTAAGATGCAAGTTGTAGCTGAAGCTGAGAAAATAATGTTCAAGCTGCTAATGACTATAAATTATCGTGCATCAGCAACATGGATAAAACTCCCCCTAAACTTTGATATGCCATCAAACTCGACAGTAAATAAAATTGGAGAGAAAAGTATCTTAATCAAAACTACTGGACATGAAAGAACACATTTTACTGTTATTTTAATGTGTATGGCAGATAGGACGAAATTTTCCCCCATGGTTACTTGAAACGGAAATTGAACTGTGCCTAAACAAACATTCTTGAATGGTATTGTCGTCCATGTTCACAAAAACCTAAACAATGCAACTGGAGCATGGTCGCTATGTTTGTATTTCAAAATACAATAGTAAATATGAGAATATACATACAATATTATTGGATACAGTGAAGTAAAGCATAACTTTTTAAAAGATCCATGTGAGATGCATATTCTTTATGTTTGTATTTTATATAATATGATACTAATCTGTGAATACTATATACACTAATTTTATATCTCATGTATGATACAACCCCCTTAAAATTTGCTTCAAAATTTGGTCTTCAAAAGTCGCATGGTACAAGAGTATTTATTGAAATTAAAAGAGGTAATGTTCTATGACATGTCACTAATAAAGGTATCAGTTAAAGTACAAAAACTACAAATATAAGTTATAAAACCAATTGCTTCTATTACTATCAAGAATCTGATTTTAAGCCCCTTTCCATTCACATCTTACACTGATGATTAACATCATCGTTGCGCACAGATACTCCGTTCAAAAGATCTCCCAGCTACACCAAACTTGCTAAATCCTGTTAGAAAAAGATCCCACTGCTCATGTCCAGACCATCCTCTGCCACCTTTGTATGTATGAGTTGAGAAATTTTAAAATTTCACTGATTTTAACTTGTTAATCATACTCAGTAATGCATCACTTGTGATCACATATCACTATGAATAAGATATAAGGGATTAAATTTATAAGAGTTCTAATTGCATTTCTCCTGCTATCTTGCTAAATGAAAATATCCATACCAGTGTTTTTCAAAAGCAGTTACTAAGCCATTACCATGACATAAAGGCTCATACACTGTCTGGTACCAAAACATATTTGTTGAGGTAAAAGAAAAGCTGCTACTTAGGGCAACCACCAATTGATTATGCAATGCAACCATTTAATCTCTTATGTACACTGTTATGGTCTGATTGACTTCTAACAAAGACTGTTATATTAGTTAGTTCTGAAAACACATGATTTGCTAAAATCTCAACAGCACACTCATTTACTGGAAAATTTTTGAAGAATGGCAGTCATACAATTAACATACTACTATTGCAAAATTATAAACTATAATAATAAAATATTACAACACTTGATAAAAAGCATTTGAATTTCGCTTGCCTCCTCAAAAAACCTAGTTTAAAATGTGCAAAAAAAGGATGATTAATTTAAACTTACAAGTTGATATGGCTTGATTAGAAGAAATGCATGCCATTGTTACAGTGTGGGCAGGAATCCTATCAGAAAATCCAGCTCCCAAGGCAGCTTCACGTGCAACATTGGATGTTTTCACTTCCTGAATTACTGTTCCCATAGAAATGTAATCAACTGAAGTTTTGTCCAAGGCAAGGCGAGAAGCAAGACTTCTGTTTTAGATTAAAAAAAATATATATATATATCAATAAATAGTACAAAAAAACCTAAAAAGTGCATAAATGTTATATGTATATATATATATATATACACATACATATATATATGTATATATATATAATTATTTTAATTCTGTACAAATATTATGTGTGTAGTATAAATAATTTATTTTAATTTTCTAAAAATAAAGATAAAATATGAAGCTTCTGATACTTAATCCTACAGTACTTTTACTAAATCTGAATAAATGTACATTTCTATAATCAGATATCTCAAAGACACACTGAATTCCCTACTGTTTGAGGCCAGTGCTAAAAAAAATATATAAAGTACACATCCAAGTACAAAATAAAACAACTGATCCCTACTGTTTGAGGCCAGTGCTAAAAAAAATATATAAAGTACACATCCAAGTACAAAATAAAACAACTGACAAAATTCATTCAAATACAACATAACAAAAAATCCCACTGAATCAACAAAATTTACAGAGGGACCATAGCTACTGACTACGCTAAGTTTCCAGTAAGTGAAAGTAGTGATATGTATATTTTTATCCTTGTGATGATCATGTTAAAAAATATAAACCCAGAAAGTATCCAATTAGTAAAAAATAAAAAAAAGTGAATTTTCCCTTCAAACACTTTAATACCATAATGTCTTTTTAAAACTAATACAAATGACAAATTTTTAAAGTAATTTGTATTTTTCCTAACATACAAACCTGAGGTCTTTACATACAGAAATACTGAAGGTATTCCCATACATAAAGACCGTGGGTTTGTACTCGTGTAGGAACAAATACAGTATGTATTAATAAAAGAAGACAAAAATCCCATAGAGGTTCATCCTGAACTAAAAACCAAATTACTGCCCCCATACATTACTAACATAACTATAATTCAACTACTTCTAAATTTAAAAATGTCAGGTTTTGACACTGTATGAAGTAGACTAATTCTGACTGAAAAAGGATACAATCAAATTAATAACAATCTCTAACAGTAAAGATTGATAGAGCAGTAAGTGACAATCTGCAAACACTTAATTTTTCTGAATCAAGGCACTGGCTGCTTCTGCTTCCTTTTATAACTCTCCCTGACTTGGATCCTCATCTAACTTCACACAATGATGTGTAGTCCAACACTACCCCTCTATTTACAAGTTTCCCAGCAGGACTTGGAAAGTTATGCTGTCTAAAAACAACTGACTCTACACCATTTGCTGTGAAAACTGCAAAACCATGTTTACTAAAACTGTAACTTTACTCTGTTGGGAAATATGAAATAAGCAAAATCAGCATCTGTCCAATAAATAATTCATACTTACTTAAGAGCTTGTCTTGCTAAATCATGAGGCATAAGCTTGTTATACTGAGTTCCTGACATCAGAAAAGGAGTTCTGACACCATCAATAAGAACAATGTTCTTGGTTCCAGGCTTTGCAACAGATGTTTTCTTGGCCTCTGCAAACTGTGTTGCAGAGGTTCCCAGTGCACGGCTACCCACTGAAAGGAAAAATGCTGATATTGTAGTGTGATTTTAAAGCAATAAAATATAAAATATGTTTTTATAACAAATATTTTATTCATACAAACCCATCAACCATAAAGTCATCATTCAATCTGAATGTTCCCATACAAGTATAACTGTCTTGTAAACAGAAGCATCAGAAAAACTAATAGTGAGTTCATGCAAGCTTGCCTTCAACTCATTGCTAAGTAAGCTAGTTACTTCCTTCTCATTGTTTATGTAGCCTGGAAATGACACAGCATGAACATGGAAATGGGAGGTGGACTTAATAAATGATACAAGGATTTATATGAGAACCTTGTCTGTACCATCACAAACCCTGATTCATACAGAGCCCAAATTGTATTTTATGAAGGAAGTTGAAAAGTTCTGAGTCCCTGACTTACACGGTTCCCATAGATCCAGTGGAACACTTGTGGACTGTACAGGTCAAGAATGAAGGCTTATAAGTACAGTACTTTCACAGGGTGCTGTAAGTAGTGGAATGCCCTTAGAGCAAAGCCTGTAATTTCTGTACCTAGCCATGGAAGAAATATTCTTTTATTCTCCTGAATATGAATGTGGTATGAACACAGGAGACTGTTAAAGAGAAGAGTAGGAAGAAGATTAATCTAATCTTAAACCACTGGTGAAACTTGCCTTGTTGCAACTTGACATCCAAACAAGAACACACACCTACTGTAGTGCATACCATCAATAAGATAAAACTGGCAAATGCAGAGCGGTATCTCCAAGCACCTACATTTAAAAGCTATAATCTCCATATTACCCTTGCAACCTAAGGATACTGAGAGTGATCTCAAGAACACCCACTCTTACCCAACTAACCTCATCTTCAGGAACCTCTGCATATATACTCGTACACCTGAAGGATGACCTGACTTGAGCGTACGGATGCTGGTTTGCTGACAAGAGCCTGGAGTGTCACTTCTTAGATGTCCTGCCCTCTTCAGGCTGTAGCAGATGGTTCTTACTGGACAAAGATGTACTCTAAGTCCTCAGAACTGACAGTAAAGGCCACCATGGTGAAGGTAGCGGTCAGTACTGTGGTGCTAGGACAACTGCCACCCACACAACTGCACCCTGTAAAACAGCTGCCCAGGATAACAGCCCAGGACAACTACGGCCCAAAATAACTGCATCACATATTAAAAATATATCAGTCACGCTCTCCAAGAGTTTGATGTTTGTTGCTGTAGAAAATACTGATAAAGATTGATTCACTATCATAAAAGCATGAAACCCTTACCAGAACCAATCATTTTACATTTGTCAGTAATGACCATCTCTATTAAGTTGTTTGGAATAGGATGTGGAGACCCAAGAGCACTTCCTCTGAAGCTATGGAAAGCCACAGATTACTAACACTACAACAGCTGCAGCTGTAGGGACCTCATCCTGAAGCAGCCGTGAGGAACAAACTTCCCCAGAGAAGACATGTCTAATCATAGACTGCCAGAGCTTTTCTGGAGGACTTGGTTGGTACTGGAACTCTTGGATAACCATGAGCACATGAATGGAGGACTTGCCCAACTTACCCTCTTACCACAACTTAACCTCCTGGTTACCAAGCTTCAACAACAGTTTCCAGCTCTAGCTGAAGAATACTCTTACATAAAAGATACCACAACTTAACCTCCTGGTTACCAAGCTTCAACAACAGTTTCCAGCTCTAGCTGAAGAATACTCTTACATAAAAGATGAGTTTATATTTCCGTAGAAACGCACTTCATTTAACAATGTTTTGTAACACACTAAGACCTACCTCTAAAAACTGTCACAAATTTCAAAGATTGGCATTTGGTAATTGGCATCTGGTAATCAACCTTAAGTTAAGCAGGACACAGCAACCTACGGCAGTTTAGATATGACACAGGCCCCTACAATGGGGTACATTAGGATGCTGTTGGCCACAATTACAAAATGTGAGAGGATAAGAAACACAGTTCAATATATGATATCACTGTTGCCAACAAAGAATTCCATATCACTAAGGATCAAATGAAGGTAATTTTCATTTTTTTTCTTATAGAAGAAGAGAAAGTATTTATTGAGCAAAGTCTAACGATTGATAATTTCCTAGGTCTAGGGTTGTCATTTTCAAGGTGTCCCATAAATTCTTGGAGATACACTTTGTTTTTTAGCTTTTCTGTCTGTAAGAATTATGAAGCTTCACAAGGAGATATTGCTGGAGACTTCTGCTTCCTTCCAAGTTTTACCAAGTTAATATATTCAATTGTAAAACACATGCCTTTTGCATAATGTGAAATCAAGACATCCAGCAATTTAAGTGAATGTGCATCTGGAAGCAGACACTATGGTGATTTGAACAAGAAAAAAATGTGAGCCCTCTAGCTGTACCCAACAACTGGTCAAGTAGGACTAAAAGCCCTAGGTTAGGTTAGGGAAGATAAGGTTAGCATGCGATGCTATATTTATTTTTTCTACTTCATGACTCCCAGCACTTGTAGATTAGGTTTGGTGCAGGAGGAGGGAGGGCGGTCACCTAGGGCTTCATGCCCAAATTAAAATGGGTTAGCAAAATGATATTTTAATGATAAAATAAGGTTTGTTCATACTTACCTGGCAGATATATATATAGCTGTATTTCTCCGAAATCCGACAGAATTTCAAAACTCATGGCACACGCAGTGTGGCCAGGTGGTTAGTACTCATTCCGCTGGCTGGGAGGCGGGAATCGAACCATTCCCATTTTCTATTCAGATTTTCTAGTGCCACTGTCTCAAGAGGGGAGGCGGGAGGGCACTAAAAGTATATATATCTGCCAGGTAAGTATGAACAAACCTTATTTTATCATTAAAATATCATTTTGTTCATGACACTTGCCTGCCAGATATATATATAGCTGAATCCCACCGTAGGAGGTGGGAAGAGACAGAATAGGATTTAGGAAACAAATAAATGTAGGCGAATGACGCCTTGGTTCCTTACCTGTTAGCATAGCTGACTTCGAGGTTATCTGTCACCCAAGCCTGCTTCTGCTAATCCAGAGTCTCCAGCAAGGTAGGGACCTATAAAGCTGGAGAGATCCAGATGACCTGTCCAAGGGGGCGTGACCACAATAGGACTAGATCATGTTACCATACAGAGAGGGAGAAGGAGCAACGACCAACCACCTGACCGCCCTATCTAAGGTAAAAGAACCTAGCATAGGCTAAAAATTGGGATGTCCACCTCAATGGCCACCCAACAACCAGAAATAGACAACAACAAGATTAAAAATACTACCTAACCCCTAAAGGATAGGATGAGTATTGCCTTCTTCTCCCAACATAGTGTCTGCGGATGGAAACGCATGGTCCCAGCGAAGAGCAGTCTTCAAATGTCGTCTTCACATCCCGCAAGTAATCTGAAGTTTAACACTGAATTACTTCTCCAGAAGGTAGCACCAAGAATATCATTCAGAGACATATTCTTTTGGAAAGCCATCGAAGTCGCGATAGCTCTAACTTCATGAGCTTTTACTTTCAGAAGTCTCATGTCACCTTCTAGGCAGGAGGAATGAGCCTCTCGAATAACACTTCTTAAAAAGAATGCTAAGGCATTCTTGGACATGGGAAGATCAGGTCTCTTCACCGAACACCACAGATTGTCCGATGAGCCTCTAGTATTCTTGGTCTTGGCTAAGTAGAACTTAAGAGCCCTGACAGGACACAAGACTCTTTCTGACTCTTGCCCAAGTATTTCCGTCAAACCTTTGATTTCAAAAGATTTGGGCCAAGGGTTTGAAGGATTCTCGTTCTTGGCTAAGAACAAAGGATTTAGGGAGCATACAGCATTAGGACCCCTAAAGCCAATATGTTTGCTAATAGCCTGCACTTCACTGATCCTCTTAGCTGTCGCCAGAGCCGTTAGGAAGACAGCTTTCCTAAATCACGTTTTGAGGGAAGCCAAGACAGAGGTTCAAAATTACTAGACATAAGAAACTTCAGGACAACATCCAGATTCCAAGAAGGTGTCCTGAGTTGAGGAATTTTGACAGTCTCGAAGGATCTTAATAGATCGTGAAGATCCTTGTTATCGCACAAGTTCAGGCCTCTGTGTCTAAAAACTGCCGATAACATACTTCTATAGCCCTTAATAGTCGAGACTGCCAGTTTATTCTTATGCCTAAGATAAAAAAGGAAGTCAGCTATTTGTGGTACAGAGGTCGTGGACGAGGAAACTCCTTTACTCCTGCACCATCTTCTAAAAACAGACCACTTGTACTGGTAGACCGCGACTGGAAGAAGGTCTCCTGGCATTGGCGATGGCCTTTGCCACAGATCTCGAAAAGCCTCTTGCTCTGGCCAACTTTGAGATAGTCTGAACGCAGTCAGACTCAGAGCGGAGAGGTTTTGGTGGAACCTCTTGAAATGCGGCTGCTTGAGAAGGTCCACCCTCAATGGAAGCGTTCTTGGAAAGTCCACTAGGAAGGACAGGGTCTCTGGAAACCAATCCGCTGCTGGCCAGAAGGGGGCTATTAGAGTCATCCTTGCTCCTTCTGACGTTGCAAACTTCCTTATCACTTCTCCCAGGATCTTGAAGGGAGGGAAAGCGTAAAGGTCGAGTCCTTTCCAGTCCCAGAGGAGGGCGTCTATGGCTAACGCTCCTGGGTCTAGGACAGGAGAGCAATAAAGGGGAAGTCTTGCCGTCCTGGACGTGGCAAAGAGGTCCACTAGAGGACGTCCCCAAATTCTCCACAACTCTAAACATACCTCCTTGTGAAGAGTCCCTCGGTCGGTAGCAGCTGATTTTGCCGACTGAGAAGGTCTGCTCGAATATTCTCCACTCCCGCAATGAACCTCGTGAGAATAGTGACCCTTCGAGCATGAGTCCAGAGCAGGATCTCCCTCGCAAGGATGAACAGGGAACGAGATCGAGTACCCCCCTGTTTTTTGAGGTACGCTAGAGCTGTGGTATTGTCCGAATTGACCTGGACAATTCTGCCTACAACTTGGGCTTCGAAGAATTGAAGAGCCAGAAAGATAGCACCCAATTCCTTGAGATTTATGTGCCAGGACACCTGTTCCCCTCTCCAGGTGCCTGACACTTCCTCCCCTCCTAGTGTTGCTCCCCATCCTTCCCTGGACGCGTCGGAAAACAACACTAGGTCGGGGCTCTGAAGGCGAAGAGAAACCCCTTCTGCAAGCTTCAAGGGGTCGAACCACCACTTCAGATGATCCTTGACAGAAGGAGATATCGTCAAAATCTCTTCCAGATTCTCCTTGTCCCTCCAGTTCTCCGCCAAGAAAAACTGGAGAGGTCTGAGATGGAGCCTCCCCAGGGAAACAAACTTCTCCAGCGAGGAAATGGTCCCCAGCAAACTCATCCATTCCCTCACCGAGCATGTTTCTTTCCCTAGAAAGGACGAAACTTTGCTTAAGCAAAGCCGTTGCCGTTCTCGGGATGGAAAAGCTCGAAAAGCCACTGAATCCATCTGAATCCCCAGATAGACGATGGACTGCGTCGGGATCAGATGGGACTTTTCTTGGTTCACAAGAAGTCCCAGGGACTTCGTCAAATTCAGTGTGAAAGTCAGGTCCTCCAGACACTTCTCCCGAGAAGAGGCTCGTATGAGCCAGTCGTCCAGGTAGAATGACACCGAACACCCGCCAGGTGAAGCCACCTCGCAACGTTTTTCATGATCACCGTGAAGATCATGGGAGCGGTGCACAAACCGAAGCAGAGAGCTCTGAACTGGAAGACTCGTCCCCCCAGCACAAATCTCAGGTACTTCCTTGATTGAGGATGAATGGGAACATGGAAGTACGCATCTTGTAAGTCCAGAGAGACCATCCAGTCCCCTGGTCTTAAGGCCCCTAGAACCGACTGGCGTTTCCATCTTGAATCTGTCCTTTGAAATAAAAACGATTCAAGACGCTTACATCTAGGACCGGTCTCCACTCTCCCGACTGTTTCGGGACTAAGAAAAGCCTGTTGTAGAACCCCGGAGAATCCAACTTCAGAACTTGTTCCACGGCTCTTTTTTCTAACAACTGCTCCAGGAGGTCCAAAAGAATCTGTTGCTTCTCTCGGTGGTAAGAGGCGACAGATCCCTGGGCGACGTGCAAAGGGGTGGAAACATGAGAAAGGGGATCTTGTAACCTTTCTCTAAGACAGTTAGAGACCATGCGTCCGCCCCTTGTGTTCTCCAGGCTTCCGCAAAATAAAAAAGCCTGGCTCCTACAGGTGTCTGGAGGTGAAAGAAGTCACTTTTTTCCCCTAGGTTTAGAGGGGGCCGCTCCTCTGGTGAAACCTCTTCCTCGTGGAGACGATCTAGAGGAAGAAGTTCCTCCACGAAAGGGCTTCTTCTTCCTGGTGGACAAAACTGAAGCAGACGAAGAAGAAGAAGAAGGAGCTGGAGGACGTCTAGAAGAATGAGCCAACAGGTCTTGCGTGGCCTTCTCCTTAAGACTAGCGGAAATGTCCCGAATCAAGGACTGGGAAACAGATGGTTGGACAAGGGAGCGAACAATAATTCTGCCCCTTTTGCGAAGGGGAGACAGACTTAGCAGTGAAGTCACAAAACAAGGCCCTCTTCTTTAAGAGGCCCGTACCAAAGTGAGACGCCAGCTCTTCAGATCCATCCCTAACTGCCTTGTCCATACAGTTAAGGACACTAGAGAGCTCCCCCAAAGTAATAGAGTCCGAGCTTCGAAGCTTAAGATCTAAGGCTCCCAAGCACCAGTCCAAGAAATTAAACACCTCCATGGTGCGGAAGAGACCTTTGAGATGATGGTCGGTCTCTGACAAGGTCCAAGAAACCTTAGCAGTAGGCAGATGAGACCTACGGGAGGCGTCGACAAGACTGGTAAAATCCCCCTTGAGAAGAGGAAGGAACTCTAGGGCTGAGATCTTCTCCCGTCTCATACCACATACCAGCCTTGCCTGAAAGCTTAGACGGAGGCACAGCGAAAGAGGTCTTGCCATGGGACTTCCGTTCCTCCATCCACATGTTGACTTTCTTGAAAGCCCTCTTGGTCGCCAACGAAGAAGTCATCTTCAAAAAACCAGGAGCTCTCCTAGCTTTGGAGGAAGCTAGCTGAGAAGGAGGAGAAAGAGGAGCCGAAGGCTTAAACTTGTCCCCGAACAAGTCCTTAAGCAAGCTGGTTAAAACTTGGTAGTCCGAAGAAGAGGAAGCAGACGAGAGCTCGACTTCAGCAGGATCCGAATCGGCAGAAACCTCTCCCGCCACAGCCGGAGAAGCAACCGAGTCACCCAACACTTTAGGGGAACGAAGGCCTAGAGGTCCAATCCGAAGAAGGGATCTTCTTTTCTCAGAAGAAACAGAATGCTCCGGAACGTCCTGAAGAGCAACCGAAGGAACGTCCAGCGGAGCGTCTGGAGAGCGTCCTGAAGAGCGTCGTCACAGGCGTCACGCCCAAAAACCGGAAGAGCGTCCCGTCGAGCGTCCTGAACAGAAGCGCCCTGAAGAGCGGCGAGCGTCACGGAAGAAGCTCGCGGCGTCCTGTTGACGCGGCGTCACGACGAGGAGCAAGAGAGCTAACAGGGCGACAAGGCGGCGACACAGGAGAAGGAGACGGCTTAACGCGGAGCAGGAGAAGGAGACTTCCTTGATCTCTTGACAGGCAAAGTCAAGTCCTTGCGACGACGAGGAGCAGAGTCCTTCTCTGCAATAAGAGAAGACAACTGTCGCTGCATCTCCAAACAAAATCTTCTTAGAAGGTGAAGAATCCTGTCTGGGAGGAGAGACAATCCTATGGGAAGACGATGGGCGAGGGGACGCCTTCTTCTTCCTCACAGGAGCAAGAAAAGTTCTCTCCATAGAGCGGCTGGGGCGCTCGAAACATCCTCATCAGACGAAATCCTAGACTACTTCTGCGGTGGAAAGGCATCAAAATAACTAGCCGACGAAGAAGACTGACGAAAGCAGCGTCCTCTTGAACACAACTCCTCTTGAGAGGACGAGAGTCCTTACGAGAATTCCACCCCTTGCGCGGGAGGACGCCTCGGAGGACGAAAAGCAGTCCTGAGAATGCGCGCCAAGCACGATCTCTGGCAGCCTGGGAAGCGACAACAGGAACTGCCGAAGGGGGACGCCAGATCGGTGGGAAGCCCCGTAACCTTCTTGCGGCTTTCGACATGCCTTCTCCCTGAGTCCTGGGAGTCTGACAGCGGTCCAGGCCTAGAAGCATTATGGGGCCGATCTGACGCCCCCTCCACAACACTGGGGGGAGCACTACACTTCACAGCACTTTGGAGAGATGTCACTTTGTTCTCAAGCGCACGGATAGAACTCATGATCTGCGCCAGGGCCGAACCCTCCACAGACACAATATCAGGGCCCGAAGGCAAAACCACAGGGACAGGTGCAACATCAACTACGTTGGGATTATCAGGAGAGGAAATAACCTGACTCTTGCACACACTCCTGGAGGAAGACCTCCTAACCCTGTCACGCTCCAACTTGCGAACATACGAATCATAAGACTTCCAGCTCGCATCCGATAAAGGTTCACACTCCTTACATCGATCATCTATAAGACAAACATGCCCCTACACCTCAAACAAACAGAGTGAGGGTCTACCGAGCTTTCGGTAGCCTCACCTTACAATCACTCATACAACATACACGGAAACTAGCAGAACTAGAACCAGACATAGTTAAAGAGAGGTCATAAGCAAAATCCACAACAATCCAGAAAAAGCGTGTGCCAATCCACAGTCCAAGAATCAAAACCAAAAGTCAAGAGAATACTTAAGTGGGAATAAGCAAGTTAACGAAATCCAGAGGCGGAGGTACTGTAACAGATGTTAACAGTACCGGCGACAGAGAAAATCTGAATAGAAAATGGGAATGGTTCCCGATTCCCGCCTCCCAGCGGCGGGAATGAGTACTAACCACCTGGCCACACTGCGTGTGTGCGTGAGTTTTGAAATTCTGTCGGATTTCGGAGAAATACAGCTATATATATATCTGGCAGGTAAGTGTCATGAACAAATGTATGGTTAAGATGCCTCCCTGTAATCTGCCTTGTTAAACCTTTGAGCTTTACACGGTAAAGCATTGAGTTTTATATTAATGTCAATATCTTACAGTTGGTCTTGGCCAGAATAGTGCTCATTGGCACAGTGATAGAATATAAAGGACTCGGGACAGTAGAGCTCTTTCGCCTGTCCTAAAACAGCTACCTTAGCTCTCTACGTTGCACTCACACAGGTGTGACAACAGCATAATTCAGCCATCTCCACTGCACTCTGGTCTGTCCAAGAATTCACTAGTCTCCAGGTTGTGCTCCAGAAATCGTATTCAACTACACGTGCTTCACTCCCATTAACACCAGTCAAGCTAAGTACTTAGTTTTAAGACCCAGTAAAAAGTTTTAGCTCCTTAAAATTTTAACAGGCAGACTTATACTTGTTTAAAATGGCAACCAGCAGGCCTCTTGCAAGGCAAGACGTTAGGAGTAGATCGCTAGGCTACCCTGTACAGTAAACC
Organism: Macrobrachium rosenbergii; assembly: GCF_040412425.1. Taxonomy (NCBI): domain Eukaryota; kingdom Metazoa; phylum Arthropoda; class Malacostraca; order Decapoda; family Palaemonidae; genus Macrobrachium; species Macrobrachium rosenbergii. The sequence continues at coordinate 10,402,991 of NC_089759.1, read as the reverse complement.
CCCCTGTATTTGCGGTCTCACTATTCACGGACTCACGTATTCACGGATTTCTCTGTGGAACATATCTACCCATTATTCGCAGAAAATTTGCCCATTCGTGGTATTTTTCACTGAGAAATATTCACTAATTACTGTATTTTCACCTCATTTTCATGACTGAATGCACTTTTTGTGATAAAACTATTAAAATACTCAGGTAATACTCGAGTTACAATGATTCACCTTACGGTAATTCGATTTTGCAATGGGGTAAGCCATTAATACCAATAGACAATATTATTTATAAAATATTTTAAATTTTGCGCAGGCACAGGAAGCAGCATAATCAGGCAGTGAGAGACACCACATTACAATAGACAACTTTTCCTCCATCTCTTTATCCCATCTTCTAGTTAAAAAAGTCTATTGTTAGTAACGTTATACTCTTGCGTAAATGCGTACAGCCATAAACAACCGAGCGAGAAACTGTTGTTTTGCTTATAACCGAATCGGATAACAACAGCCATTTACTGTACCTGGTATTTCAACCATCGTACATTAATAAACAATTACCGTAGCTTATAGCATGAATGATGTTAAGTAGAATAGGACTGATATATTTTTACATTATACCCTTATTCGGTATGGATAAAAAATCGTCAAGGAAATATACTGCTAACTTTAAGCTGCAAGTTGTAGCTGAGGCTGAGAAAACAATGTTCAAGCTGGTAATGACTATGCTGTAAATTATCGTGCATCAGCAACATGGATGTAACTCAATCGTAATTAAAACTGGAGAGAAAGTATTTTAATCAAAACTACTGGGCATGAAAGAACACATTACTGTTATTTTTACACCAATAAATGATAAATATGTAAAGCTCGTATTATGATGAAATCAAGTGGAAATAGCGAATGGAATCTTGAATTTTTTCTACACAAAACAAACGTCCCCAAAACGGCTTTCGTCGTCTATTAACGAAAAAACATGAAATTTTTATGATAAAATAACGTTTCACTTATACTTACCCGGTAGTTACATATAGCTGACGTCAAAGACGACAGCTATATGTAACTACCGGGTAAGTTGTATAAGTGAAAAGATAAATTAATTTCACAATTTTAGTTATATTTCAACTTAAAAACACTTCGTATAACGAAAAATAACCTTGCCCCATATAAATGAAGTATCCAGAGATTCATTTATGCTAACTAGAAGCAAGAAAAGTGCTCTGAACTGAATTAAATATGGCGATATAAACACTGCATAAACGATTTCCAAACCAAAACACTGATCGCTATGACCTCAATTTATAATACAAAAGCAATATAAGAATATATACAATATTAGTGGATATAGTGAATTAAGGCACAACATTTTAAAAGATGCATATTCATTATGTTGACATTTGTATATGATATGTGAATATACAGTACAGTATAATGTAGGCTACACTACCGTATATGTACACAATGTACCATTGTGTAGGCTAAGCTAATTCTTGTTATTCAATTTCTCTTTGGACTGAATTATCATAAGTCAGTTTGCATGAACCTCCAGACTCAGCTGATACTAATAATTACTATACCGTGTATGTATAGAGTATACTTTATAGTGTAGGCTAGGCTACCATATATGTATATATGGTACCAAATACCTCAGTGAAGGCTAGGCTATGTTCGAGATATGTTTTGGTATTTCTTACGTTTTTTCCAACAAACAATGGTTTTTTTGGAACCTAACCCCATTGTAAGTAGGATAATACCTGTATAAGCATTTTTAGTTTGTTTTGTGTCTGTTTGAACTATCAAAATAGGCAGTTCTAAGTGTTTTTAGAAGGGTTCTAAGTATTCGTGGGTTTTAGCTAATTGCGGGGGGAAGTGGAATGCATCCTCGGCGATACAAGGGGGTTTACTGTTGCTTTGCTTTTTTTTTCCCTTAACAAATTGAGAATTAGCATTAAGGCAATAATATTAGAGAATTTGTTACTGAAACTTATACAATGACCTTTTTAACACTGATATAATCCAAAGTACCAAATCAAGGTGACAAGATTACTCACCACAAAACCAACTCATTGCCACTTAAGTGTGGTCAACTCATACCCCAAAATACAGTAACACCTTATTTTGATAAAGGAAATGTATTTGCATATGACAAATCAGTGTATGTAGTATAGCCTATGTGCTTAACTCTTCACATATTAATGTGCACAAATTATCAATTGGCAACATAATAAGGTAGCCCATACCCTAACTGAGATATAAGTACTGTATTACTTATAGCAGATCTCTATAATTGTTTAAAGAACCACAAAATTTAGAATAATAGTGAATAGAAGGAATTGGAGTACAGTAGTTAGACAGCAAGATGGAGATCCAGAAAATTAATGAGATGTACAAGGATCTAAAGGTGAAACTGGAATAGAGCTAACATCTGCACTAAGAAGTTAGGTAATCTGCATTGTAGAATAGTTACGCATGTTGTTCTGCTATGCACTATATTACATTGGGAAGGGGGAGGAACCCCTACAAGTCAAGGCACAAAGCCCAAGTTAAGATTAACTTATGAATATCCCTGCTGCAACCCACAGAAATAGTGCAAACAATTCTTCAGCATTTTTAGCAGAAGTAACACCTATAGCTATAGTCAAACAGTAATGTGTAATAAAGGAAGAAGGAATGGATGCAAAGCAAAAGGTTAAAACTGGATGCAGCTACTGGCAGGGGTCAAAATTGGGAACTGCAGGCACTTTAGAAATGCCTACAGTGCATCCTGTGAGTTGTACTGACAGCACTAACCTGCTACTGTTTATATTTTCAATCCACAGGCCATAGCATAATGTATACAGTATTATAATAATAATACTGTATACATGCTTAACCTAGTTCCTTTACCCTGCCATGTGACAGGAAGTTAGTTAGAAAACACAAAAACACATATTAGCCTTGAAAGCACACAAAACAAATTACCCAAGCCCTACATCACTATACTGGACAATACAGTAATACCCTCTAGTTGAACATAGGGTGGGTCTAGCCCAAATTTGATTTTAGACTATGGTCTACTTCTTTGTAGCCAATCAGTCCAGAAAGTCAAATTAATAATGGGGCGGGTTATTATTTTACTTTCCATTCTGGGAATCAGAGTTTTTTTGGCTTGGTTCTTAAGTCTCCCTAATATGTGTCATATAAAGATCATATTAAAATCTACCACAAATTTACTTTTTCTGACAGGTTAACAAAAAATTTTGTTGCCCACTTGGATTACTCCTAAGTTCTCTGTCTATTTCAACATTCAGGCAAGTGGGGCTCCAGTTTTTTTTTTATTCCTGTGCATTGTGGGTAAGGAAGAAGAAGAAGATTGTGGGTAAGGACAGCTCACATATATAGAATGTCTTTTGCCATTTTCATCTGGAAACATGGGTACATAGGCAGTACTGGAACTGATGGGTTCTTCTGTTTCTAAGTGTTACCATTGAAGTGGGATGCTGGATTCAGGTACTAGCCTAACTGAAAAATGTAGCTTCATTTCTTAGTCATGGTTCCTTTAGTGCAGATATATGACTCTTGTTACCTTGATTATTTTGTTTAATATGAAATTTTTTTGTACGATAAGGATATTTCCGACATTCATTTGGTTAACAGATTAGTAGTTTAGAGATGCTGAAAACCCTTATATCCTACAATTATGGGGACCACAGGGGGAACATGACACTTTAAGGTGGGAACAAACACAAATGTGTGAAATGACATGGATGTACTGTATTGAAGCATCGCCAAGATAGCCTACTTTTGCAAGTTCTGATTAAGATTTTATAAAACAAAAAAATATCACATACCATAGAAAATCTATAAGAACCTGGAAACTCAAGTTATATTAGTGAGGGGGTAACATGGGTGGCCCCACTGGCCAAGTAAGGAGCCAGCACCCTGAGTTACTTGAGGTCACAACCCTAAATTTAATTTAGTGCTATAAGTTACATTCAGGATATCTGGGTAGGAAGTCCCGAAGGCAACATACGGACCTGACACCAAAAGTTAGTTTAGGTTTAGTAAGGTTAAGTCCCAAGTTTCAACCCAATTATTTATTTTAATGCACAGCACCCTACGTTGGGTTGGGGGAGGGAGATGAAGCCCCTACAGGCAGCCTAAATAAGGTCAAGGTTAAATACAGCCTACTTCACTTGTTTCATTAGTTTTCTCCACTAAAACCCCACTATGGTGCCCCATAATTGTAGGATGAGGGGTCCACTATCTTTAAAACTGCTCACTTGCTAATGAAACGAAACTGACGTCAGAAAATTTCGATGCATACATAAGAAAATCATATTTTCAATTCAGGAATGCAATTAGGCCTATGTTTAAAGTAACTTTTACTAATCGCAGGTGTGTTCCAGACACTGCAGCAAAGAAGAGCTCCACATGGACTATTACCTTGGAAATTGACTTTTCCTATACTTTTGGTGTTGCTGATGAAGGAGGTGGTTGTTTATTGTTGGTCAATTATTTTTAACCTCATATCTACCCAACATGGTTGGGGACCCTTTGGGAACGCAGGGTTTTGGAAACGTTGAGAGAAAGATCGGACCGCCATGCTGTTGTTATGGAATGGTTCTGAATATGCGTAAGTCATTTGGGAGCCATATGTTCATGAAGAGATTGGCTAGGGAAACCTATTATAAAAGGAGCTATACTAACCTAACATACCCTAACCTAACCTAACCTGGCAGGGCGCATTACTTAGGTGGGGAAACTCCCGTGAAGGAAACTCCACTTTTTACCAAAACTCCCCTATAACACCGCGCCATGCACGATAGCATTCCAGGATGGCCAGCATACAACTTCTGAATTAATTACAGGTTAATTACAGTCGACCAACAAAAAATAACAGTAAACTCTTGATAAGCAACCAAAATATAGGAAAAATCAATTTCCATTAGAATGAAGCAATAGCTCCACATGGGGTATTACCTTGGAAATTGATTTTTCCTATAGTATTTTGGTTGCTTATCAAGAATTTGCCGTTATTTTTTGTAGGTCGACCGTAATTAACCTTAGAAGTTGTACGCTGGCCATCCTGGAATGCTATTGCACATGCCATTGTTATAGGAGAGCTTTTGGTAAAAAGTGGAGCTTCATTCGGTAGCATTCACCAGGGGGGTCCGCACCACCGGCTGAGTAACACGGCTTGCTAGGTTAGGTTAGGGTAGGTTAGTACAGTTTCTCTTACAATAGGTTTCCTTAGGCAATCCCTTCTTAAAGATATGGCTTCCTAATGACCTGCACATGCGCGGAACCATTCCATAATGACAACAAGGAGGTCCGGTCTTTTTCGCGTTTCCAAAACCCCGTGTTCCTAAAGGGTCCCCAACCATGTTGGGTAGATATGAGGTTAATAATAATCGACATCCTTCATCAGCAACACTAAAAATATAGGGTAATTCTAAGTACTAGCTCCGTGTTTAGTACTGGCCCGGGGGGGTACCCATACATTAACTTGCTGGAAGGGATATGAACCGTTCCAAACTGATGTACCCGTGCTCTGTCTTGTGAAGATCGCATACTGAAACCCCTGGTTGGATGGACTTCAGGGGTTAATTACAGGTTAATTACATTTGTGCGACAAAAATTAAAGATAAATCCATATCTAGCAACCAAAAAACTACTTAGCACTACCAAACTAAGCCGGCTGTCCGTGGTGAGCTAGGCTATGGCAGTTGACATTTTTCTAAAGAACTTTACCTGCTGAACAAGAATTTAAAGTAATATTTTGTCGCTCAGCTGTAATTAAGCTGTAAAATATCTTAGAATTGTAGCCGACGGTAAAAGGGACCCGTTGGGAATCGGGGTTTTGGGTGTGGTAAAACCCTTTCGAGAATAGCTAACAGTAAGGGGGACCCGTTGGGAATTCGGGGTTTTTGGTGGAGTAAATAACTTGGGAAAAGGTTTGGGTACCTTATTGTTGTATTTCCTGTTATATATGTCATTTGGAATACGAAAAACAAGCGTAAAAAGAAGGGCGAATAAATTGATAGTGGGAGCCGTTCCAAAGGCACTTTCCATTCATTACTAGTACTGCTGATTCTAAGCCTTAATACGTGTGCGCTAGCTTTCAGTTCACCAATCAGCAGCTGCGGCTTTTCTGTGCTTAGCAAGAGCTGCGAGAGACTGGCAATTGACGTTTTCCTGAGTTATTTTACTTGCTGAACAAGAATTTAAAGTAATTACCTCTTGCCAGAACATATGAGCTTGCCAGAAATCTTTAAAAATCCAGATAAGGTGCGCAGTGCCGTTCTGCCACGGCAACCTCTAGAGGCCACCCAAGTTAAAAGTGGAAATGGTAATGTTTTGTTTCCCGTTTACGAAAGCTTCGAATAGTGTGCAGTGGAGCCAGACTATGGCAACTGACGTTTTTCTATGTTATTTTACTTGCTTTACAAGAGTTTAAGGCAATATTTTGCTGGTTGGCTACTGCTAAACTGTAATTTACCCTTGAGCTGTGTGTGACCCACTGGTACAGATGTGCAGTTTTCAAGGGTCAATTACATTTTAGTTACAGCCGACCGACAAAATATTAAATACTTGTTCAGCAGGTAAAATAACATGGGAAAACGTCAATTGGGTGAATGTCCAGAAGAACTCCGCATGCATAAAGTACCAAAATTAAAAGTAAAATGTAATATTTTTCATATTTAAAGCATTTTAGGCCACTTCTTATGATGAGGAAACACCCACAATTTTGCCATATTAGCTATGGAGGGCGTTGGGGGACAGGTATTGTCTAACCTTATAAGTCAAAAATCGAAAATCATTCGATGGGGAACTAGTTTTTCCGAGAAACATTACACTCTTTCTGAGAAACATTACACTAAAAAACCTCATTTTCGAACTAACTCCAGTAAGATCAAGTACACGAAGTGCTACTGGATGTAAACAAACGACTTAGAAAATTTTCAAGGATGCCGATTAGATAATCATTAATGTCTCGGATATGGTGAATCTCCTCAAAAAGTGTTCAGAGACAAAATTTTATTATTTTATATTGTGAAATTATAGTGTGACCTATTTTCTTATATCTCACCGCGGAGTTGTTCTGGACATTGACCGTCAATTGCCATAGGCTAGCTCACTGCGGACAGCCGGCTTAGAATTACCCTACCAAATATAAGCCTAAGACAAATCAATTTTTAAGGTAGCTAATAGGCCTAGCCTAATACGCACAGAGCTGTTGCTTAGATTTACCCAATTTAAAAAGTAATACCGGATGCGGAGCTCCTGCTAAGTTCTACCGAGATAGGCCTAGGCTTAGTCAATCTCTACAAGTACTAAAGGCTTGACGTAGGCCTAAGACTAACCTACACAATAAACATCGGGCACCTTATCGTTTCCTACCCTAACATAGGCCTGGCGCCGTGGAGTGAACTCGTCCTACCTTGGTTAATCCATTCTAAGCGGCAAATTCACGACACTCTGGACACTTTTGGTGTAAACTTACACTTATTCTCAACAAATCTCAAAACCCCCTTAATATGAACCTAGCCTTGACCTAAGCTAGGCCGTCGAGTCGAAGCAACTTCACTTTGGGGTAGACATAGGCCTAACCAGTACAACAACGAAAAACAAAGAAATACCGAAAACTAATTCTTTATGCTACTTCAAAATGCCAATTCGGTGAAAAATCTTTAACAAAACCAACCCACACTGACCATGATTGAAAGTATTGAGCAGGGAAGAAGATGTGAAAGCTCTGGCGACCGCCATTTTGCCGGTGGAAAGCTCCAATGCCTATCGGAGGGGTTGCCTGTTGGGGTTGGGAGGGGGGTTGTTGCCAGCTGACGATGAAAGCGGCTGAATTGAATCATCCGTTCTTGGGACACTGGTGCGGGCTATGTAATTCCTCCTCCCGTTTCAACCGTTTTTTCTTTTTATGACAATTGTAAAGGAAATGATTGCCAAAGATGACAAATATAAACACTGTATCATCAAATGCACGCCACAGATACGAAAAAAGAGGTGACAAATTGTGTACACTGTATAGCCGTTGCAAAGTATACGACTGTTACATGCCCTATCAATCAATGCTATAAATGTCAGGAATTTGGTCACAACGCAGCAAATTGTAGAAATGACCAATCTTGCGCTAGATGTGGTGAAAATCACTAATCAAATGAATGTGCTAGCAACATCTTCAAGTGTAAATATTGTGTAAAGAAAGGTCATAGTGATACTAAACATAAAAACATATGATGGCAATACGTGCACAGTATGTAAAGAATATGTGTCAAAGGAGAAAAATAATACTGATCATGGCTTTGACTAATGATCTTCTATGCAATCTAATACAAGAAGAACGCAAATTTAAAAAAGAACTAGACTCTCCTATCCTGCAGGAGCTACGATACTAACGAGAAAACACTTTAAGGCAATGATAAAATATAAGAAGCACCTTATTTTGAAAACGTACAAGGGCCCGCCAGAGAGAATTATCACTGTGGAGGGCTGTACAGAAAACCAAACAAAGTGAAACAAAGCGAAAGTGATTCAGTTGGCTAGATGCAAGCACGCGCTCTTGCTCGTGAAGTAGCCCGTAAATTCTTTCCATCCAGTTCCCCGTTAGAAACTCCTTCTTTTTTTTAGATACTTGTCCTAAGCAACATAGGAAATCTCTCACATTTCCTAATTGCTTTCATTGACAGTCTGTAAAAATGTACTGTGAGAAATTCCCCCCACAACAATTTTTCCACGATGTTTTTGCTTATTCACATGTTTCCATGTGATCTTTTCTTATTGTAGAGTTATTAGTATTGCTTGTCTAAGAAATTTTTTATTTGATTTTTCGTTGCGAATCACTGTCTGTCAGGTAACCGACAGACAAGAACTATGTTACTGTATTTGTATCTGTTATTTCTGCGAAAATCCAATTATATTCGCATGCTTATGTATTTTGTAGAAATATGTACGTCTCTACTGCATGTCATAATAAGGGTGAAAGAACCACATCTCATTCGAGAATGACACTCTATTATTTTGTTTGCTTTTATTATGATTCTGGCATGAACCCTAGAGTACTGTTCAGTTATAATAACTCGGTTAGTGCATTGCACCATGTATAGTAATAGTTGAAGGTGTTATTAGACCTCGTCTGTACCTCTCGCCAGCGAAGCCATTAATCGAGGTCACGAGATCAGGAAAGGAAAAGAAGGGTAGTTGTTCGCCCCTCTGATCGCTCCTCTGGTACATTATTTTGGTATTGATTATTAAGTAGCCTACTATTTCTATTGAATTAAAGTAAAACTCAAATATTTTTTAATATTTAAGACAGTAACGGTGCAGTATGATGGCAAAGGCCTACTTTAATGGACACCTGGAGAGCACAACAAATTAAGATCTTTCTTCATTTGTTTCAGGATACTGTAGCAGAAAGTGTTAGTGGCTACTCAGTGCTGGTTTATGAGACCCAGTGTTGATGTAGTGTTAGGGAAGTGAGTGCAATAGTTCAAATTTCTTAGCATCATTCCAATTATAGATGAAAATCGAGATTTTGTAAGAATTTAAATTCTGGTGAGCATATCATTAAAAGCATTCATTGTACAGTATACCTTTCATATTCTCATTTTTAGCAGGATGTTGCTAATGTGCAATTAAAAATTGTTGATCAATAATTATCTGTTTTAAAGGTACAGCTTTTAAGATATTAAGTTATTGAACCTTAGGAGAAGATATTGATGGTTAATGTAGGTTAGTATTCATGTTGCATTAAGAAACAAGTTCCACTATATTTCCCCATAAGTAGTGGATACTGAATTTGGAACGTATATTAAGAACACCATGACATTTCTATAAAAACATTTAGAAATTTACCTTTAAAAAAAAGATTTTATCTTCCTTTCCATCACCATCACGGTCTTTCATATAATGAATATATTTTACACTATAAGAGAATTCGTCGCAATAGGCTAATCCTTTAAAAATTTGGCAGCGCCATTTGATTAAACTTGTCTTACATCAACATGAGTCTAAAGCATTAAGCTCTCAACTAAATTCTTGTCAGCTATCTCTTTCAAAAGACATTAGAGAATTAAATATATTCCGTGTTACTTTAGGAGAAGTGCGTTACCAAGGTCTGAGCCAATCTCGCTCCTGTCTTTGTATTGGGTTAGAATGCCGTCTGATCCTGCCGAGTTTCGCTAAAATCAGAAATACCTACGACGAGTCTTGTTAGACTAACTATGTCTGTCGTGTTCAGCTGTAACTTTTTCAGTTGTTTTTCTTCGTTTTCATTGGTTCATTTCCGTTTTAGATTCACTGTTCGCGGACAAGAAACACTTATCAGATATTCCTAGACGTTTCCAGTCTTGGTAACAGAACATTTAGAACATGGAAACAAGGAGATGGGGAAATTCGTAGAAAAGGAAATGGACGTAAATACCAAGATTCAGGTAAATACTAAGGAAAATACTGGGACCCGCTCATCCAAGGTAGCTGCGATTCACCGAGTCATTCGGTAAACGTTATGCTTGTCTAACATTTACACTAAAGCGGAACACAAGAACATGAAAGCGCTAATCTGTCGAATAATATATTCAACCACGCCATCTTTAGATTAATAAAGCAATGCACACAAGCAACTTTGGGTAAATAACGGAACAAAATGGAGTATTTGAACTTAGGTCTTGATTTATCAACAAACGTGAATCATATCTGTATCAAATCAAAGTGATAAAGGAAGACGAAAGCCACGCCCATCCAGCCCGAGATGTAATTTAAAGAAGAGAGGCTACGGAGACATTACTCATGTAACGGCACCTCCTTCACGATCTTGCCCTTTTCCTCGCCATCTGATTTTGCAGTATGGCTTCATTCCTTTCGCAGTCTTTTATCGCTGCGAAAATTAATTTTTTTTCCTCTTGGTCTTTAAATTAATTCATTAGCACGTTTCTCTTCCAAGCTGTCTACTTTTGGTCAACGGAGAAGTTGTCTTCAGTGATCAGTTGTCTAGACTCATATCAATAAGATAGGAAAATTAAGCCTATATTTACCTCACTAAAAAGCCTTTAAAAGCAAAGATCATACCCGTAATAAAATAATAACGTCAATGATAATAACAATTATTAATTATGCCCCCACAGATTACACCGCTTACTAACGTATGACCTCAGAAGATAAATATTTTTCTCACTTTCTTTAAAATCCATTAATGCTGAAAAATGAAGAAAACATCAGTCAACATTTGTACGAATCATCAAGAAGTGAATCATTTTGTGAAATAACAACAAAGTTGGGATGGAAATATTACATTCTTTGTTTGCATTTCACAAAAAGCTAATCATCCTTCAAACACAGTGGAGCGCTCTCGTTCCAACAATGACGATACCCCGAGTGTGGGAACTTTGATGATGAATATCTCCCTGTACGGAAATGAATATATAAAGACATCTAGCAAGATGAGGGCTATTTATTAAGAGGCATTTTTGGCTCCTAACTCGTACTTTTGTACATAAAAGAAGAAGCCGATATCTTACATAGAAGACGACGCCTATATAACCCGTGAAGTTCAGTTTGTCTTTTGGATCCAGTCGAAGAAGAACTAGATTCTGATTCGGGAACAAAAAAAAAAGGCAATTGTTTTATCTTGGTCTTTTGAAGATGGACGCCCTTCCGGACTCCAAAATTAAAGTACGTCGAAGAAGTTTCTTGATTATAGAATTTTTTCCCCCCTTAATGAGATCCGGGAGGCGGATAACTTTTCGAGAAATCACAATTTTCTTGTAATTCGGCAAGAATAAAAAAATAGTACGAAAGGAGGAGAAACATATAGAAAGTGAAAAAGAAACGTATTACAAAACTTGCCCTCAAAATAGCAATGCATTTTGACGCCACCAACAAACAAATGAAAAAATGTGGCTATCAAGTTTTCTGTACAACGTATAATGTTGTATGAAACTCTCAGCTACGCTCAGTTGCTCCCCAGACGCGGTCGAGCTAAGGTGTTTCGGCGACGGCTCCGATAAGTGCTGCCAGACGCACGATCCACGGCTAACCTTAACCTTAAATAAAATAAAAACTACGGAAGCTACAGGGCTGTAATTTGGTATGTTTGATGACTAGAGGGTGGATGATCAATATACCAATATGCAGCCCTATAGCCTCAGTAGTTGTTAAGATCTGAGGGCGGACAGACAGACAAAACTGGAACAATGGTTTTCTTTTACAGAAAGCTAAAGTATATTTAAACCTGAATAACTAGTCAGATAAAGAACATACATAGGAGGATAATTAAAAATTATACAAGAAAATATTTCCAGAATGACGAAAGTAGACCTTTTCATTGTAGTTTTTTTTCTGTAAATATAAATGAACAAGATTATTTAAAAGAAAGCTGTTGCCAAAAAACCTCATCTGCCTGAATGCAGATCCATAAAAAACAACTCTCAGCTGGCCATGGTAGCCTGTGTTGTTGCGGTGGCAGACGCACGATTATTGCTAATTTTAACCTCAAAATAACTACTGAGGCTAGAGGGCTGCAATTTGGTATGTTTGATGATTGGAGGGTGGATGATCAACGTACCAATTTCCAGCCCTCTAGCCTCAGTAGTTTTCAAGATCTGAGGGTGGACAGAAAAACTGAGGACAGACAAAATCATTTCAGTGGTTTTTACAGAAAACTAAAAAAATGGGAGAGAGAGAGAGAGAGAGAGAGAGAGAGAGAGAGAGAGAGAGAGAGAGAGAGAGAAGGGGGGGCGAATTTTGTTGCCTACTTCTCCGTCAGAATCTGGAAACCTTTTAACACGGGGGAAGTGCCCAATAATTTTGGGAAAATGGCTTCCCCTTGTCTAACGCACACATTTTTTTTTTCTCTCAGTATAATACATTTACTTTATCATCTCCATGTTCCAGGAGCGCGGTAGATGTATTTTCCAGTAGTCATTTTAATACTTATCTTTTTTCTTTTGGTGGTGATACTTTTCCTGTAGTTTAAAAATGCGTTTTATCTTTAAAATCTCTATTGTCCTTTTTCTTCCCATATTAGCAGTTTATTATATATATATATATATATATATATATATATATATATATATATATATATATATATATATATATATATATATATATACATACAGTAGATATACACATATATATATATATATATATATATATATATATATATATATATATATATTTCTGAAACATTTTGCTGTTTACGAAATAGAAAGTAAGGCTTGTTAGTATTTCCACTTGAACGTCTGACTAGTTTCACATCAAGATCATGATTGTCAGGTCTCGAAATGTTGCAAGGAAATCCTACACGATAGGATTTCTAATAGTCTGCTTCCCACTAAGGTCATGCAAAATTCGGAAAATACGGCGGGAAAACGAAGGTAGTTTATGAATTTATAGAAAGTTGGCTTTCTTCTTCTTCTTCTTCTTCTAAGTTATGCAGTATTCTTCATAGCGGCAGGCTGTAATACGGACATAGGAAAACGAATATTATCTCAAACCTTTGCATGATAAAAAATGTCTCTCACAAATCGAAAGAGATTTCTGTTCTTGCATTATCAGAAGGGGGAGAGAAAGAGAGAGGGAAGAATCGAAACCCCTTTTATAACTCTTTAGATCTTTATCTGCCAACTGTGAATTGTCTTCACAGTGCGCTTCGAGAGAGAGAGAGAGAGAGAGAGAGAGAGAGAGAGAGAGAGAGAGAGAGAGAGAGAGAGAGAGGACCCCAGTGAAACAGAAGGTATAAATAGCGTTGCTATTTCTATGAGGGCAATCAGATTTCTCATTATTCCCAGTACTACTCAATAATTACAAGACATGTATTCCGTGTCTGGAAGTTATTCCAAAACCTTTCTTGGAAATAAGTAGCCATTAACCACACAAGTTTTCCTAGAAGGCGATTAAACTTTCGTTTCTTCATCAGCTGTTTCTTGGTGATATGGAGAATGATATGCTAAATGTGATATTCTCTCCTGTCTTACTGGGTCTGTGTATGGCCTGTTAAAGAAGACATTGAAACCCCGCCTTCCCCCACCCCCCCCTCTCTCTCTCGCTCTTTCTCTCTCTCTGTTTGTTTTTATGTCTTGAAACGCACTGTAGAGATAATCCACAGGTATAAGACAGAGAAATCTGAATAATTTAAAAGGCGTGTCGTTTCTCTCTCTCTCTCTCTCTCTCTCTCTCTCTCTCTCTCTCTCTCTCTCTCTCTCCTGAAATCCAATGTAGAGATAATCCCTACCTAGAAGACAGAGAAGTCTAAATCAGCTAAAGGGGATGTCCTATCTCTCTCTCTCTCTCTCTCTCTCTCTCTCTCTCTCTCTCTCTCTCTCTCTCTGTACTGAAACGGACTGCAGAGGTAATCCATAGTTAGAAGACAGAAATTTAAATCGGCTAACAGGGGTTTTGTTTTCTCTCTCTCTCTCTCTCTCTCTCTCTCTCTCTCTCTCTCTCTCTCTCTTCTGACATCCAATGTAGAGAAAATCCCTACCTAGAAGACAGAGAAGTCTAAATTAGCTAAAAGGGGCGTTTCTCTCTCTCTCTCTCTCTCTCTCTCTCTCTCTCTCTCTCTCTCTCTCTCTCTCTCTCTCTCTCTCTCTCCTGAAACGGACTACAGAGACAATCCATAGTTAGAAGACAGAAATTTAAATCAGCTAAAAGGGGCGTCGATTCTCTCTCTCTCTCTCCTTGTTACTGCTTTCTCACCACTTGTGGAGGAAATTCTTAGCATAAAAATCCCCCTTAATGACACAAAATGGCTCCTATTAATGCCTCTTCCCCTCTTCTTTATGACCTTTATAATAATCCTCAATTTATTCATCCACAGAAGCCGGTTTTTCATCAGGGAATTCCGCAGTCATTCACATTCACTGAATGCAACCACTTCTCTAATTATCTCGAGGGATGTGAACATTAAGCCTCATATTCCGAGACGAGCCGAATTTCAGTGCAGCAAGTTTTCGGTCTGTGAATATCAGGAGATTGTCGTCTTTAAGTTTTCTGTAAAAGAAAACTATTGGGCCGACTTTGTCTGTCCGTCCGCACTTTGTTGTCCGCACTTTTTCTGTCCGCCCTCTTTCTGTCCGCCATCAGATCTTAAAAACTACTGAGGCTAGAGGGCTGCAAATTGCTATGTTGATCATCCACCCTCCAATCATCAAACATACCAAATTGCAGCTCCCAAGCATCATTAGTTTTTACTTTAAGATTGGGTTAGCCATAAACGTGCTTCTGGCAACGATACAGGATAGGCCACACCGGGCCGTGATTAAAATTTCATGGGCCGCGGCTCATACAGCGTTGTACCGAGACCACCGAAAGATAGATTTAATTTCGGTGGCCTTGATTATACGATGTACAGAAAACTCGATTGCACCGCTTGTTTATAGTTTACTCATACTTTATCTTCCTTCCTCTTTCATAAATGTTATTCAGTGTACAAACATACTTCTGGAGTACATCTGTAATGCCACTGACTTGGTTTATGATTTAAATAAGTGAAAAGCTAATCTCAGCTCTTTGTCAGTCTTGGATAATAAGAATATGACAGCTCAAAGACAGTGAATCTGTTCGGCAATACCTTTATATTTCTTTTGTGTCCAGATTAAAACTTAAACAAGTAAAAAATGCGCCGAAGTTTCTTTGGCGCAATCGAGTTTTCTGTACAGCCGCTACGGCGTATAATCAAGGCCACCGAAAATAGATCTATCTTTCGGTGGTCTCTGTATAATGCTGTATGAGCCGCGCCCCATGAAACTTTAACCCCGGGCCCGGCGGTGGCATCTTATATAGATGCCAGACGCACCATTATGCTAGCTTTAACCTTAAATATGATAAAAACTACTGAGGCTAGAGGGCTGCAATTTGGTATGTTTGATGACTGGAGGGTGGAGGATCAACAAAACAATTTGCAGCCCTCTAGCCTCAGTAGTTTTTAAGATCTGAGGGCGGATAGAAAAAGTGCAGACAGAAAATGTGCAGACGGATAGACAAACAGTTTGCTTTCACAGAAAACTTAAAAAGCCAAAGAAGAAAACAAGAAAATGAGCTTTTAAAGTCGTTTTCTTTCTTTCATTTGGTGTAAACACATTGTTTCCCCTCGTTCAGACGCCACTTACGGTAAGCTAAGCTTTAAACATCAGCCCACTTAAATTCATTAAATCTTTGAAAGAAATGAAGTACAGAAGTATATATATACAGGAAAACTCTCTCTCTCTCTCTGATTTTTCTATTTTCATCCTGTTTTCCCTTCTCTCACAATTTCCTCCGTTTTCCTTTCTCCAAAAAACCATTAATGCGGAAGTAAAAAGAAATAATGTGGCGACAGACTGAGCGTTCTCTCTCTCTCTCTTTCTTTTTATCCGTTTCCTTTCCCTCAAGAGCCTACCGAAGGTCAAGGTCTTGAGAGTATAGGCCTAGACCCTGCCGAAGGTTTTCCCAGCGGCAACAGACAACGAAGAGAGAAGTGCTTCACTCCCTGTTATCGTATGGATCCTCACCGAGTCTACGACCTGTTTGTTTTGGTTCTTTTGTAAGGTTTGTTGTCGTGTTTACGTACATTCGTAGAGTCCTTCGTGTTTGCCGGTGAATATGGGACTGGGTGGACGGTATTATTTGATTTTAGCTTCATGAAATTGTCCTGTTTCTCTGTCGGTTTTTTTTTTTTTTTTTTTTTTTTTGAGTGAAATGGCGTGGCCTAGATGACGGCAAATCTGTTTCTTAAACAGAAACTGAATTAAAGATTCGATTTTTTATTTTCTGTGAAAGAAAACTATTGTGCCGGCTTTGTCTGTCAGTTCGCACTTTTCTGTCCACACTTTTGCTGTCTGCACTTTTTCTGTCCGCCCTCAGATCTTGAAACTACCGAGGCTAGAGGGCTGCAAACTGGTATGTCGATCATCCACCCTCCAATCATCACACATACCAAATTCTGCCCTCTAGCCTAAGGAGTTTTATTTTACTTAAGGTTAAAGTCATCCTTAATCGTGCATCTGGCAACGATATAGGCCATGCCACCACCGGGCAGCGGTTAAAGTTTCATGGGCAGCGGCTCATACAATATTATGCCGAGACCACCAAAAGACAAACCTATTTTCGGTGGCCTTGATTAAACGCTGTATCGGCTGCGCAGAAAACTCGATTGTGCCGGAGAAACTTCGGTGCATTTTTTACTTGTTTTCTTTTGTAGCGGAATGAAGTGTGCTCTAGGTGACGGTAAATCTCTTCTGGTACTGTATATATTTTTCACAGAAGTTCCTGATTCTGCCTTCATGCATCCCATTTCCCTCTTCCGGGTCCTTGAAGAAGTGTGGTTATGATAATTCTCATTCCGTAATTTTCTTCTTATTTGGATATCCATTTCTAGCATTGTTATTATTATACGATGTTTTTTTTATTATTATAACAGTCGGTGTTGACACTTTACACCAATTTTCATTTTTTACGTAACGAGAATATTTCCCAAGACACATCTCAAGTCCGTCGCTATTTATTATTTGAGATCTGTCGTTCTGGTCATTTTGAAACCGATACATCTGCTTACCATTTGTCACAATGCTTTCCCTTAAAAATATAAGACATTATTCAACGCGTTTAGCAGTCGACGAAATGTGAGGAATTTACCGAAGTTTTCAAGTAGATAAACAAACACTCTTTAGGTGTACAAATTAGTTTACGGTAGGTTCCCTTGTGTAATCCTCCCGTTTGCTTACTTGGGAGGTCCGCAGGAGAATTGTTTTCTGGTTAAAGTCGATTTTCCTAAGTCAAGATCAGTCTGTTTGATTTTTTCGCTTGCGGAGTGTTTGGAGTGTTTAAATCGTAAAGCTATAAAATATTCGTGTGTATATAGCCATCTGTGCTCTATCTTGTCTAATCCGTAAACGCTGGAATTGTCCTGCCGTTAGTTTTGCGGTCTGAAGCTGATTTTGCATTTTTTACAGTCAGCATTGTTCAAGCTGTTCCACAGACACTAGCGTATCCAGAAAAATTTCATGGTGGGACGGGGGCACCAATTTTCATATATCTATATATATATATATATATATATATATATATATATATATATATATATATATATATATATATATATATATATATGTGTGTGTGTGTGTGTGTGTGTATATATAATATATATTTATATGTGTGTATGTATATGTATATATGAAATTATGAAATGGACAGCAATCGCCTGTTCTATTGAGAAATACCGAATCCATTATTATTATTAAGATTGTTGTTATCATTATTATTTTAATTTTATTTCTATAATAATTTTTTATTTTTCCCATTTTTATATTTCTCATTTATATCTAAATCTTCAATACTATTATTTTGTCATTATTTTAATGGGAGGGGGCACGTGCCCAGGTGGCTTCCCCCTGGATCCGCTAGTGTCCACAGAGATTCATCTTCAGGAGCCTTCAAGGTAAGCAGTGACATTTCAGTGTCGATGTGATGACGCCAGTGACGGCCAGTTACTTATTACTATTGTCGTATTAAAAAAGGCTTTTTATTTATAAATGATATAGGTACAGGGACCCACCATATGACATGGTATACGGTAGCTTAGGCCTATTCGTAAGCTACCCCAGCCTTGAGCAGGCGAGGTTACCTTTTATTCATAACAGAAACATTCTACCTTTGGACATACAAGGTTACCTTCTACTGGAGCAGGTTAGGTTTATTTCCCCCCCCCCCATTTCAAAGAGGTATGAAAATCAAAAGGTAATTAAAAATATTAATGAAGATCCAAAAAGCCATTTCCAAGAGGTATGAAAATCAAAAGGTAATTTTAAAGATATTTAAAACTCGCGAAAATCTATTGCGGGGTTTCTATCTAAGTAAATCCCTAATTATTATTATTATTTTATGGTGAGCCGACCGGGACAGGTCACCGCAATTTTGGGGAAGCCCAGCGCCGCCCCCCCAACCCCCACAACCCCGGCCAGGGGGTATGAACTGGTTAGGTCAGGACCTGGCATTATAGGAAAGGTTATATGTCTATTTATGCATGAGGAACCTGTCCCGATCGACGGCTGGCGGGAATCAGGCCGGGCAACTAAAGTAAAGTTTTACCATTATTATTATTATTATTATTATTATTATTATTATTATTATTATTATTATTATTATTAATGTAAGTATTGTTCATTCCTTGAAATCTTTAATTCAACATCGTCTATTTTAGAGCGATTGTTACCAAACAAGCAATTTCTAACCGTCAGTTTTCACGCACCTCACCAAAAATGTTTGAACAACAATTATTATATATATATATATATATATATATATATATATATATATATATATATATATATATATATATATATATATATACTGTCGTAATTGTGTGCTTTGTCTTCATTGCATTCGCGTGCTTCCGTCGGTTTGTTACTTCCTTTGTTATCTCTACCTCTTCTCCTTTGTTCTATTCGACGAGATTACGTCAATTTTCTTCTTCACGCACCGAATGCTGACTCTCTATTTCGCACTTTTGACTCTGGTAATGGGGCATAAGAAGTGGTACATTCTGGCTCCAGAGATATCTGGAGTCTTCAAAGGATGACAACTGAATTATATCGGCGAATAGGCAATTAACTTCTCTCAATTAGATAAGTGACAGACCTACTGATTGACAATTTTATGAAATTATTATTATTATTATTATTCAGAAGATGAACCCTATTCACATAGAACAAGCCCACCAAAGGGGCCACTGACTTGAAATTCATGAAGCATCCAAAGAATATGGTGTTCATCAGAAAGAAGCAACAGAAAGTAATTGGAAATACAAAAAAAAGAGATCACTTATAAAAAAATAAATTAACAAATTAATAAAAAAATAGATAAAATGTAAGTAAATTATTAAAATTGCATTGGGAGATTTGTATTGCATTAAGTTATGTGACAGATGATGGAGTTATCTCTGTATAAAAGTGATATTTCAGCATGCGAACGAGCTGATAAATCGTAACAGTTAATTGACTGATTGATTTATGGCCACTAAAACTGGCGTTACAACATCTAGGGTTATTGCTGCAGTAATAAAATTAGATAGGAAACTAAAGTGATAGATAAATAAATAAGTTTAAAAGGAGTTTCATATTAGAAATATCTAAAAATATATATAAAAATAATCATATCAGTAAATACATATATACTGCACATATGGGTTGTGCCCAGCAAATATTCGATGAAAAATTCATCAGTAAGTTGAAGACTTTGATGAACTTTATTAGGGGGAAAAAATGCTGTCGGTGTTACTTGCAGTCTTGCAATCCAACAAAGTGGGATATTGTCAGCATTAGAAGTTAGAATGTGGTTGTTAATAATTCTTTCTGATAATGTACTTGATGCCTCACATAGAGATCCACAGAGGTAAAAATTATACATTATATATATATATATATATATATATATATATATATATATATATGCGTGTGTGTGTGAATGTGTTACCCAAATATTAAGCCACAAATAGCCATTGATCAGTACTCCTAACCTGACCGAGATTCAGATCTATACCTTCTTGATGGAAGAAAGAAAATATGTACAGTAACAGGAACGAAAGGGGTTGCAAGTAGGGGCCGAAGGCGCGCTGCAAAGAACCTTAGGTAATGCCTACAGTGCACCGCATGAGGCACACTAACGGCATTAACCCCCTACGGGACAATCTTTTCATAGTAGGTGAATTTCCTCATAACTTGAATGTTTAAGAAAACACTTTTTTATTTTCTCCTTCATGCAAATGATGTCTAAGCAGTTATGCATTCAGGTGCGACCCCCTGGTATATTGCTAGGTTTTATTTAGCAATAAATCATGTATACAAAAGACACTGGGTAAACAGTCGCATACCAGAATGCCTGCCAAATATATATATATACATATATATATATATATATATATATATATATATATATATATATATATATATATATTTATATATATATATATATATATATATATCTGTATATGTATATATATATATATATATATATATATATATAAATATATATGTATAAATATATATGTATATGTATATATATATATACATATACATATATTTATTTGTTTCATAAACGATCTTGGAAGTATTCCATCACTGGCAACCCAGATCAATAATTGCACTGTTGCACTGCAACCCTTACGTGTGGAGTAGGCATTCAAATCCCTTCTTAGAAATAAACATTTCGTTAATTATCGAAATAATCTTGCGAAGTAATTTAAGTCCATTTTTCCCCAATAGACGTCTTCTAAGTTTTCACCAAATAACCCTTAGCTTTAGCGAGAGCAATTACATCATTAAATCTCTCAATTAAGCACGTAAACTTGCTTGAGATAATTGCTTCTCTCTCTCTCTCTCTCTCTTCCCTCAGACTCTGTGGAAAAAATATGCAGTTTGAGAACCTACTTTTACTATGTGTTTATTTGTTAATCTCTCTCTCTCTCTCTCTCTCTCTCTCTCCAGACTCTAGAAGGAATATGTAGTTTGAGAACCTACTTTTACCATGTGTTTATTTATTAATTCTCTCTCCCTCTCTCTCTCTCTCTCTCTCTCTCTCTCTCTCTCCAGACTCTAGAATAAATATGCAGTATGAAAACCTACTTTTACTATGTGTTTATTGTTAATTCTCTCTCTCTCTCTCTCTCTCTCTCTCTCTCTCCAGACTCTGTGGACAGAATATGCAGTTTGAGAACCTCTCTTATTCACTAAGTCTTCAGAGAATATATAGTGAAATTATCAGTAATTGTTTTGCGATATAAAAGAATTATTCTTCCATTACAAGGTAAGAAATACATTTAAACGGAAGGATTTATATGACCTAATGGAGCTGACGTTCACCGCGAGATAGAAATAATTTAATGGCATAGAATCTTTTTGTTAAGGTGACTCATACTTTCATTATGTCAGTCCGCCCGTTTCCATCTTTCCCGTGCGGGGGTAGTGACATCAGTGCACCTCACGAGGTGCACTGCAGGCACTCCTTATGGTTCTTTGCCAAGTCCCTTCTGCCCCTAGCTGGGAGAAAACCCCAGAGCTGCACAAAGAAGTAATAGTTAGAGAGGTTGGGCAGCAGAACTGAAGAAAGGTGAAGTCAAAGAATGACAGCCACAGGGTAACAATAATTCCACTTAAAAAAAATATTCCAGTTAACTGGTAAAATATTTGTCTCCGGAATTCCTGGTAAATAAAGCCTCATACCAAAGAAACGTGAGCGCGAGAATTCCAGAGATTCTTAAAATTCAGGTCTCTGGAATCGGCTGATGTTCGAGGAGGTGGCCTTCCTTAATTCATCATCGTCGGATTTCTGGAATGTCATCGTAATTTCGGAGCGAAATGAGATGTTTTCAGGAATGGCAATAATTTTCAGAGCTGCATTCCTTGGCGTGTTGGCTATATGTTTGTGCATAATAATGCGTTTGTTCCTTTTTATAGATCGCATGGTTGCACAAGCACAATATGCATGTCATTGCTCTAAACTTATTGCAATATATATTTTCCATAGTCTATTAAACATTCCAAATTACGTTTTGTCTCGATTGGAGCTTTAAATTGATACTTCCTTTCGATCATAATTTATTTTCATTTATTTTCGTTCTTAGCAAATAAATACTCGAGTAAATATGCATACACAATTCCAGGAAACTCACATGTGTGTATTTATATGAAATCACATATGCATGTTTGTATGATTCTGTGTACATAAGTACATGTATATCTACATCATGCTTCACGAAGAGAGAGAAAAAGAAAGGGAGAGAGAGAGAGAGAGAGAGAGAGAGAGAGAGAGAGAGAGAGAGAGAGAGATGTAGGGGGAGGGTGATGCACCCAAACCCAGGTTTAGATGCTACGTTGGTCATCTAAAATTCTTCAGACAACTGGAACCTCGTTTTGGTCTCGAAGACTGAACTTTAAAAACTCTCTCTCTCTCTCTCTCTCTCTCTCTCTCTCTCTCTCTCTCTCTCTCTCTCTCTCTCTCTCTCATGTTTTCTTTCTTCTTCAAGGACTACACGTGCAAGAAAACAAATATGATGTAGCCAATCAAAAAGCTCTATCTCTAGTTTTACCTTTAGTCTTCCACTCTCCCCACCTTTTATATAGTATATCTTATATAGGACACCCACGAAAGGCCACGCCCTTGCCCCCGCCTTCCGAATTGTAACCAGACCAAGGGCTTTTAACGAAGCGAAACTTTTCACATCTATCAAACATTTTCGGTAAGAAGGAAAAGGCAAGGAACTGCTTTAAACCTGACGGCGTCAAAAAAGACACGACACCAAGGAGTCTGTCAAACATTTAACCCCAGCTTCAGTTACAAGGAATCACGCCATGTATGGCGCAAGTGATGCAGAGCCCACTTGAGAAAGCTTGCACAAATTAAAGGAAAAACCCTTTCCTGCATTAATTCCTCAACCTACACTGAGGACTAGAGCAGCTGTACAAAGAACAGCCTAAGTATCATCATTTAGACAACCTCTTCATCCTTAACCCTGTGGTCTTCTACAGCTTCGATAATAACCCAAGAAGCTCCAAGAATCCTAGAAAGAGGACAGGTCTAAGAACCTGGTACCTCCTTCCGCACTTTGATCTCACCTGTTCCTTCAACATGTGAAATACTTCGCCTTGCCTTTCCTCTCTTAGATTATCCTCAGCACCTGGTGCATCCTTGTTTTACCTTCTAGTCCTGTCATCCATCAAAACTCAACCTCCTTCAAAAAGACTTTGAATGGATTCTCTGTGAAGATCAAACCATGGAAGAAGAAGAAACTGCACATTAAAAAGAAAATAAAAAAGGTAATTAGTTTGGGGAATTCCTCCTCACGAGACAGATGCTAGGTTCAAATTTTGAGTGTCAA
The DNA here is from genome assembly GCF_040412425.1 of Macrobrachium rosenbergii. Taxonomy (NCBI): domain Eukaryota; kingdom Metazoa; phylum Arthropoda; class Malacostraca; order Decapoda; family Palaemonidae; genus Macrobrachium; species Macrobrachium rosenbergii. Next base: position 10,379,158 of record NC_089759.1, on the reverse strand, counting down.
ACACTCTAGCGAAGGAGTATCGGCAGAGAGAGAGAGAGAGAGAGAGAGAGAGAGAGAGAGAGAGAGAGAGAGAGAGAGAGAGAGAGAGAGAGAGTCATGAATATATGTGCGTTAAGTATAAAAAAATCTGAAACATCTTATTTTTGTTTCGAAATAAGTAGGATTATCTGGCAAGGATAATTCTTTAATTGCCTAACCAATGGGAACATCATCAGCTTAATCTTTTAACAAGTTTTAATATCTATGCACGACTTACCCCATTGTTGCCAATTTTTTTAGGCGACAGGTAAACAGTTATTCTAATTTTCAGAATATTTTAGACTTTGTAAGTAAATACAATATTTTTAAATACTGAATTATTAAACATATAATGTAATATTTAATAACATTTTATGATAAACTTTTATACAAAATACATTAGAGTTTGCAGGAAAAAGTTTACTGTTGTAACTTTTCTTCAGGGTGTTGGATGTAGATTGTTATCAACATTGCCTGATTTTCGGGACATTCGTGAGAAAATTGAGCTCGTGTAACATAAGTATTGAGTCTAAGTTAACTAACATAAGTATTGAGTCTAAGTTAACAAGTGTAAAGAAAAGCAGATATTCAGATATATTTAGGTTTATTAAGAATAAATTATGTCGGTATATTAGATATATGTATATTTAAATTTACTTTGTTGGAATATTCCTACGTTTATGGACAAACTATTGATAAAATCTATGATTCAGAAAGACAGCACAAATCTTTAAATTATGAACTTATTCTCACAGATTTAAGTTTCAATGTGCATTATCTTATTAAAATTTATAAATTAAGTAAATTTATGCCTGAAAAATTTTTAAATAATGCATTTTATGAAAAAATCGATTAGAGATAATACATTCAAGTACCTATTTCAGCTCTAACGCCTGTGAATATAAGCATTAACGTTAAAAGTCATCGTTGCCATGTTCCTCAATACGAATTAACTAATTACCATCAGTATTTTCATATTTTCAGAGTAATGTGTTTTTTAAGTGCCCAGAATATGAAAAATACAGTTTTAAAGATAAGATTTGTACTGAATGATAGAAATTTAACCCATTAATGTCGAAAGAGAGAGATACATTTCAACGAAAATGTTTGTTGATATTTTGAGGGTAAAATGTGGAACAAATTTATATTTATTTTCACCAAATAAAATTGTGCTGTATATTATTTATTTATATTTTACTTTGCAATGAAAGCAAATTTAATAAAATTTCACTAATAGATTTATTTAAGGATACATGTTTAAAAAATAATAAAGTCTCTCGTTTCCTTATTTAAAACTTGTGCCGCTAGAATTTAAAATGGGCTTTTTATTTGCGTTGTTTCTGACGCATTTTAAATCCATAGAACGGAATTTTCCCTCAAAAAATACAAATGAAAAAGTGTTTTATTTAGTTTCACAAGTAAATCATGTACTAAAACCTGCAAATAATAGAGTGACATGTGAAATATTTGCGTTAAGCGAATCATTTGGGGCCACCCTAACTTTAGCGAAGTCTGCCATCTAATCTAAAAGGCTAGTTTTCTAATATTCAGCTATAAGTTGTAAAGCATCGATATTATCTTCCAAATAGACAAGAGAAAACATTATTCGCAATAGCAGTTTCTGTGCATAGGAAATAGTATTTTATATAACTTTAAAATGCATTTTATACTGTAATCAGGGATATAATTGTGGTCTGTGAAAGACCCCGAGTTCGATCCCAGATATGTGTGAAGTGAAAAATGAACTGTTCCCGAGTTGACTGAAGCAGTGAATCAAATTTTTGGCATATATCACAGCACTGATCCTTTAGAAATTGAAGTTAAGCAACTGTCTGTATATTCTTGGATGGGTAACCCACAAAATAAAGGGTTAGTATCTTCAATCCAAAAATTAATCCACAGAAAGCTACAAGAAACTTTAGCCAAGGGAAGCTGTCACAATGTGATATCCAGTTCATCTTCCACTGCAGAACTTGTGTCTGCACATTAATGCATAAACCTATACTAATATCCCTCACTCTATTTTAACTTAAAGTATGACCATACATACACATATATATGTGTATAGGAAAATATATTTCGTTTTAGATTTACTGTATGTATTCAGTTATAGTGTGATGAAACGAAGAGAAGCTATAAGGTGGTATTTGGGACGGTGACACAGATGCGAATCACTGCAGTCAGCAGATGTTTCAATTGTTTCAGCGGTTTTGGCTCGAAAGAACACACAAAATTGAAGCTGGTATGTGAGGTAGCCGACCTAGTTGGTATGCAAGTACGTAAGTTCGTGTGTTAGAAAAATGGAGATTGTGTATCTAGTTGTACCAAACGTTAGGTCTGGTTGATTATTATCTAACCGAGAGCGATATCGTCCAGACGTGGCCTTGTGTGCTCCGAACTCTTAGAAACCGGCAGTTAAGGTAAATCCAGACTTCTCTTTTTTTTGTGTGGACTGTGAACTAGTGAATTTACCATATCCAAGACACTTATGAATTTGTGGGGAGAATTGGACATAGGTATTTATGTCACTTTAATATTATGTTTTATTGTGTTTTGATTTGATATTTGTTAACCATGCATTTTAGATTTTCAATATTATGTCATATGCTTGTGTACTGTGTTTGTGGGAGATTACTGTTTATTTAATTTTCGACAGATGTCTGTGGTGATGCTGTGGTGATAGAGAAAGAACACTGCAACCTTTGCAGTTAGTGGGTGTTTCAATGTGGTTGACTTTAAGACTAGACGTATAATGTCTAAAGATGGAATGTGTGGGAGTTTTGAGTGAAAAGGCATTCGGCCAGAGTAAGGTTAAATCTTGAATCAGACTATTCTGACTTGATAATTCATTTACTATGCATTTTAAATTTTTTTTTTGTTAATTCATTACTTGTTGGGTTTTATTTGATAATAAATCTATTTATGTAGGAAAGATTGTGTTTCCTTAGAACATCCATTTGAGGATTATGTTGGAGAGAGAGAGAGAGAGAGGGTTGCTAGTTACCTCGCTTCTGAAGATAGACCGCAAAACACGTTACGTAGCATTTCGAAAGAAATGTTTAATCTGTAGGTGAAACATATATATTACGGCAGCAATACGGCTTATAGGCTATACAGGGTAACATATTACAAAAGGTATCTTTGTATACATTTTGTGTCCAGAGTATGCTGTGATTAGTGTCAAAATACAATACGCAGAGAAATGAATAATCAAAGGTAGTATACCTAAATATAAAGATGCTTACATTGTTTGTATACATAAATACTTGTAGTGGGCATGTACTCGTAAATTCTTTATTCCCTCTATTATTTCTATGTTTTTTTTTCTCTCTCTCTCTTAGATCATCTGTATCTTCAATTCTGTCCCTTTTTTATAGACAAATATAAATTTCTAGAAAGTATTATACATGCAACAATTTGAGCATAAAAATGAATTCAAAAGCCGGTAAACATACTTTTCTCGGCGTCCGGTCTTTTGGGGGTAGTGGAACTGTTGTCAGCGACAATTATTTTGTCAATGGCAAAAATATGACGGTATTGCCATGAACATGTTATTTGAATATTTTTAAAATAAGATTATTTCAAATTATTTATTTTTACACTATTATTTATAAATATAAAGGTATTACAAATATTTTTTATAAAACATACCAGTACACTGGATGAACTACGCAGAAAACAATGGCGGACGAGTAATCCTATTCTATACCGGTATGTTTAGCGTGAATCGTCGGATATTTACAGGTATTTTGATCTTTACAAATAGAATTTCTCATTGTTTTGACATTATGAATTACAAGGTTACGTGCTCCAAGGCACAGATAGGTTAGATAGCCAATAAGTTAACTATTTTCGTTAAGTTTAGATAGGCCTTGTTATAGGCCTACTACCCTAGACTCTATCTAGTGTGATAGCCTACAGTCATAGTGGACTTCATTTCGTAGCCAAATGCGTGAACCATATAGTTTTCCTACTGATTATGTTCAGTTTTAGGTAGGCCTTGAATTTATAATTATTGTTGGTAGGGCACGTATTTCGTCCATTCCAACATCTAGGTTTTGGGGAGACCCCATTTGAAAATTTTTTTATTTGTTTGGGGACCTAAAACGAGTACAATCCATTTGTCAGACTGGTAGGAAATGCATGATTTACAACATAACATAATTACGTTACATGGATGCTAAAAAGCTTAACCATATAGCCTATAACCTAACCTAAACAGGTCAGGGTTTTTAACATACCCTCCATCCCCCCCACAACCAACCTGACCCATAGAGTCATGTAAGTCTTAGTAAAATAAAAGGATGCATTCTAGCCTATCACCTCTCCTGGATTCACCTAGCAAAGCTGATTTAGAGCATTGCAAAGCCATTGAGTAAGATAGCCTACAAGGATGCATCCTAATGCAACCTTCCCATGTCTAATTTAACATTAGGCCCTGGGTCCTCTGGCTAGGGCCAGGGCACCCCTGCTCCTCAGACTTCCAATCATAACTTGATTAGAGCTCTGTTAATCCTTACTTAGTTATTTACTGGTGAATCTTGTTACCCTCTCAGACTGTTTTAAACTATTATTATTATTATTATTATTATTATTATTATTATTATTATTATTATTATTATATTTTTTTTAATTAATTAATTTATTTTTTATTATTTATTAATTATTATTTATTATTCATTATTTATTATTCAGGAGATGAACCCTATTCATATGGAGCAAGCCCACCAAAGGGGCCCATGACTGGAAATTCAAGCTTCCAAAGAATATTAATGCGACTGGAGATCCCGATGCTTTTTTTTTTTGTACTGGGCCATTGTGGATAAAGATGGCTGGTGTATTCTCTATGTCCATTGTTGTTTTCATTTTGAAATATGATAAACCTTGTTGGGTCATTTGCTCTAAATTTCACTAATTAAGGGGGATTTTGGAATTAAGGCCTTGCTGTAAAAAACCAGCTTGTGCTCCTACTTATTTCGAAACAAAAATAAGATGTTTCAGATTTTCTTATACTTAACACACATTTATTCATGACTTTCTCTCTCTCTCTCTCTCTCTCTCTCTCTCTCTCTGCCGATACTCCTTCGCTAGAGTGTTTGACACTCAAAATTTGAACCTAGCATCTGTCTCGTGAGGAGGAATTCCTCAAAGTAATTACCTTTTTTTTTTCTTTTTAATGTGGTGTTTCTTCTTCTTCCATGGTTTGATCTTCACAGAGAATCCATTCAAAGTCTTTTTGAAGGAGGTTGAGTTTTGATGGATGACAGGACTAGAAGGTAAAAAAAGGAAGCACCAGGTGCTGAGGATAATCTAAGAGAGGAAAGGCAAGGCGAAGTATTTCACATGTTGAAGAAACAGGTGAGATCAAAGTGCGGAAGGAGGTACCAGGTTCTTAGACCTGTCCTCTTTCTAGGATTCTTGGAGCTTCTTGGGTTATTATCGAAGCTGTAGAAAACCACAGGGTTAAGGATGAAGAGGTTGTCTAAATGATGATACTTAGGCTGTTCTTTGTAAAGCTGCTCTAGTCCTCAGTGTAGGTTGAGGAATTAATGCAGGAAAGGGTTTTTCCTTTAATTTGTGCAAGCTTTCTCAAGTGGGCTCTGCATCACTTGCGCCATACATGGCGTGATTCCTTGTAACTGCAGCTGGGGTTAAATGTTTGACAGACTCCTTGGTGTCATGTCTTTTTTGACGCCGTCAGGTTTAAAGCAGTTCCTTGCCTTTTCCTTCTTACCGAAAATGTTTGATAGATGTGAAAAGTTTCGTTTCGTTAAAAGCCCGTGGTCTGGTTACAATTCGGAAGGCGGGGGCAAGGGCGTGGCCTTTCGTGGGTGTCCTATATAGGATATATTATATAAAAGGTGGGGAGAGTGAAAGACTAAAGGTAAAAATAGAGTTTTTTGATTGGCTACATCATATTTGTTTTCTTGCGCGTGTAATCCATGAAGAAAAAAGACAACATGAGCGAGAGAGAGAGAGAGAGAGAGAGAGAGAGAGAGAGAGAGAGAGAGAGAGAGAGTTTTTAAAGTTCAGTCTTCGAGACCAAAACGAGGTCCCAGTTGTCTAAAGAATTTTAGATGACCATCGTAGTATCTAAACCTGGGTTTGGGTGCATCACCCTCCCCCTACATCTCTCTCTCTCTCTCTCTCTCTCTCTCTCCGTGAAGCATGATGTAAATATACATGTACTAATGTACACAGAATCATACAAACATGCATATGTGATTACATATAAATACACACACGTGAGTTCCCTGGAATTGTGTATGCATATTTACTCGTGTATTTATTTGCTAAGAACGAAAATAAATGAAAATAAATTATGATCGAAAGGAAGTATCAATTTAAAGCTCCAATCGTGACAAAACGTAATTTGGAATGTTTAATAGACTAGGGAAAATATATATTGCAATAAGTCTAGAGCAATGACATGCATATCGTGCTTGTGAAACCGTGCATTCTATAAAAAGGAACAAACGCATTAACTATGCACAAACACATAGACAACACGCCAAGGAATGCAGCTCTGAAAATTATTGCCATTCCTGAAAACATCTCATTTCGCTCCGAAATTACGATCGACATTCCAGAAATCCGACGATGATGAATTAAGGAAGGCCACCTCCTCGAACATCAGCCGATTCCAGAGACCTGAATTTTAAGAATCTTTGGAATTCTCGCGCTCACGTTTCTTTGGTATGAGGCTTTATTTACCAGGAATTCCGGAGACAAATATTTTACCAGTTAACTGGAATATTTTTTTTAAGTGGAATTATTGTTACCCTGTGGCTGTCATTCTTTGACTTCACCTTTCTTCAGTTCTGCTGCCCAACCTCTCTAACTATTACTTCTTTGTGCAGCTCTGGGGTTTCCTCCCAGCTTGGGGCCGAAGGGACTTGGCAAAGAACCTTATGCCTATAGTGCACCTCGTGAGGTGCACTGATGCCACTGCCCCCGCACGGGAGAGATGGAAGCGGGCAGATTGACATAATGAAAGTGTGAGTCACCTTAACAGAAAGATTCTATACCATTAAATTATTTCTATCTCGCGGTGAACGTCAGCTCCATTAGGTTATATAAATTCCTCCGTTTAAATGCAGTTCCTTCCTTGTAATGGTAGGATAATTCTTCTGGATCGCAAAACAATTACTGACAATTTCACTATATATTCTCTGAATGATTTTCGTTTTAGTGAGTATGCGTAATCCACAACTGGATAGAAGACCTAGTGAATAAGAGAGGTTCTCAAACTGCATATTCTGTCCACAGAGTCTGGAGAGAGAGAGAGAGAGAGAGAGAGAGAGAGAGAGAGAGAGAGAGAGAGAGAGAGAGAGAGAGAGAGAGAGAGAGTTAATAATAAACACAGTGAAAGTAGGTTCTCATACTGCATGTTTATTCTAGAGTCTGGAGAGAGAGAGATAATTACTAAATAAACACATGGTAAAAGTAGGTTCTCAAACTACATATTCCTTCTAGTGTCTGGAGAGAGAGAGAGAGAGAGAGAGAGAGAGAGAGAGAGAGAGAGAGAGAGAGAGAGAGAGAGATTAACAAATAAACACATAGTAAAAGTAGGTTCTCAAACTGCATATTTTTTCCACAGAGTCTGGGGGGAGAGAGAGTGAGAGAGAGAGAAGCAATTATCTCAAGCAAGTTTACGTGCTTAATTGAGAGATTTAATGACGTAACTGCTCTCGCTAAAGCTAAGGGTTATTTGGTGAAAACTTAGAAGACGTCTATTGGGAAAAAGGGACTTGAATTACTTCGCAAGATTATTCCGATAATTAACGAAATGTTTAATTCTAAGAAGGGATTTGAATGCCTACTCAACACGTAAGGGTTGCAGTGCAACAGTGCAATTATTGATCTGGGTTGCCAATAATGGAATACTTCCAAGATCATTTATGAAACAAATAAATATATGTGTATAATATATATATATATATATATATATATATATATATATATATATATATATATATATATATATATATATATATATATATTATTAAAGTAGCAAGACTTCACTAGAAAATTGGTCCATTTTCTTTTGCTTCTTGCCTGCCGATCGATATTTCACGGTCAGAATACAAGGATTAAAACCGACTAGGCCACTCCCTTTAAGTAGATAATTTCTGATTTCCGAGGCAAAATTGAATCTGTCTGGTTGTCCATTTCAGGCAAAAACCCCTGCGGGCATCAGCTGAACATGAATCAACCCCCTATGTGTTGGACGTGCCCCCTGCCCCATAGGAGGAGATAAAAGCGAAAAGGAGACCAAGGTTCGCTCTCACACGCACGCTGGGTGAGATGGTGTAGAGTTGACACCACAATCACCGCCATGCCCTGGCCCAACAATGCCCTTAGCTCCTAACCACATGGCCTTTAAAAGTATACTTTCCCTTTGTGCACTCCACCCGCCAGCCATATGTTCCCTTCGATGCTGGCCAGACCGATGACCCACTCCATTTGCTTGGCGCTTCGTGAAGTCCCCATCGCCTTGCCCTTTACTGAAGCCCTTGCATCCTACCATGTGGAAGAAAACTCGCCCTCGGAAATCGCAAGTCATTCAAGGAACGCCTTCTGCGCTGGAACCAAATCTGCCTTACGGTAACTGTAGGTATATGAAAGACATGTTCAGTATGATGTATGAACCTTTATATATATATGTGCATTACGTTCTTTTATGTTTCATGTCCATTTACAGTATATACCTCCCTAATGTATTAAATGTATGTCATTCCAATGTATTTATCATGTACGTTATGTAATGACTGAACCTTGTCCGTCTGGCAGTAATGTTTCGCCAGTACGGGACTGCTCTGTTTCCCGTGTAGGCACATAATTTGCACCTCTGTGAATTTGTCAACTCCACTAGACATTAAGGACCTACTTTTTATATTTCGGTGTTTCCTTCATCCCCAACCTTTAGTGATAAGGATAACGCATCGAACACACATGGCGCAGTGAACTGAAGTGTCAGTGAAGTTTTTTATTCAAGAGGATTTTCTGCAAGTGCATGGCTTCCGGCGCCATTAATCGTCAACGCTGTTGTTTGTGATGTTTTGCGCCTCCACCCAGCTTTTCATTGTGGATTTATAGTGCTTTAAGTGTACAGTGATCAGTGGTTCATGAGTGAAGTGTTGTGCAAAGTGTCGTGTCGTTCTAGTGTCCTTTTTTGCATTCATATAAGACTGTGACATGCAAAACCCTTGCTGCTGCCCCAAGTGAGAGCGATTAGCCATACATCCACTTCCCTCAATTGTTTCTGGGTTACTAAGTGACTGATGAGTCTCGGCAGAGGCGCAGACGCGCACATCCGTAATGCACACACTTACTCGCTGATCCAGTAACTCTTATTATTTAAACTATAGTTTTAAACAGAAGAATCTTTTATTATTTTAAATACGTGTTATTCGCTGCATATATTACACGTAATGGATGGGCTAGAAGAATTTTTAGGTCAGCCAGAAGAGACAGCAGACCAGGGGATGTTAGAAGCCAGTAGCGTGGGAGCTTATGCCCGCAGTGGGAACACCGTGGGAGAGGAGTTCGCCAGGACGTCACCGCCCTCCTCCCCCTATCCACCACTCCTTCGCCCCCACTACCAGCCCCTCCCCTCCACCCAACCGACTGGAACAGATTTCCTTCACCTTATTAAGTTTTTAGAGGAATCTCGCCGGTATGAAGAAGAAAGAAGATGACGTGAAGATGAAGACAGAAGAGAACAAAGAAGACGTGAAGGAGAGGATGGAAGAGCACAAGAGGAATTATGCAGAAGAGAGGAAAACATGTGCAGAGATGAGGAAAATGCAAGATTTACAGCCCTTATCCAGGCACTCTCGTCTGTCCAACCCTTCCATGCAGAAAACCCCATACCAGGTACAGAGATGGGCGCTTCTTCCTCCAGTCAACCTTCTCTTCCCCCACCTCAAAAAGCGACGGCACAAACGCCGCCCCCACTCAAGGCTGATGCAACATTCCAAATGTTCAGGGAATGGAGACGCAGGTGGGATGATTATGCCATTATGGTTGATCTTTTCAAGCTTCCTAGGGAGAAACAGATGATCCAGTTGCGGATGTGCTTGGCCCTTGAAACTCAGCGCGTGTTGGAGCACACCTTACAGATCTCACCCTCCACAGATAAGTCTGTAGATGAAGTGTTGGATGCCCTGCAGTCTCACATAAAGGGTTTACGTAATGAGGTTCTTCGTCGCAGGGAATTGCTTAGTTGCAAACAGATGGAAGGAGAATCTTTTGCAGATTTCTATGTAAGGCTTTGACGCATTGCAGAGGAAGTCGACTTGTGCCCGGGGAATGCAGCTGCATGCGAGGAGACCCAGTTGAAAATGGTAATTCTGATGGCATTCAAGATGCAGAGCTTGTTCAGAAAATAATCTCCTTGGACACTGCCTCCTCATTACAAGATGTTGTCACGACCTGTTGGTCATATGAAGCAGCCAAAAATGCAACTTCTGCCATACGTGCCCCACCTAACCAGTTTCTACCTACAAAAAATGTAAGAAGAAAAGGGCAAGTGAAGCAACCTTACCTTCAAAACCAATTTTGACACCAGCTACTTTATGCCAGTCCTGTGCTCGACAGCATGGCCCCAGTGATTGCCCTGCTTCCAACAGTACTTGCAAAAGCTGTGCCTGCCTTGGTCACTGGTCCAGGACAATTAAATGTCGTGCCAGCAAAGCCCAGTGCCGCCTTTGTCACCGCATAGGACATTTTGATAAGTGTTGCAGAGAGAAGAAGAAGAATCGCCAGGATGGATCTCCAAGCAACAGTGCTGCCCGCTCCAACTCCTGCAAGACCCAAGATGCGCGGCAGAACAGCTGTCGTCGTTTAGGATACCCTTCTTCCACAGCCCCCAAGACACCCCAACCCATCTGTGTTCTCCTGTCATTTGGTGATATTAATTCCTGCTTACAGATGTTACCAGACACAGGTGCTGATGTCACCGTTATTGGCCAGCGACACCTAGAAAGTTTAGGAATCCCCAGGAACAGCCTGCAACCTCTTCTGCCAACTACAATGATTACTGCGGATGGGTCCAAAATGGCGCCTGCCCTGGGCATGTTCCAGGCTACTCTCACCTTAGGTAAGCAGTCTTGTTCTGCTAGGATTCATATCCATGAGAATGTCCAGACTCCACTTCTGTCTTATGCACACTGTCAAGAGTTGGCCATAATATCTCCAGATTTTCCTAAGCCCATTGCAGAAGTCAAGCATGTCAGTAGATGCAAGAAGCTACCTATCTCAGCCACCACATCGCCTTTGGCTGCCAAGGAATATTTCCTCTGAGAGTTCGCAGATGTGTTGATTTCCAAAGAAGACTTGAAGTCAGCTCCCCTCAAGCCCATGGTCGGTCCTCCCATGAGGATTCATCTCAAGGATGGTGCTGTGCCCTTCGCCATCCACACCCCAAGACAGATTCCCCTTGCCTTCAGGGACCAGGTCAAGGAAGAGCTTGACTCCATGGTAACCCAGGGAATAATCAAGCCGACTGGTGATGACCCTTCAGAATGGTGTCACCCCCTTGTTGTTGTTGCCAAGAATGTCACAGGAGTACGCATCACTGTCGACCTCTCCAAGCTGAACAGCCATGTTTCCCCCAGCCCACCTTCGCCCACACCCTTCACCGCCATTCGTAGTGTGGACCCGAAGGCTAGGTTCTTCGACAGCTGATGCCCTCTGTGGGTACTGGTAAATGGAACTGGCCGAAGAGGATCAACATTTGACTACCTTTATTACGCCATATGGTCGGTTCAAACACTGCAGAGGACCGATGGGTTTCGCAGCTACTGGAGATGCATTCTGTCTGCGAGGCGATATGGCCCTTCAGGGAGTCAAGAACTGTGTGAAGGTTGTCGATGACATCCTTCTCCACGATGAGGATTACCAGTCACACCTTTACCGTATCCACGAGATGCTCACCAGGTGCCGCAAGTTTGGGATTACCCTCAACAAGGACAAGTTTGTGGTTGCTGCACCTACCGTCAACTTCTGCGGATACACGCTCTCAGGAGAGGGCATCTCGGCTGACCAAGAAAAAGTCAGTGCCATCAGGGATTTCCCTACTCCAGCTAACCTGACCGACCTCAGATCATTCATGGGCCTGGGCAACCAGTTGGCAGAGTTCACCCCTGACACTGCCGCTACAGCCCAGCCTTTACGCCCTCTGATGAGCCCCAAGAGAACATTTGTGTGGACCCCTGATCAGGATGAGGCCTTTCGACGCATCAAGTCAGCACTCCTCCGTCCACCCGTTCTCGCCGCTTTCGACCCAGACCTGCCTGTCATCCTCCAGACAGATGCCTCACGCCTTAATGGTATTGGATATGCCCTTCTGCAGGACCATGGTAGTGGACGCTTTCGTCTAGTTCAGTGTGGCTCTCGATTCCTTACTGACACCGAGACACGCTATGCCACTATTGAGTTTGAGATGCTGGCCGTGGTCTGGTCGATGTCAAAATGTAGGCTGTATCTCGCAGGCCTACAGAACTTTACTCTGATGATGGATCACCGTCCCCTCATACCTATCCTGAATCATTACTCGCTGGACACCATCGAGAATCCTCGCCTCCAGCGTCTGAAGGAGAAAATTTCGCCCTACTTATTCACAGCTGTGTGGCGTGCTGGCAAGTCTCTGAACATTCCTGATGCTTTGTCTCGAGCCCAGTCAGCCACCCCACACCAGAGGACGAAATTGCAGATGCCCCTTCTGCCATCCATCTCCGAACAGTCATGGCTGTGTACACTGTCACCTCTTCAGGAGAGTCTCCAGCTCAAGATGCTGACAGGACCCTTCAGGATCTACGAGATGCAGCAAGAACAGACCCTGTCTACACTCGCCTGCTCGACTGTGTCACCTCAGGATTCCCCTCCAATAGGTATGAGCTGCATAACTGCTTACTCCCATACTGGAAGATACGGGATGAACTCTACGCTGATGGTGACCTCGTCCTGTATGGAGCAAGAGTCATAGTTCCTGCCGCCCTCCGCCGCCGCACCTTGTCTCGCTTACATGACAGCCATAGGGGTGTGGAATCTACTAAGCACCGAGCAAGACAGACTGTCTTCTGGCCTGGTATTAACTCAGACATTGTCAACACAATTGGAGCTTGTGAGTCATGCCAGGTATTGCAGCCATCCCAGCAGCAGGAACCACTGATGAGTGATGACAACCCCAAGAGGCCCTTTGAGTCTGTCTCAGCAGATTTCTTTAACGTCGCAGGAAAAGCCTTCCTCGTCATAGTCGACCGACTCTCAGGATGGCCTGTTGTCATCCCATGCAAAGGTGATACTACCGCTTTTGATACAATCAGGATCTTCTGCCGCTACTTCCGGGAAGTTGGTGTCCCTATACGCCTCAGGACTGATGGAGGACCACAGTTCACCAGCAACGAGTTCGGGATTTTATGGAGCGATGGGGAGTTCGACATGTGGTTACCTCCCATATTATCCACAATCGAACGGTCATGCTGAAGCCGCCGTGAAATCAATCAAGCATCTTATCCTGACAACGGCACCCTCAGGCAACATTGATTGCGAGGAGTTTGATCGAGGTCTCTTAGAGCTCCGAATACTCCAAATTTCACAGGCCGCTCCCCTGCCCAGATCTTGTATGGCCGACCTCTTAGGTCATGCATCCCTGCACACCCGGAGTCCTTTTCAAAGGAGTGGCAGGTCAAGACTGAGGACTGTGACCGCCGTGCTGCTGCCCGTGCCGAGCAAGTTAAGACCCGGTACGATCAGCATGCCCGCCCCCTACCCAGGTTGACTGGACAGCATGTTCGGATCCAAGACCCGACATCTCACCGCTGGGACAAGGTCGGGGTAGTCATGAGTTTTGGCAGGTCAAGGGACTATGAGATTCGTCTTCCTAGTGGTCGTGTATGGTGGCGAAACCGTGGTTTCCTTCGCCCAGTGCCACCTCTTAGTGTTGACCCATCCCCTCTTTCTCCTGTGGCCCCTTGCTTGGACCAGGAAAAGCAGTCCTTAGTTGATATTCTCCCAATGTCCCCACGTCGTTCTCAAAGGCTCACAGAAAAAGAGTCCGCTCGAGAGTATACTACGAGCGTGAGGGGGGAGGGAGCTGTAGGTATATGAAAGACATGTTCAGTATGATGTATGAACCTTTATATATATATGTGCATTACGTTCTTTTATGTTTCATGTCCATTTACAGTATATACCTCCCTAATGTATTAAATGTATGTCATTCCAATGTATTTATCATGTACGTTATGTAATGTAATGACTGAACCTTGTCCGTCTGGCAGTAATGTTTCGCCAGTACGGGACCGCTCTGTTTCCCGTGTAGGCACATAATTTGCACCTCTGTGAATTTGTCAACTCCACTAGACATTAAGGACCTACTTTTTATATTTCAGTGTTTCCTTCATCCCCGACCTTTAGTGATAAGGATAACGCATCGAACACACAGTAACGTGCGCTGTAAAGACTGTAAAGACATCCATTCAGTCACGTTTTTCCTTATAACATTTACTTAATTTGAGTGCCAGTAATCGCCGAATCTCTTGTCAAATGTCTGTGCTCCTCGAGTGTCGGCATTGCTAAGCCATTATTAATTCATCGAAGCCCCTTGGCACCCTCAGTGCAGCTTCGAATTCATTATTCTTTGTCTACTTTCATTACTGGCGTATAATGTGCATATCTTTCATTTCAGAGGGACCCTATATTGTGGAAGCTTCTTGGACTGTGTCTGGAATCCCCCCAGTTTCATTCATCCCGTAGGAATCCCCTTCAGGATCAATAATCTACTTGCATTCCTCTTTCCCGTACTAATGTTATTTATGTAAATACACTCCTGTAAGTTTGCCCACGTGTTTACGTAATATTTTCCTCCAGTAGTAAGAGCCTTACGCTCATATGAAATTCCCCCTTTTTCCTCTTGTTTTATGTTTCCCTGGCCCCATGAAGTCGGAATCACAAGGCTAAATTATCTGAAATTGTTGCTACCTGTCTCACAGAGAATATTTCAAACTAGATTGCCAGGGAAAAAATAAAAATATATATATCTCTGAAATGAAAGGCCAGGGCACTGCTAACTGACCCACACATTTAAGAGACCGCGGTTCAATCCCGATGTGAGTCAGATTTATTTCTGCGAAACACGAGTTCACATGTTCATTAGTTTATAATACACATGCAAACACACACATATATAATTTATATATATATATATATATATATATATATATATATATATATATTTGATATATATATGTATGTAAATATATATGACTGAAATATTCTCTGTTTTTATGGGCTCCTTTTATCATATATATATACATATATATATATATATATATATATATATATATATATATATATATATATATATATATATATATATATATATATATTTGTAAGCATTCTGGTATGAGACTGTTTACCCAGTGTCTTTCTTATACATGATTTATTACTAGATAAAATCTAGCAATAAACCAGGGGGTCGCACCTGAATGCATAACTAATTAGAAATCATTTGCATGACGGAGAAAATAAAAAAGTGTTTTCTTAAACATTTACGTTATGAGGAAATTCACCTACTATGACAAGATTGTCCCGTAGGGGGTGGTGCCGTTAGTGCACCTCATGCGGTGCACTGTAGGCATTACTTAAGGTTCTTTACAGCGCGCCTTTGGCCCCTAGCTGCAACCCCTTTCATTCCTGTTACTGTACATATTTTCTTTCTTCCATCAAGAAGGTATAGATCTGAATCTCGGTCAGGTTAGGAGCACTGATCAATGGCTATTTGTGGCTTAATATTTGGGTAACACACACACGCATATATATATATATATATATATATATATATATATATATATATATATATATATAATGTATAATTTCTATCTGTGTGGATCTCGATGTGAGGCATCAAGTACATTATCAGAAAGAGTTATTAACAACCACAGTCTAATTTCTAATGCTGACAATATCCCACTTTGTTGGATTGCAAGACTGCAAGTAACACCGACAGCATTTTTTCCCCCTAATAAAGTTCATCAAAGTCTTCGACTTACTGATGAATTTTTCATCGAATATTTGCTGGGCACAACCCATATGTGCAGTATATATGTATTTACTGATATGATTATTTATATATACTTTTAGATATTTCTAATATGAAACTCCTTTTAAACTTATTTATTTAACTATCACCTTAGTTTCCTATCTAATTTTATTACGGCGGCAATAACCCTAGATGTTGTAACGCCAGTTTTAGTGGACAGAAATCAATCAATCAATTAACTGTTATGATTTATCAGCTCGTTCGCATGCTGAAATATCACTTTTATACAGAGATAACTCCATCATCTGTCACATAACTTAATCCAGTACAATTCTCCCAATGCAGTTTTAATAATTTACTTACATTTTATCTAATTTTTATTAATTTGTTAAATTACTTTTTTATAAGTGATCTCTTTTTTTCTGTATTTCCAATTACTTTCTGTTGCTTCTTTCTGATGAACACCATATTCTTTGGATGCTTCATGAATTTCAAGTCAGTGGCCCCTTTGGTGGGCTTGTTCTATGTGAATAGGGTTCATCTTCTGAATAATAATAATAATAATAATAATAATAATTTCATAAAATTGTCAATCAGTAGGTCTGTCAGTTATCTAATTGAGAGAAGTTAATTGCCTATTCGCCGATATAATTCAGTTGTCATCCTTTGAAGACTCCAGATATCTCTGGAGCCAAAATGTACCACTTCTTATGCCCCATTACCAGAGTCAAAAGTGCGAAATATAGAGTCAGCATTCGGTGCGTGAAGAAGAAAATTGACGTAATCTCGTCGAATAGAACAAAGGAGAAGAATTAGAGATAACAAAGGAAGTAACAAACTGACGGAAGCACGTGAATGCAACGAAGACAAAGCACAATTACGACAGTATATATATAATAATTGTTGTTCAAACATTTTTGGTGAGGTGCGTGAAAACTGACGACTTTTTGCAAAGCGGACGGTTAGAAATTGCTTGTTTGGTAACAATCGTTCTAAAATAGACGATGTTGAATTAAAGATTTCAAGGAATGAACAACACTTACAATAATATAATAATAATAATGGTAAAACTTTACTTTAGTTGCCCGGCCTGATTCCCGCCAGCCGTCGACCGGGACAGGTTCCTCATACATAAATAGACATAACCTTTCCTATAATGCCAGGTCCTGACCTAACCAGTTCATACCCCCTGGCCGGGAGGTGGGGGTGCCTGGGCTTCCCCAAAATGGCGGTAACCGTCCCGGTCGGCTCACCATAATATAATAATAATAATTAGGGATTTATTTAGATAGAAACCCCGCAATAGATTTTCGCGAGTTTTAAATATCTTTAAAATTACCTTTTGATTTTCATACCTCTTGGAAATGGCGGGGGGTGGGGGGATAAACCTAACCTGCTCCAGTAGAAGGTAACCTTGTATGCCCAAAGGTAGAATATTTTGTTATGAATAAAAGGCAACCTCGCCTGCTCAAGGCTGGGATAGCTTACGAATAGGCCTAAGCTACCGTATACCATGTCATATGGTGGGTCCCTATACCTATATCATTTATAAATAAAAAGCCGTTTTTAATAAGACAACAGTAATAAGTAACTAGCCGTCACTAGCATTATCACTTCAACAATGAAATGTCACTGCTTACCTTGAAGGCCCCTGAAGATGAATCTCTGTGGACACTAGCGGATCCAGGGGGTAGCCACCTGGCCACGTGCCCCCTCCCATTAAAAATAATGATATTGAAGATTTAGATAATAACATAAATGAGAAATATAAAAATGGAAAAAATAAAAATTATTATAGAAATAAAATTAAAATAATAATGATAACAACAATCTTAATAATAATAATAATGGATTCGGTATTTCCCGATAGAACAAGCGATTGCTGTCCATTTCATAAGTTCATATATACATATACGTACACATTATATATATATATATATATATATATATATATATATATATATATATATATATATATATATACATAAATATATATGAAAATTGGTGTCCCTGTCCCACCATGAAATTTTTCTGGATAACAGCTTGAACAATGCTGACTAAAAATGCAAAATCAGCTTCAGACCGCAAAGCTATCGGCAGGACAATTCCAGCGTTTACGGATTAAACAAGATAGAGCACAGATAGCTATATACATACGAATATTTTACAGTTTTACGATTTAAACACTCCGCAAACGAAAAAAATTAAACAGACTGATCTTGACTTAGGAAAATCGACTTTAACTAGAAAACAA
Organism: Macrobrachium rosenbergii; assembly: GCF_040412425.1. Lineage (NCBI taxonomy): Eukaryota > Metazoa > Arthropoda > Malacostraca > Decapoda > Palaemonidae > Macrobrachium > Macrobrachium rosenbergii. The sequence goes on along the minus strand of NC_089759.1, from coordinate 10,360,838 downwards.
TTCCGCCCGCGGACCTCCCAAGCAAGCAGGATTACCCAGGGGAACCTACATAAACTAATTTGTACACCTAAACAGTGTTTGTTTATCCACTTGAAAGCTTTGGTAAATTCCTCACATTTCGTCGACTGCTAAACGCGTTGAATAATGTCTTATATTTTTAAGGGAAAGCATTGTGACAAATGGTAAGCAGATGTATCGGTTTCAAAATGACCAGAACAATAGATCTCAAATAATAAATAGCGACGGACTTGAGATGTGTCTTGGGAGATATTCTCGTTACGTAAAAAATGAAAATTGGTATAAAGTGTCAACACCGACTGTTATAATCATAAAAAAATCATATAATAATAATAATGCTAGAAATGGAGATCCAAATAAGAAGAAAATTACGGAATGAGAATTTTCAGAACCACACTTCTTCAAGGACCCGGAAGAGGGAAATGGGATGCATGAAGGCAGAATCAGGAACTTCTGTGAAAAATATATACAGCACCAGAAGAGATTTACCGTCACCTTGAGCACACTTCATTCCGCTACAAAAGAAAACAAGTAAAAAAATGCACCGAAGTTTCTTCGGCACAATCGAGTTTTCTGCACAGTCGATACGGCGTTTAATCAAGGCCACCGAAAATAGGTGTGTCTTTCGCTGGTCTCGGCATAATACTGTATGAGCCGCGGCCCATGAAACTTTAACTGCTGCCCGGTGGTGGCATGGCCTATATCGTTGCCAGATGCACGATTAAGGATGACTTTAACCTTAAGTAAAATAAAAACTCCTTAGGCTAGAGGGCAGAATTTGGTATGTGTGATGATTGGAGGGTGGATGATCGACATACCAGTTTGCAGCCCTCTAGCCTCGGTAGTTTTCAAGATCTGAGGGCGGACAGAAAAAAAGTGCAGACAGCAAAAGTGTGGACAGAAAAGTGCGAACTGACAGACAAAGCCGGCACAATAGTTTTCTTTCACAGAAAACTAAAAAATCGAATCTTTAATTCAGTTTCTGTTTAAGAAACAGATTTGCCGTCATCTAGGCCACGCCATTTCACTCAAAAAAAAAAAAAAAAAAAAAAAAGACCGACAGAGAAACAGGACAATTTCATGAAGCTAAAATCAAATAATACCGTCCACCCAGTCCCATATTCACCGGCAAGCACGAAGGACTCTACGGATGTACGTAAACACGGCAACAAACCTTACAAAAGAACCAAAACAAACAGGTCGTAGACTCGGTGAGGATCCATACGATAACAGGAAGTGAAGCACTTCTCTCTTCGTTGTCTGTTGCCGCTGGGAAAACCTTCGGCAGGGTCTAGGCCCATACTCTCTAGACCTTGACCTTCGGTAGGCTCTTGGGGGAAAGGAAACGGATAAAAAGAAAGAGAGAGAGAGAGAACGCTCAGTCTGTCGCCACATTATTTCTTTTTACTTCCGCATTAATGGTTTTTTGGGGAAAGGAAAACGGAGGAAATTGTGAGAGAAGGGAAAACAGGATGAAAATAGAAAAATCAGAGAGAGAGAGAAAGTTTTCCTGTATATATACTTATGTACTTCCTTTCTTTCAAAGATTTAGTAAATTCAAGTGGACTGATGTTTAAAGCTTAGCTTGCCGTAAGTGGCGTCTGAACGAGGGGAAACAATGTGCTTACACCAAATGAAAGAAAGAAAACGACTTTAAAAGCTCATTTTCTTTTCTTCTTCTTTGGCTTTTTAAGTTTTCTGTGAAAGAAAACTGTTTGTCTATCCGTCTGCACATTTTCTGTCTGCACTTTTTCTATCCGCCCTCAGATCTTAAAAACTACTGAGGCTAGAGGGCTGCAAATTGTTATGTTGATCCTCCACCTTCCAGTCATCAAACATACCAAATTGCAGCCCTCTAGCCTCAGTAGTTTTTATCATATTTAAGGTTAAAGCTAGCATAATGGTGCGTCTGGCATCTATATAAGATGCCACCGCCGGGCCAGGGTTAAAGTTTCATGGGGCGCGGCTCATACAGCATTATACAGAGACCACCGAAAGATAGATCTATTTTCGGTGGCCTTGATTATACGCTGTAGCGGCTGTACAGAAAACTCGATTGCGCCGAAGAAACTTCGGCGCATTTTTTACTTGTTTAAGTTTTAATCTGGACACAAAAGAAATATAAAGCTATTGCCGAACAGATTCACTCTTTGAACTGTCATATTCTTATTATACAAGACTGACAAAGAGCTGAGATTAGCTTTTCACTTATTTAAATCATAAACCAAGTTAGTGGCATTACAGATGTATTCCATAAGCATGTTTATGCACCGAATAACATTTATGAAAGCGGAAGGAAGAATAACATTCATGAAAGAGGAAGGAAGAATACCATTTATGAAAGAGGAAGGATGAATAACATTTATGAAAGAGGAAGGAAGAATAACATTCATGAAAGAGGAAGGAAGAATACCATTTATGAAAGAGGAAGGATGAATAACATTTATGAAAGAGGAAGGAAGAATAACATTCATGAAAGAGGAAGGAAGAATACCATTTATGAAAGAGGAAGGATGAATAACATTCATGAAAGAGGAAGGAAGAATAACATTCATGAAAGAGGAAGGAAGAAAAACATTTATGAAAGAGGAAGGAAGAATAACTTTTATGAAAGAGGAAGAAAGATAAAGTATGAGTAAACTATAAACAAGCGGCGCAATCGAGTTCTCTGTATATCGTATAATCAAGGCCACCAAAATTAAATCTATCTTTCGGTGGTCTCGGTATAACGCTGTGTGAGCCGCAGCCCATGAAATTTTAACCACGGCCCGGTGGTGGCCTATCATGAACACAAAACATGGGGAAATCATACTTTAAACCAGAATGTGATTAGCCTACAGTTTAAAATTAACATTTACCAAAAGACCATCATATCGATAGACGTAAGCCCTTTGGCCCTTGGTAAAATTTTCCACTACCTTCTTAAATAATTCTCAATCTTTCTTATATAAAGGCTGTCTTACAGTAAAAAAAAATGCTGAAAAGAAATACACAGGAGGCAACCTTGAAATCAGCTAACCTAAAGTTATTATAATTCAATACTGAAGAATTATACATCAACACTAAGGACAGCAGGAGTTGGCTAACCAAGAGGAAAGGAGCCATTTTCTAAGGTATTAAATTTCTTTCGTGAATATTTGTGTAACATAAACAACTAAAATCCAAACTAGGATACATTCCCTGTCCTCTAAAACAAATTCTTGGAACTACAAAAACACCACAATGCTAAAATAAACTCGGTTTTATATAATAATTACCAAAGGCACTCGAACTCAAAATGCACAGCTCCACACCCAACACAAACAGGAATAGGTAGGTCACGTGGCAGTCAAGGTTCCAATAATTCATTGCCAACAACGCAGACAATTTCAGTGATTTTTACACCAACTTTAACTTAATTTTGATAATCCTCCTATCTATCTCAATAATATAATCTGACACGGCACTGAAATAATATAATTACAAATTCCTTCCATGTGTTATTTTGATCCATCGAGGCTTCAACAGATGACCCTCCATTACACTAGCTTCAAATAGTCGACCACAACACCTACTGTATATTAACTTCTGGAAGGATTTATTTTAAATAGAGCTTTCTCACTGACTGACAGAAACTTTACAAAAAAAGCTGAGGTCCTGTTTAACTGTCTCATGTCAGAAATAAATGATAATAACGGAAGATATTAGGATAAATAGTATATAGTTGTCAAACGTTCCGGTTTACGAAGGCGGGTGAGATTACGGAAACTGTAATAGCATTGATAGCACTAGGCTAATTTACCATTACCACAGGCGATAGACGGACAGAATTAGTAGAGATTTGTTCTTAAGGCTATCTATGATAATTACAGACAATTTCTGACTAAATAGTTATAAAATAACACTAGCACATTTTTAAAATCAGTTGCTGTGAAAAAGGCTATCGTCATTCTTACATCAACAAAATTCTTTCAGAAAATATGGTTAATACAGAATATTTTATTCGAGTTTGATAAAACTATAAATATACTTTGTTTAACGAAAATGGCATTTGGTTCGAAAAGGTAGACAAATCCCTACAGACGAACACAAAGGAAAAACCATTGAAGTACCCTGATATTATGAACAATATAAGGACCTCGGATTAAAAATAATTGGACATTTCTTCATGGAATTGTATTTATTCCATGAGCACAGGACGCAGTCTTATTAGAGAGCCTTGAAATCGTTAGGTGAAAGTTGATCTTGATGATCATTTCGTAACACATAGTAGCTGATTTCAAGACCTGTGTAAACTTTTTCCAGTTAGTACAAAATACCAGCTGGAAACTTCTATTCAACAGCTATTGATGCGAGTTGGTCTTACTATGACAACTGTTAACGTGTATAAACGACATAATTAAGAAAAAAAAAAACATTCGAGATCAGATAGATTATAAACTAAACATATATTGTTACTCAGTCTACACCTGAGCCTCCATGGCTCTGGTCTATACCAGTGGTTCTTAACCTTTTTGTTACCACGCCCCCTCTAAGAGTTGGTCCTTCCCTCCACGCCCCCCTTGCAGCTATGAGTAATAAAATTCCCTCCCAGATTTAAAGGAAAATGAAGAGAGAGAGGTGTTTTTATTTTTTTGGAAATGAAATAGTGAGATACTTGACACTACTTCTTAGAGACTCTTGTTAAGAGAATAACGAGTATAATGAGAGAATTTTAATTTTTTCCTATGACTCGCCCCCCCACACCCCCCTGGAAATTGCTGACGCCCTCCTAGAGGGGTGCGTCCCAAGGTTAAGAACCACTGGTCTATATAATGGCTTCATTATGTTATTTTCGACGGTTTTAGGCACGTTTCCCTTTGATAAAATTACGTGCTTCCGATGGTTAGCTGGTAACTTGTACAAATATAATAGAATTTTGGCCAAAGGTCAAGAGCTGGGACCTATGAGGTCATTCAGAGCTGAAAGGAAACTAGAGTAGACAGGTTTGAAAGGTCTAACAGGAAAACCTCGCAGTTGCACTATGAAACAGTTGTCAGGAGAGGGAAGAAAGTAAGAGGAAGTAAGTAAATATGAACGGAGGTAAAGTAAAAGGAATGAAAGGGGTTGCAGCTAAGCGCAAAGGGACGCTGCAATGAACCTCATGTAATCCCTACAGTGCACCGCATGAAGTGCACTGACAGCACTACCGCCTACGGGATGTAACTTGTACAAAGGTAATACCTGTAGTGCTTCACTGTGTTTTTTTCTTGTCTTAATACGTATGAGTACATCTCTAATAATAATAATAATAATAATAATAATAATAATAATAATAATAATAATAATAAATGCTGTAGTAGGGTTACTAGTATGAAATGTGTATTTTGTTCCCCCCCCTAAAATTTACTTGAAAATTTATGCTACAACTTTTCACGTAAAGAAAATTTAAAAAACCTACATTGCCTACAATCTTGGCTGTATAGGTGAACTAAGTGACAAAGTTTATAGAAAGTTAAAAAGGTTTACAGAAGAGTTTCAACAACACTGGTCTCTATAATGGAACGAGAAATGTTAAATTCACAATATTATAACAATACTGAATGATGATAATTTGATTTCAATACAGCCGAAGTGAATACTGAATAATGAACTGCAAGTGACTGTTGATGACAGGGTGGTTAATATGATGACGCTAACTTCCAGTACTGCAGGAAACGAAGACCGCTCTTGACGAAAAATTGGATTTTCTCTCTCTCCGTCGTAACGAGGCCTAATCCTTCTGACGAAGTCGTATGCCTTGCCAGCTGCTTCTCATCAAACTTTTCCACTTTACAAGAAAACTTTTCTGCACCAAAGTTTTTTCTTTGTTGAATTAGAAGGGATAATTTTTTGTTGATGCTGATGGCATAGCGTCGACATTACTTATCTTTAACACAGTCTATGTGATTTGAGAAATTCTTTCGCTGATGCGCCATGTTTACTAAACTTGCGCGCAACTGTGACTGTTACAGATCCTTCATATAAGACGAAGTTCTCGGAAGTTTGCATTGTTTTCCCCGCTTTTCTTTGAGTTGCTGAGATTTACACATTATTTTTCCTTTTCCACTAAATATTCTTTTCAGTGAAACCTCTTTCTTCTCGATGGATTCAGAGATAGGTCTATTTATCTCCAGTTTTAGAGACTGATTTTCTTCGCTGCCATTTCTTAGTTTAGAAAGGAACATCGCTGTTTTTAAAGAAAATCATTTACTTCCGAAGTCCACCTGTTTATTGAGAACTAAACGATTTTCATTAAAAACAGTGATGTTCCTTTCTTGGTAGTCAGAAAATATAAAAATAATAATGAAGAGAACTTTTATTGACGAGAAAACTTTTCCTATACCTGCATCAATACCCATAAGCTCTGCAATTCTGAAATATTAAACAAAATATATCTCACTCTTTTACCGTTTAAGTATCGTCAAAAACTTTCGTTCATTTGCTTACGCCTACACTGAAGTCTGACATATTCCCTTTACATTTTCTCCTTTTTCAGCACATCTGACAACGCCGAATGACTCACATTCTTTTTCCTCTCATTATTTTCCCATTCATACATTCTGATACATGATGAGAAGTTCCATAGGAACAGACCCCAGTACCCAGCTTCGTAGAATAAAAGTAATGGGAAGGGCTTTGATTCTAACAATGCGGCGAAGGTGGACCCATAGGCTTTGAAGTCTCAATCTAACTTTTAACAATTCCACAAATTTTTTCTCCTTGCAAATAATTTACTTCTTGCAAAAAGTCATTACAGCCACCTGACCTATTCCGTATACGTTTTATCTCGTCATCTAAAGCATTTGGAAATAGTCTTAACAAGTTTCGTTCCCCTTTTGGTTTTCTGAATGGTGTCAACATCATTTTTCCGAGATTCACTTCCAATTTTTAGAGTGACGACCCCGTAGGCGGGTAGTGCTGTCTCCTCGTGCGGGACACTGTAGGCATTACTTAAGGCTCTTTTCAGCGTGCCTTCGGCCCCTAGCTGCAACTCCTTTCGTTCCTTTTACTGTACCGCCTTTCGTATTCTTTCTTCCACCTTACTTTCCACCCTCTCCTAACAACTGATTCATAGTGCAGCTGCGAAGTTTTCCTCCTGTTACACCTTGTAAACTTTTACTGTCAATTTCCGTTTCAGCGCTGAATGACCTCATTGGCTCCAGTGCTTGGCCTCTGGCCTAAATTCTATATTCAATTCAATTCAGCTTATAGCGACGACATTGACAGTTGACACAAGTCAGCGTCAGGAGGTTAACTGATCGAAAGTTCTGGCTGGAGTATCTCAAAAGAAGTAATTAAGGGCCATGAAAATAGATTATCCAAAAATCTCCTGGAAATAGTTTAGAAGTTAGTGATAATTTCGTAATATAACCAGAACTATAAGGCAAGAAGCATTTTGTTTAGTAATGAAAAAAAAAAACGCCATCCGTATCTCGTTGCCTGTTTTGGAGAGTGAATGAAACGAATTTCTCAACTCCACTTACTGTCAGGATTTGAATACTGACTTGCATTAAACGATAGCTCAAGCCTTCTTCACTTACTAAGATAATGGAAACCTGTAGTGAACGACAAGAGATGTCGCCTTTGTCTGAGGTGAGCCCAAGATGAGAATATCTCATGACGAGAGGAAAAAACCCTTGAAGCTTTAATCAGAAGACAATTTTGATGGAATGACCATGGTCATTGCTAATGGTGAGTGACAGCATCTTTCATGTGGATTTTGACTTTCCATTTGAATTTAAGTTTGGAATGCTACTCTGTCGATTTTTGTTTGCCTTTGAAATCTAAAGAAGAATGACATCATTTCATCTCTCTGCCACTGCCTTAAACCTCCTTCCGTTCGTGTGTTCAACGAATCTTTTTCCGTGGAATATGACACGAAACGCCAACATCTCTGCGGACACGCAAGGCAGTTATTGCCCAGCTATGCAAATGTGATTTTGTTAAAGAGCCATAAAAAATCAGGAGACTATAGAGTCAACAAATTGTCACACTTCGTCACTGGAGAACATTCCTGGAAACTTATCGGTTTCCCTTATCTGTTTCTAGAGATTTCGTGTTGTAACTTCATCAGACTTCAAAGATTTTCCTTCATCCGTCCGTTACGCAATTCTCCGTGTGTTTTAATAATTTACATATATTTTTAACTATTTATTCAGTGTTTTGTTAACTTATTTTTTTATTTTCTAATAACTGATTTCTTCTTTCTGTATTTCCCATTACCTTCTGTTGTTTCTTTCATATGAACACCATATTCTTTGGGGGCTTGAATTTCAAGTCATTGGCCCCTGTGGGCTTGTTCCATATGAATAAAGTTCATCTTATGACTAATAATAATAATAATAATAATAATAATAATAATAATAATAATAATAATAATAATAATTATGGAAGGTCATGTTGCTCTCAATAAAGGAGTTGATGATTTTCTTCCATTTAAGAACAAACCCATTTTGCTTCCAAGTCTAGATTTGTAGAAGTGTTGTCTATTTCTGTTGCTCACTTTACTTGCTACGTTAAATCTAGCCTGTGGGACCTTAAAGCAATGAAGATTAAATCTAACCTTCTACCAAATCATTGTTACGTAAGTTCTGAGCCTCTGACATTGCCCTAAAAAATGTCCAATAATAATTATTTCAATAGTGCAGAGATGCATGGCTTAAATTACTTGTTGTACGGGATGCGGCCCCCTTTGTAAATAAGACCTTGTTGACCTTTGACCAAAATTGCCTCTATCGGATGTCCGTAAAGAATAGAACATTAGGTGGCTTGTTATGCTATAAAGTAGCGACAACACTTGCAATACTCTATCTCTCTAAGTTCATTTTAGTGCTAGAAAAATAGCAAGGGAATAAATAAAATTTTTGCCTCTGTGTGTGTGTGTGTTTTTTCATTCTACCGCAGTGCTGGAAAAACGGCAGAGGAGTAATTCAAATATTTGCCCCTTCCTCTCTCTGTCTGTCTGTCTCTCTCTCTCTTTCTCTTTACCTGCCTGTCTCTCTCTCTCTCTTTGTAAGTTCCTTAATAGGAACTCGATATCACCTCACGTTGTCGCTCTATCGTTGCCTATATTACAAGCCTCACCTTCAACCGATTTTGTAAATAAAACGACTCCTTTGATGCAGGGGGCTGGGGGAGTTATTAACGGATTCCTTCCATCAAAGATTGAGCTTAAGACACGACCCTTTTCGTCCCCTGATCTTCCTCCAATATCCCAGACAACCAGGATCTTCTTCAGTTAATTTCTGTTCACAGATTATCGTCTTTGATCCTCAAATAGCCTCGACATCTTGCAATCTTCTTTCGTTAATGTCTGAGGAACGAGCGACAGGATCCATTCAGATCAAAATTTTATTTATTTGAGGCTTAATGTGAAAAGAAGAGGCACTGACCTCAGAGTGGGAGAAAGAAGCTTGCTTTCGTAGCGGGTCGCCAAGGGTGTGTGCTTGAAACCCGGAAGGTGCAAGTTCAAATCTTGCTAGAGAGCTGAAGTACATTTCTCTCACTTAACTGCTATAGAGAGAGAGAGAGAGAGAGAGAACATAATGCTTTCATACTGTATCTATGAGAGAGAGAGAGAGAGAGAGAGAGAGAGAGAGAGAGAGAGAGAGAGAGAGAGAGAGAGAGACGACTCGGGGCAGTTGTGACTAACTGACTAATTATACTCCATTCCCTCAATGGCCCTCTTCTCCTCCTCGTGTCTCATTCCTATGGGATCGCCCGGGTAACTTTCTATGGAGACAACTCTTGCAGGCTTCTCTCTCTCTCTCTCTCTCTCTCTCTCTCTCTCTCTCTCTCTCTCTCTACTGCCCTTTGCCAGACATCCTCTTTCATCGCTATTTCCCCTTTGTCTTAAGGAACAATGGAGATGAAAGGTGTCGGATGCGCCAAGAAAATTCCAGCTCCTGCTTTGTCATGTCCTTTTTTTTCTGTGTGTCTATGTGGGTTTTTAGGGGGGAGGAGGGGAAGGGGGAGACGGAGGGGGAGGAGGGGGGAAGGGCGGAAACGCCGTTTAAAAGAGGCATGTGAGTTTTATGGTCTTCTCGCAACTGATTTCTTTTAGAGAGAGAGAGAGAGAGAGAGAGAGAGAGAGAGAGAGAGAGAGAGAGAGAATCAGAAAATGGGTATCTGAGGCGGCGATTTGAACATTTTTCGAACTGTTTCGTTGATCAACAATGCCTCAAATTTATTTTCTGAAGCAGTGAACAATACCGTTAATACAAAGTTATATTTGCGTTCCTAATTTAAACAAATATTTTTTTCTAAGAGAGCCAAATTTAGGCTTCGTGATGCCTAAAATACCAGGCATTTGCACAGCCATTTTTCTGAAGTGAACGTTGTATTTTGTAAATCAAGGAATTATTTTCCGAAAGAAAAGGCTTCCAGGAATAGAGGAGATAAGGAAAAAATCCATCTGTTTCAATAATTTAACTTTCAAAACGCTTAATTTTTCGGTAAAGCTAATGATAAGAATGCATGAAAACTTTTAGGCTTAAGAAAAAACTATATATATATTTATATGGGCATGCATATAAAAAATTACTGTTTGATTCCTAGCATAAAATATCTATGAAGGAAATTTAATTGTTGTATGAAGTAAATAAACATTACAAAGCTACTGACCGTTATGTAGGTGTATGCCTTAACGGCTGTTTTACTTATAACTACTCTATGGAAAGACATATCAAATGAAGCAACGAAAATATCTCATTTTCTAAACGGTAAATTCACCCTGAGAAACATACAGCTAACTCAGAACATTAAAGAAGCATAAGCTGAAGAATGTAAAAGAGTGATTTCTTATTCATTAAATAGCTACAGAAACGTAGATTACATGTGCACTAAAGACTGAAGAATCAGTAATTTGAATTAGTAATTACAGACCGGGACATTGTTATAGTCAGAACATACAAGTTACACAGATAATCCCAATTTTTAAACGCCTCGAATTCCTTCGACAAAGGATAATACTTAAATCACAGCCCTTACGTTCACAAAAGGAAATTATTCTTTTTAGAAGAGAATACAGACATTCTTGATTTCTGCCTGTGATTCCTAAATATCCGAAATTGTTTATGGTTATTATTACACTTAAAATAAAAAGTATACAAAGCATTTTTTTAATGTAATGAGATGAACTCGTGTCGACAAAGCACCTTAAATTCTAGGAATGGTCAAGGAAAACACGATGACGTTTAGCAATGAAAACTTTAAATTTTGAATAAATTAATCATATGAAAACGTATTATGAGAGAGAGAGAGAGAGAGAGAGAGAGAGAGAGAGAGAGAGAAGCAAAATTTTACAAATATCAAGTTTAAACTCTAATGAGAAATATTTGACGAAAAATTGTTGGAGATCAGAACTTGCCAGTCAAAGTTCAGAACTTGATCATTAGCTCATTAGTTTATACTCCTGCAGTATGGAGTTAATTATAAAAGGCCCGTAAAAGCACTGATAAGGAGATAGTAGATATGAATGTGTTTAAGTGTGTAAGCTTCGAGGGAGTTAATAGGAAAAAATGTGTATTACATATCGTATGTGGAAATTTTTTTTTCATATTTGTTGATGGTATATATTCTTATATCTACTTGACTATCCATCTCTCTATCTAATTACACATATGCATATGCATATATACATACATTCACACACACACACACACA